>NC_052065.1:52190608-52521736 GCF_903992535.2 Arvicola amphibius
GGCATTCAAAGCCATCGTCCTCCCAGGAAGCTGAGGAGGACTCTGCAAAGGCAGCCTGGGCCACGACAGGCAGGCGGGGCCAGGCAGTGAGCACAGTGTGCAGAGGAGTGGCTGCAGACACCAGCGGCCACCAGTGGTCACCAGAGGCTACAAAGGTAAGCAGGGACAATGGAGAAGCAAAGCAAGATGGCAATGCTCTCCCTGTCAGTACGCATGGCTGCTTTAGGCTAAGATAGCCATTCTTAAGGCAAGGAACCCATATATAAAATCTTGTAAAATCTAAACAACTGAGTTTTTAAAAATAAAGTTCAAAATCAATAAAATTATCATATAGTGATAGAAGCCAGGGCTAGGATACATTAGGAATTAAGGTGTAACAGGAAATTGGCATGCTATGATCATAATCACATAGGTGTGCTTTCCCTGATAAAATTATTTGAGCTATGCACTTAGAACATATGACCCTTTCCTGAAAGGATTTATGATTACTTAAAAATAATGCCTGTAAGCCTCAAGTGGTTCATCCAAAATGGATCAGCAAATGAGAAAGAGAGAAACATAAACTGATATGGCAAAGGTTAGCAATTATTGTTCTTCTAGATTCTAAGTATACAAGCATTAATTGCAACCTTCTTTCAACTTATGCTATAATTTTTTAATTTTTTTGTTGAAAAATACTCAGATTAAAAATAGTCGTCATGTTGACTGAGGTTTCTGTCCCACCAGTCATTTAGCCCCAAAGAAATCACACAGAGGTCTACATTAGTTATAAACTGATTTGCCTAGTATCTCAGATTTCTTGTTAACTCTTATAACTTATATTAGCCCATTATTCTTGTCTATGTTAACCATGTGGCTCGGTACCTTTTTTGGCGAGGCAGTCACATTTTGCTTGCTCTGTGTCTGGATCCTGAAGCTGAGCGATGATGGTGCACACATTTAATTCCAGCACTTGGGAGCAGAGACAGGTAGATCTCTGTGAGTTCGAGGCTGGCATGGTCTACAAAGCAGATGCCAGCACAGCCAGAACTGTTACACAGAGAAACCCTGTCTCAAAAAACAAACAGACAAACAAAAATAGTCATCAGAGATAGGCTCATAATTCCAACACTTGGGCAGCAGAGGCAGGAGGACAGGGAGTTTAAGAACTAGTCTCAAAAAAGTAGAAACAAAAGAAAAAAAATTATTGTGCTTCTTAGCTAGGAAATTAACCAACTGCCTTGGAATAGGAAACTAAAAAAATATCAACACCTAGATTAAAGGGGATGTGAGAAATCAGTTGGTAGAATAAAAACAAAATATTATGAAAATAGCACAACTAAACCCATTTATTTGTGTGCTAGGCAAAATACAATTTAAAGGATAAAAGAATATGATATTTTGCAATTGCTAGTAATATAATTTATCTAAATTGATATTCTAAAAAAATTTTAAGTCTTCTAACTCTGATTTGCCTTATAAATGATTAAATCACCATTTGTACAACTATTAAAATCCCATTGTGATAATGGTTGAAATGGTGTTAAATTTATAGATCAATTTGAAGGTGACTGTCATATTTTTGTATAGAAACTACAAATCAATAATACTACATATTTCTCTACTTTTAAAAAAAATCAGTTTTGTTTATTGAGATTAGACGTTCTCTGTTGCCCAGGCTATTCTGTAACTTCTGGGGTCACATGATCTTTCTGCTTTTATGTCTTAATGGCTGGAATAATATGGATATACCACAGCAATCTGCTTGCTTATATAGTTTTCAAATTTCTTTCATTAGTGTTTTGCAATTTTCAAATGCACAATCTTTACATTTTGTTTGTAAATTCATGTCCATTCATTTTTAAGCCATCATAATTGTATCACTTCAACACCTTGCCATTATAAATTTTGAAAATTTCATTACTAGTTTATAATATATATGTTTGATTGTGTCTATTGACCTATTACCTGAACCTCTATTAAATTCACTACGTATTTCTAGGGCTTATAGTTTTTTTGTATATTTCTTGGTAACTATCATCTAGAAAAATGTGAATTTTATTTCATTTTCATGAGAAGTTTATGCCATTTTAAACAAACTGGTGGTTGTTTATGTAATGCTAAGAAATTAATTCAAGTCCCCACAGGTTTTCCTGTACTTTTTCTAATACCATGATTTGTGACACAGCATTGTTTACTCGTTCTAAAATCAGGTTGAGTAGAGGCAACGAGAAAAACTTCTTTGCTTTGCTGTAGATTAGAGGAAAAACATGAAGTTCTTTGCCATTAAGGATGATGTTAGCTGTGGGTTTGCAGTGGAAGCTCTTATTACTAGCTTGAGGGAAGTTTCCTAAAAGGTCGAATTTGTAGATTGATGCCCTTTCTAAACCATTGGAGACAATGATCTTATTTTTCCCAGTGGACTGTTAATAGGGGTAGTTTACACTGACTTTTTATTTACTGATGTTTTATAACAAGGGTAGATCCATTATGGTCATCATAAATTGTACTTTTGTGAATTAAAAAATCCCAGAAGGTCAAATGACTGAACTTGAAGATTATGGAGGTTTACAATGTAGGTGAGTGTCAACTTACCTTGAGCTACTTTTATTCCCCTTGAAATCCACTCATTGACCACCATTGTCTAACCTAACATCTTTTTGACTACAAGAATCTTTACAAATCAAAACACTAGCTTCCATCAATCTGAAAGCTAAAGAAGTAATCAGATAGCACATGAAACCTATGTTTGGGTGGAAGCCTCATCCCAGTCCCTGGCATCCATGTACCCAAAGAGTCTGGAAGTTCCATCTCAAGCCTCCTCCCCTGGGAGTTGCCTTATTCCAGACTCCACCTCCAAGAAAGCCCGCCAAATGATGACCCCTCCCTAGAGATGCTCAAGACCACTCCCACAGGGTATTTAAACTGCTCTCCAGAGAACAAACATGTGGTTTTCTGGTCTTCCTTCCCCAGCTCCTCTCTGGGGGACTGAAAGGCCACCCGGGAGCATTGGTATCCATCAAATCTGGGCTTTTTCTAATTTGGTTTCATTTGGTCTGATTTGGATTATTGCCTTGGTGGAGAGGTTTATGGGGTGCAGAAACTTTTCCCACCGAGGGGGCTGTTTTTCCCACTGGTCCAAGGACACATGTTGGGAAAACAACCTTCCTTGCACCTACTCTCCTCCAGGCTAAGATCCACTTTGTCTGGATCCGATTTCTAAGTCATTGCCTTTAAAGGCCCAGGGCCTCATCTGATTTTCAGGTTGTCCTATTGAAGACACAGACATGCCAGGTGCCCCACCCTGACTGGGACAAGAACCTGCCTTGTCCCTGTGGGATTCCTTTATCAGGAGCCATCCTGTTAAGGTATTTTCCATACCCCTCTGTTTTTTATTTATTTATTTTTTTGACTCAAAGTCTACCACAGTGGACGCATTGCATTAGGCTTTGAGTTCAGCATAGACTTGTGAAATGGGCACTTGCAATTCAAAGCCAGATACTCAAACACCCTTGGGCTGCCTTTTACAAAATCTTTTTAAATTGGGACTGTTCGATACCATCTGTCCTGGATAGCTAATCTCTCTGTGCACTAAGATCTGGCCTCAATATGACCTTGACAATGAGACATGACCTCGAAAATTTTTGCCAATATTGGGATAAGTGGGCAGAACTCTCATATGTCCAGGCTTCCTGGGCACCATGCTTCCATCCCTCCTTCAGTAGCCAGTATCTTACAGCACTGGTTTTGGTTGCCAGGGTCACGGCACCTCCAGATTCCCATCTATCTGGGAATTGGGACCCTGAAAGTTCTGCCATGACCCAGCTGCCAGAGACACTGGCCCCTCCCCCACTCCCCCAACCCTGACTACCCAACCCCCTCCTATGGGGCCACATTCTTCACATTCCTCCCCCATCCAGCCCTCCCTCTTCCTCCCCAGCCAAAGAGAAGGTTGAAGGCCAACTTCTTCCTCCTTACGCACCTTCCTCCCCTCCCCTTTCTCCTACTGTCCCTCCCTACCCTTCCGTGCCACAACCCACCTCTTGGTCCACCTCTACACACTGGCCTAACGCCCCTCCAAATCCTCCCTGTCTCTTCTCATACCAGGTCTCGCCAAACCCCTGTCCTTCTCTCCAAGAGGTAGCTGGAGCTGACAGAATTGTTAGAGTCCATGTTCCCTTCTCTCTTCAGGGCATCTCACAATTAGAAAATGGTTGAATTCCTTCTCTACTAATCCTTCTCTTTATATCAAGGAGTTTTGCTATCTGTCCCAGGCCTAAGATTTAATCTGGCATGATCTCTATGTCATCCAGGCCTCTACTCTCACTCCTGAAGAGCGAAGTCAAGTTTTGGCAGCAGCTAGACAGTATGCAGACCAGATCCATCTAGTGGTCAATATAGTCCCCGTGGGGAACTTGGCCATGCCACATCCTGGGATTATCAACTAGGTCAAAACGGTCGGCAGAGGCGGGGTATCATGGTCTGCTGCCTCCTTCAGGGTATGGAGATGGTCTTGGAAAAAGTTGTTAATTTTGACAAACTCCGGGAGATCACACAGCTAGCTGATGAAAACCTGGCCATTTTTAAAACTGATTACAAGACCTCCCCAGTGGGAACTATATTCTGGCTACCCATTTCATTTCTCAGTCAGCACCAGATATTAGAAAGAAATTTAAAAAGGCTGAGGAGGGTCCCCAAACTCCCATACAGGAATTGGTGAAAATGGCCTTTAAAGTTGTTAATACCCGGGAAGAGGCAGCTGAGTCCTCCCAATAGAAGGCTATGCTCCAAGCCCAAGCCCTAGCAGCTGCCCTGAGGCCACTGGGACCCCCACAAGGGGAACAGGGGAAGTCGACCATGAGACTCTATCCTGCTGGAGCTCAGCCTAAGTCAACTCCTCCAGGAGTCTGCTACAAATGTGGCCATAATGGTCATTTGGTTCAATATTGCCCTGAGCCTCAGCTGCCTATGAGGCCATACCTTATCTGCCGGCAGCCTGGACACTGGAAATCACAGTGACCCTGTGCAGGCTCATCCTCTATGCCACGCCATGGAGGTCCAGCCTTGCCAACACCGGCCAGTGAGACTGTGCCAGCCTTCAAACTACTCAGCCTGGTAGAGGATTGACATGGCCCAGACTTGGTGACTCCCATTGCCCTCTCTGAGCCTAGGGTAACACTGTAGGTAGTGAGTAAGTCCATTACTTTTCTTTTGGACACGGGAACTACCTACTCTCTTTTAATATCTCATTCAGGTCCTACAGTTCTTTCACCAATTTCCGTCATGGGTTCGGGGGACAGGACCCTTTCCTTCCCACTTAAGACTGCACCACTGCCCTGCATTCTTGCAGGGTGATTCTTTTCTCATTCTTTCCTAGTCTTACCTGCTTGCTCTGCACCTCTACTTGGTTGTAACATTCTCAGCTGCTTGGGGCCACACTCACCTTGGCCCTCATACCCTCTCCTGAGTCCCACTTTTTTCTCACCTTAATAGCCTCACATGTTCCTACCCGAGACTGTCTTGTCCCTATCCTCCCTACCCTCTCTTATCCAGTGGATCTCCAACTATGGGATATCTCCACCCCACCCCCATGGTTGCTACTCACCACCAGCCAGTCCTAGTTTATCTTAAGGACCCTTCTTCCTTCCCTTCCAGACCCCAGTTTCCTACTTCTGAAACCCACCACAGAGGCCTTAAGCCAATTATCACCTGTCTTCTATCTCACGGACTTTTCATTCCTATCGAGCCACCCTGCAACACTCCCATCCTTCCTATGCATAAGCCTTCTGGTACTTGCCGTTTAGTTTAAGACCTCTGCCTGATAAATGAGGCAGTTATTCCAATTCACCCAGTGGTTAACAACCCATACAATCCCCTGTCTAACGTCCCTCCTGCCACTTCCCAGTTCACTATTCTGGACCTGAAAGATGCCTTCTTTACTGTCCCTTTACACCCCGACTCATACTTCCTCTTTGCCTTCTCCTGGGGGGGGACCCTGGCACCCGTCCTCCAGACAGCTTACATGGACTGTTCTCTCTCAGGATTTTCAGGACCACTTCCATTTCTTTGGCTAAGCCCTGGCTCAGGATCTCTCAACCTTTGACCCTGGTCCTAGAACACTTCTCCAGTATATTAATGATCTCCCTCTCTGCAGTCCCACATTGTCTCTGTCCCAACAGGCCACCGCTTGACTCCTGAACTTCCTCAGATACCTGGGATATTGAGTTTCACCAGCTAAGGTTCAGCTATGTTCTCCTACTCTGGTGTATTTGGGTGTTCAACTCAGCCCGGGGCCTAAGACCCTTACCTCTGACAGGGTCCAGGCCCTGCGGGATTTACACTCCCTAACCACAGCGGCTCAGCTTCTCTCATTTTTGGGCCTGATAGGATTCTTCTGCCATTGGATCCCTAACTTTGCCATTACAGCCAAGCCTCTGTACCAGGCAGCCAGAGAGACCCCCACGGAGCTTCTCACCCACCCGGCCATCGTCTGCCACTACTTCTCTCTACTGCGGGATGCCCTTCTAACAGCCTCTGCTCTTGTTCTTCCAGATCCCATGAAGCCTTACCATCTCTATACAGATGAGAGGTCAGGAGTGGCCACAGGAGTTCTAACATAACAGGCTAGGCCTTCAAATCGGGCTGTTGCCTTTTTGTCCAAACAGCTGGACCTCACCGTCTGTGGATGGCAGCCATGCTTGAGAGCTCTGGTAGCAGCAGCTGAACTCACTTGGGAGGCTCTCAAGATCACCCTGTCCAGGCCAATCATGGTATATTCCACCCACTGCCTCTCAGACCTTCTGAATCATTCTTCTCTCTCCCTCCTTGGGCCCTCATGAGTCCAAGTCTTTAACTTACTGTTTCTAGAAAACCTTCAGATCACCTTGGCTTCCAGTCCTGCCCTAAACTCTGCAACCCTCCTTCCTGTTGCCTTCCCCTCTGGTACCTCCTCTCACTCTTGCCCAAAGGCTGTGGAGGCCTTATGCTCATCCCGGTCTGGTCTCCTAGACCAAGCACTCAGAAGCCCCCAACTCACCCTGTTTGTTGATGGAAGTTCTCTTATAGACAAATTAGGAAACCACCAGGTGGCATATGCTGTTGTCACTTCCACTAAAACAGTTGAGTGACCTGCCTGCCAATGGGAACCTCCTCACAAAAGGCAGAATTAATCACCTTGACTAGAGTGCTCCACATAGCCAAGGGTCAATGGAATAATATCTATACTGACTCTAAATATGCCTTTTTAATAGCCCATACCCATTCTCTGCTCTGGAAGGAAAGGGGTTTCCTCACTTCCAAGGCCACTCCCATAGTTAATGGATTCCTTATAGCTAAGCTCGTGGAGGCCCTCCAGCTCCCCGTGGAAGAACCATAATTCACTGCAAGGACACCAGTCCTCCAAGAACCCAGTGGTCTTTGTCAATGCCAAAGATGACTCAGTGGCCCAGGGGACTGGCCTCCAGTTCCTTGGATTTCACAGAACATATTTTGTTTTTTTCTTCCTCCTATCAGCCCTGCTATCAATCAGAAGAGAAGGACGAACTCATAAAACAGGGGGGGGGGGCACAAAAACAAAGGATGAATGGTTCTACTTAAATAACTGTTTCATCCTTCCTCAAGACCAGGCATTGTCAATCATTTCAGACATCCACCAGACCTTACACACAGGCCCCAAAGCTTTGTTCCATTTCTTAGAGCCCCTCTTTGACCCCACCCATCTCCAAGCATGTATTTCACAGGTTCATTTCTCCTGTCAGATGTGTGCCAAGGTCAATCCATAGGGGGCTCTCCATATACATCAGTCTCTGCATTAGCTCCGTGGACATCAACCGAGCAAAGATTGGCAGGTTGATTTCACCCAAATGCTTACTCATAAAAAACACTCCGATATCTCCTACCTCTTGTGGACACTTTTACAGGATGGATAAAAGTGTTTCTGGTCTCCAGGGAAACAGTAGAAGTGGTGGTTCAGGTACTCCTGGACCACATCATTCCTCAGTTTGGTGTTCCACAGACCATCCAGATGGACAAATGGGCCAGCCATCACTTTCAGGGTCATGGAGCTTGTGTCAGAAGTTCTCAGCATCTCCTGGAAGCTCCATATTCCCTACCTCCCACAATCCCCAGGAAAGGTGGAGAGGGCCATCGGACTCATCAAACAAGAGCTAATCAAGCTCTCCATTGAACTCAGGTTATCTTGGCCCTCTCTCCTCCCCATTGCCTTTACCCACCTCTGGGTCACTCCACATTCTCCTGTGGGTCTAAGCCCTTTTGAGCTCCTTTATGGCAGGCCCTTCCTCCTTAATTGCCACCTCCCTGCCCAAACTCCTCCAATGACTGGGTACCTACCCCACCTCTCCCTTCTGAGGTCCTTTCTCTGTTCACATTCTGACAGCTATCTCCCTGCCCCCACACCGAAGGAACCCAAAGCCCCTGAACCCACTCCACTCTCCCTGGGGGACAGAGTACTTCTCAAACAGCTAGTTCCTAGGTCTCTCGAACCTCGATGGACAAGACCTCACACAGTGATCCTCGCCACCCCTTCGGCTGCCAAGCTTCTGGGACACCCATGCTGGTACCACCTCTCCAGGCTCAAGTGGGCACCTATTCAGGATACTTGCAACCTGCCTTCTCATCTCCCTCAAGGAACAAATGCCTGAGGTCTCCAGGATGGCACTTAACTGGATGCCTTTTCACCCACACCTTCCGCTGAGCGTGAGCCCACCAACTCCCAACTCTCCTTTCCCCCAGGTCACCCCATGTCTGCAGGAAGCAGCTAGATGTGAACCAGCCCCCCTATACCCAAAGAGTCTGGAATGTTTGGGTTCAGGCTCCAACCCAGCCCCTGGCATCCATATATCCAAAAAGTCTGGAATGCTCAGGTGGATGTTCCATCACAAGCCCCCTACTCTGGAAATTGCCTTAGTCCAGACTCTACCTCCAAGAAAGCCCACCAAATGATGACCCCTCCCCAGAGATGCTCAAGACCACTCCCATAGGGTATTTAAACTGCCCCCAGAGAACAAACATCTGGTTTTCCAGTCTTCCTTCCCCGGCTCCTCTCTGAGGGGCTGGAAGGTCACCCAGAAGCATTGGTATCCATTAAACCTGGGTTTTTCCTAATTTGGTTGGATTTGTTCTGATTCAGATTATTGTATTGCTGGAGAGGTTTATGGGGTGCAGAAACTTTTCAACCTATATCAGTGTTCTTTCTGGCTTGCTGTAACCTGTCTACCTGTGGCCCCCTTTAATGTATTTGACAAGTACTTTTATGATTTTTTTAAATTCTGTATCTAATAAAATCTTATGCAACTTCTTCAATATTGGACATACTTGTAGTGCTTTGAATGAGAATGGGCCCCATATGCTCATATATTTGGAGGCTTTCAGCCCAGTTGGTGGAACTGTTTGCGAAAGATTAGAAGATATGGCTTAGCTGGAGGAGGTGTGACACTGTGGATGAGCTCTGAGTTTCTGAAAGATCATTCCCAATCTCTTTCTCTCTGTTCACACTTGTAGCTCAAGACGTTGGTTCTCGGCTGTTCCTGTTCTCAGCCTTTGCTCTGCCATCATGGATTCTAACCCCCTGAAATCATAAACCCAGATCAACCACTTTGTTGAACTAGTTGCTTTGATCATACCATGAGTCTTTTGAAATCTCAAAGCCTACCTTCAATAACATACCTCTTCCAAGACCACAACTCCTAATCTTTCTCAGACAGTTCTACCAGTTGGGGACCAACCAAGCATTCAAACATATGAGCCAATAGAGGTCATTCTCATTCAAACCACCGTAATGATATTTGTGGAAACCTGGGTATGTGTGTTCTCAGGTCACTCATATTTGACCCCAGAATAAACTCTCTCTTATGTTCTTTGAGGTGACAGTTGGATTTTTGCATCAATACTTTCCATATATTATTAAGGCATTTTTATAATAACTTATTCAGGAATTTTGTGTCTCCATTTAGGGGGATTTTTATCTTCTTTAAAAACACAATTTTATAATGTGAGTTAGGAGCTGTACAGGCTTGAAATTCTCCATTATGTGTATAATCAAATTCATTAGTAAAAGCATTTGAAACATTTGGGCTTAGGGATTTCTGTTTCAAAATGATTTTAGCAGTTACACAGCTATCATTATAATAATTATAGTACAGTTTGCATTATTATTTCACCATGGGTGAATTTTTGTTTAATGCATTTAAGGTTTTGATTAACTTTGATAAATTACTGATTATATATGTATATATACACATATTTACAGAGGTTCAGAATGTCCCTTATTAGCTATTTTTATCATGAGTTATATAATATTCCCTACTTTATACTTGATAATAGAAACCTATTCACTTCCCCCTCTGATGTTTCTTTCCCTTTCTTACTCTTTTTTTTGAGACAGGTTTTCTCTGTAGCTTTGGAGCCTGTCCTGGAGCTAGCTCTTGTAGACCAGGCTGGCCTCCAACTCACAGAGATCCGCCTACCTCTGCCTCCCAAGTACTGGGATTAAAGGCACGCACCACCACCGCATGGCCCCCTTTCTTACTCTTCTGGATAAGTAGGTGTTGTAACTCACTATCTATCCTCTTGCTATATATTGCAAGCCAAAGAGAAACCAACCTTCAAAATTCTGAGTAACATTTCTATTTCAAATGAATATTCATTGTTTTGGCACCAACCTAAGTGCTGAAGGCTTCGCAAATCTGCCAGCAGTTAGTGGATCCTAAGAGCAGAGAATGATATCAACAAAGTCAGATACCATAAATGAGAGTCATCACAAAAAAAGAATACATTATTCAAAAATTATGAGACATATCATAAACCAGGAACATGTTACTCGTGTACAGGAGCTGAAAGGGTATACTGGAACTTGCTAATGAGATGCTTCAAATAGCAGATTATTTAAATACATTTTTATATTTTGAAATTAAAATAGTTTGTTTTATTTTTATTACTATTATTATTTTTATTTATTCTTCTCTCATACATTATATCCTGATAATAATTTCCCCTCCCTCCAGTCCTCTCAGTTCCCACTCCCTCCTCTTTCCCCCAGATCCACTTCTCCTCCATTTCTCTTCAGAAAAGAGCTGGCCTCCCAGGGGCATCAACTGAACATGGAATAACAAGTTGCAACAAGACTAGGCACAAACCCTCATATCAAGGCTGGGTGAGGTGACCCAGTAGGAGGAAAAGGGTCCCACAAGTAGGTAAAAGAGTCAGAGACAGCCCTCACTCCCAAGGTTAGAAGTCCCACAAGAACACCAAGCTACATCAATATAACTTATGTGCAGAGGACCTAGTTCAGACCCATTAGGCCCTGTGACTGTCAATTCAGTCTCTGTGAGCCCCTATGAGACCAGGTTAGTTGTAGGTTTTCTTGTGGAGTTGATTCCATTTCTCCTGGTGTCCTTGACCCCTCTGGCTCCTTATCTCTTTATAACACTAATATTCTATTTTCCCTTCCTTAGAAGACCCCTTCCTCTACCCAGTCCCTCTACCCAGCTAGGTACCTAACTGACCTTGAACTTCTGATTCTCCTGTCTCCACTTCCCAAATCCTCAAATTACATATGTGTACACAGCATCTGGTACAAATTTCCATTTATTGATTTATATGTTGGTTATAGATGTGCTTCCTTTTTACAGAATATTTATAAGGTAATATTTTTTTGTTTCTTTATTTGCTTTTTAAATCTTTTGAGACTTTCGCACACGAGTATTGTACTTTCATTATTTCCCCTTTCGTTGCCTCCCCAAATGCATCTTATGTCCCTTCCACTCACTCTCAAATTCATGATGTCTTCTCTAATTATTATTACACATATATAATATGTATATACAAACACAATCTGTTGAGTTCATTTGGTGCTGCTCATGTGTATACATGTTCAGACGGGATAACCTATCACGGCTCTCAACCTTGGAAAAGACTGATTTAACCTCTCTCAGCAGCCATTAACTGCCTGGAGCTCTTCTAGGGCAGTGTTTTCAACCTTCCTAATGCTGTGACCCTTTAGTACAGTTCCCCATGTTGTGCTGACTCCAAGCACAAAATTATTTTTATTGCTATGTCATAACTGTAATTTTTACTACTGCTATGAATCATAACATAAATATATTGGGAGATGGAGGTTTGCCAGAGGGGTTGCGACCCACAAGTTCAGAACCGCAGTTCTAGAGAGAGCCTTATAAAAATTTTCCTATCCACATTGGTATGCCAACTAGTGTTATCATTGTGTAGGTCTTCTTTAGGCATCTCGCTGAGATTTCCTGTATGCGGTTTCTCTGTCATATATAGAAGACACTATCCTGAAGCAAAATTGTGGTACTTAAAATCTTCCTGTTTCTCCTTCTGGATGTTCCTGTTGCCTTGGGTCAAAATTCAGAGAACAGTTGACTATTGGGTGTCCAACCCCAAATGTGTTTTTGCCTTTTTATAAGAAAATAGGCATAATTTTGTTTTGTGCACTTATCTTTTTTTGCGGGGGGGGGGGACAAAGTTTCCCCACATAGGTAGCCCTGGCTGGCCTGGAACTCATTTTGTAGACCAAGCTGGCCTCAAACTCAGAGAGATTCATCTGCCTCTGCCTCCTGAGTGCTTGGATTAAAGGCATTCTTCATCATTGCCTGGCTTTATGTAATTACCTTTATGCTACATTTTATAATAAAATGCTTTAAAGGGGAAATATTGAATTTATTATAATGTATAAATATCATTTACAGTTAAAATATAGTGGGGAAAAGCTTTGATTTAGTGATGAACCCTTTAAAGTTCTATGCAGAGACTGGACAAGTTTTGTCCAAAGTCAGTTATGCTGGTACAGAGAAGTGAATCTCTGTCCCTTTCTCTGCCTGTCTCTGTCTGTCTCTCTGGATTGCTTCTTGCATTTCTGAATCCTATAAATGACAGACTATAAAGGACATCCATCCACTATTCCTCCTTTCTCCTTTAAAGTTATAAAAGCAGAACACCCTTTGTTCTCTACAAGATACCCCAAGTAACAATTTTGATAATATTTTATGATTAATTCAGTTGACTCAGAAGAAGACAAAAGTCTAAATCTGTCATGTTTATTTGAATAAACTGCTTTATGTGAGAACAGCCTCCTGAACTTTGACAGATTCTCCTAACCCCATTTAGAGATACCTATCCTAGGTTTACAAAATGTCCCAGTACATACCTGGGGTATTGTCCAGAAGTCCATCTTTACACTTCAACTCCGTTTTTCCTATTAATTCCCTTTATTTCACAGTAAAATAAATAAATAGATCATTACCTAAGGAAGAAGAATGAAGGGCTATCTAAAATCCTGGGAATGGCAAACAGCTGTGGCAGCCCTAAACTGAACAATATCAAGGGCCCTGATATTCCCATAGTGTATGGAGAACAGAGTTCTCAAATTACCAGGCACTCACTTGCTTTGTAACATCGTACTTTGTTGTTGGGTTGATTTAAAATAAATTCTCCACCTAGAAAATGCAAATTGTATTGTCCCCTGCTTCCCCTCTCTGTTTGCTATAAGATAATTTACAAGCAATGCCATCCAGGTTTTAGATAAAATGTCAACTTTCTCTGATGGTGATAGTCTATTGATTAGCGCCTTAAGGATATTTTTCCACCCCAGAGGTCGTAGTTGCTTTAATTGAGCTTACAGCCACGGCTTCTTTAACTCTCACAGCTTCATTGATTCTTATTGTAAACCCAGTTCTGGTTTCAGGCTCTCAGAATGAAGGTGGAAGATCGTAGCCTGAGATTCTAGAGTATACTCTTGGAGAAGTCCCGGTAAATAGGGCAGGTGCCTTAGTGCACCTGCCAGCTACGGTCCAGGTACCAGAACGCATTGTTGAAACACTGCCTTCCTTGGAAATTTAAAAATACCTTTAACCCCATCCTTAAAATGAAAGCCGATAGGGCACCAGTGGGACCGAAGCAGCCTCTAGATTTCAAATTAATAAGTGATCTTAAGTTGCAATCACTATCTATACATCTCTTAAATCCCCGGCTAAGCATTACTTATTCTCCCCCGCCCCCCAACCTTGGGTTGCTCATTTTGCCTCCCATTTATTCAATAGGAGTTTTCGTTTTATGTGAAAATTTTAGTAGAATTTGAAGTCAGGTGTGTAGCTAAGGTTTAATCATTGGGATGTGGTCACATAATTCTCCCAGTATGAACCAAAGTAAATAGGAAATCTCATTTTAAAAACTGTACTTATGGACTTAGCTTCTGTCTGAGAATTAAAGGGGACAAACCTACGGATGGCAGCGAGGGGTCAATTCACCACAGGCGTTGGGTCAGGGGTGGAGGAGTCGGAAGTGATTGGGATTTGGGGGAGGAGATTCGCTTACACACAGGAGCCGAGCTTTGAGCGGCCATATCTGCCGCCGCAGCTGTGGATGCAGCATCTGCGCTTTGCTGCCTCCGTGCCGCTGAGGTTCGCGTAGCTATCCCGTGGCCCTTGGCTGTTCTGCCTTGCCACCATCGGTGGAACAGGCTCGTTCTGACCTGCCTACCTCCCTCCTTCTCTGCCGCACCCCGCTGCTCAGACCATGGATCTCGGCAGCAGCAGCGACTCAGCTCCCGACTGCTGGGATCAGGTGGACATGGAAGCCCCGGGTTCGGCTCCGAGTGGGGATGAAATCGCCTCTGCGGCCACGACAGTGGCCGAGGCAGCGGAAGCGGAGGCCCAGCGCCAGCATCTCAGCATGGCCTTCAGCAGTAAGCTCAACATCAACGCCAAACCTTTCGTGCCTAGCGTAAGAGCCGCGGAGTTCGTGCAGTCCTTCCTGCCGGGATCGGCCCAGCTGCCCGCCCCCACAGCCTCCAGCAGCTACGAAACCTGCACCGGCGCCGCAGACCCTCAAGGTAAAAGGCTGGGATGGGGAGCACCTGTGGAACCTCCCAGAGATGGACCTTTAGTGTCGTGGGAAGGTTCCAGCTCGGTTGTAACCATGGAACTTTCAGAACCTGTTGTAGAAAATGGAGAGGTGGAGATGGCCCTGGAAGAATCGTGGGAGCTTAAAGAACTAAGTGAAGCAAAGCCTGAGGGTTCTTTGGGAGATGCAGGGCCCCCAGAAGAAAGTGGCAAGGAAATGATGGAGGAGAAAGAGGAAACGAGGAAGTCAAAATCTGTGGTCATACCATCAGGTGTTCCTAAGAAAGAACACGTAAATGTGGTGTTCATTGGGCATGTAGATGCTGGCAAGTCAACCATTGGAGGACAAATAATGTTTTTGACTGGAATGGTTGACCGAAGGACACTGGAGAAATATGAAAGAGAAGCTAAGGAGAAGAACAGAGAGACTTGGTATCTGTCCTGGGCCTTAGACACCAATCAGGAGGAACGAGACAAGGGTAAGACAGTGGAAGTGGGGCGTGCATATTTTGAAACAGAAAAGAAGCATTTCACAATTTTAGATGCCCCTGGCCACAAGAGTTTTGTCCCAAATATGATTGGTGGTGCTTCTCAAGCTGATTTGGCTGTGCTGGTCATCTCTGCCAGGAAAGGAGAATTTGAAACTGGATTTGAGAAAGGTGGACAGACAAGAGAGCATGCGATGCTGGCAAAAACAGCAGGGGTCAAATACCTAATAGTGCTTATTAATAAGATGGATGACCCCACGGTAGACTGGAGCAGTGAGCGTTACGAAGAATGTAAAGAAAAACTGGTGCCCTTTTTGAAAAAAGTTGGCTTCAGCCCTAAAAAGGACATTCACTTTATGCCCTGCTCAGGACTGACAGGAGCAAATATTAAAGAGCAATCAGATTTCTGCCCTTGGTACACTGGCTTACCATTTATTCCATATTTGGATAGTTTGCCAAACTTCAACAGATCGGTTGATGGGCCAATCAGGTTGCCAATTGTGGATAAGTACAAGGATATGGGCACTGTGGTCCTGGGAAAGCTGGAATCGGGATCCATTTTTAAAGGGCAGCAGCTTGTGATGATGCCAAACAAGCACAGTGTGGAAGTTCTAGGAATAGTCTCTGATGATGCTGAAACTGATTTTGTAGCCCCAGGGGAAAACCTCAAACTCAGACTGAAAGGAATCGAAGAAGAGGAGATTCTTCCAGGCTTCATCCTTTGTGAACCCAGTAATCTTTGCCACTCTGGGCGCACCTTTGATGTTCAGATTGTGATTATTGAGCACAAATCCATCATCTGCCCAGGTTACAACGCGGTGCTGCACATTCACACATGTATCGAGGAGGTCGAGATAACAGCCTTAATCTCCTTGGTAGACAAGAAGTCAGGAGAAAAAAGTAAGACCCGGCCCCGCTTTGTGAAACAAGATCAAGTATGTATTGCCCGACTAAGGACTGCAGGAACTATCTGCCTGGAGACATTTAAAGATTTTCCTCAGATGGGTCGTTTTACTCTGAGAGATGAGGGTAAGACAATCGCAATTGGCAAAGTTCTGAAACTGGTCCCAGAGAAGGACTAAGCAATTTCATTGATGCCTCTGCACCGTAAAATGTGCGACAGCTGGACTGCAATTTACTGCCCATTGACAGACGTTTGTCCGTGTTTTGCAGAGCGATTTCACAGCAAAAATCCATGTTTTGTCAGCTTTCTCATGTTGAGATCTCAGTTCTGTCTCTCTTGAATGCATACTCCAGTTTCCTCCCTCCACACCACTCTGCTTCCTTGGACAGATCAGTAATAGCTTTGTAAGTGACGTGTATGTAACTGCCTACAATACTAAAAATAATATATTTTACATTTTTAATTTCCCTTCGGGATATCTAGACATCATTTGTTCTGTGCAGAACAATCAGTGTGTCACTGTGTATATGTTAATGAAGATCACTAACATGTAAATAAAGTGTTCCATTCGAAACTGCAAGATTCGAAATGTGTTTGAATAATGCTTGAATTTATATACAATATAGTTTCATTAGTTTTTTTCCAAGTAATTGAATACATTTTTACTTGGGCTTAAGAAAAACTCCACTCTGCTTGAAATGAGGAACTGATCAACACCACACAGGTTTGTACTAAAGGAAAACTTTACTATGGAAAAAAAAAACCCTATCTTATTGCCCTTCCCCATTAACTGTGTTTTCATTGTCTAGGTTCAATTAGTAAAGGAGTTCTTCTACTTATCCAGTTATTATTTGAAAATGAAGATTATCCTTTTTTTTTTTGTCTTCCATTAGGTCCCATAATGTTGAGCATGGCCAAATCACATGTGTCCCTAAGGTTTCAGACTATATATGTTGAATCGACTCTTATCCACTCCATCTTCTTTAACGTGCTTTGGTATCATTCACTGTGAAATTTAGGGTGCAAGACACAATAATGAACACAACTACTGCAAAGGTAAATTATTGAATTGGGGCTATGTGTCATTAACCGAAACAAAGGACTTGACGTGGGAAATGAGGAGTCTATTCCTCGTGGCTTAGGGTTCATTAGAATCTGTTCTCCAAACAAATTCATGGTAGTTAGATTTATTGCCAGAAGAATGACTTTCTGACCCTCAGAACTGTCAACTGCTGGAGAGCTTTCTGTCTCGGTAAGTAGGTAGTGGCTTAGTGGAAACATCTTCCCAGCGGTGTGCACAGCCGGCTTCTTTAAGGTACAGCCCTATATTTGGAGTAAGAAACTTCTTTACTAGCCCTTGTGTGCAGGCTGATAGATGTAGGCACTGTGGCTGCAGTACCCTGGGCCTATGCTCAGGCAATGCAGTGTTTTTTCCATGGTCTCTTTCTTTGTGTAAAGCCAGTGTCTCCTTCTCCATGGTCCTTTTCTTTGTGTGCCCATAACACTCCTGTCTCAGTGTATTAGATCGTTACTGACGGTGTTAGATTGCTAACAGCAGGGCTCTATTGTGCATCAGCAGAGCACCCTCTTGAGAGAAGGATTTTAGCTTGCCGTGCATCAGCTAACCTGATCCACAAGGAACCCCGTGAGGCGATGAACACAGTCGTTTAATCGTAAATGTCAGTGGCTGTTTGGTTTTCATCTTTTGGCATTAAGAGAGCCTCCTTTTTTGTGTACTAAACTTTGAACAACCATCAGGCCAGTCTAGTGTTTGGTAAAAATTATACCTTAGCAGTCTTTTTATGGAGACTGTCCCCCTAGCCATGTTACTGTGTAACCTAGGCTGGCCTTGAGCTTGTGGTGATCGTCCTCCTTCAGTACCCTTAATGTTGAAATCATAGCTGTAAGCCACCACGTCCAGTTCTTGGCAGTCATTTTTAAAAAATTTAATGCTATATTACTGTCATAGTAATTTTAGTAATATCTATATATAGGTGTGTGTGCGTGTGTGTATTATATTTACACATACAACACACACACACACACACACACACACACACACACACACACACAAAATCTCTCTTGCACTTTTGGCCAAAAGAAAAGCCAGGATAGAACTCTGTTTCTACCTGTTTTGGATAATTTTTCAAAAAATTGGTTTCTAAATGTTTATGTGTATGAGAGAGGCATACACATAACTTTCAGAGAAAATGTCATAATGTTTAAAAGTCCATTTTAGAAATTATTTCTTTGCAGTTCACTGAGAATCATATCCTTCAGGAGGTTGGGGACACCAGAGTCTAGCTCTTTTACGATAGTAGATGTGAACCCAGAATTGTGACACCGGCTTGCAGTGTAAACTGAGGCAAGAAGATGATGTGTTCAAGGCCAGTTCTCCAAGGTCACAGTGAGTTTGAGGACAGCCTGAGCGACACAGTGACCACCTGCCACACAGAACCACCAGTAGATAAAAGCATACGGTAACATTTCTTTCAAATTTCTAGGTGCTTTCCTTTTCAGTTGTTAGCGTCTAATATTTGTCAACGTTTCAAATTAGGTCCATTTGCTAGTACAGCTTTAGTTTGTCCAGTGCGGTGAACTACCTGTCTCAATCAGGGGAGTGCCCTGCTAGGAAATTTCTGCTATCATTCATATTAAATTAACTTTTTGATGGTTTAAGTAAGTAAGAATGTCCCTTATAGGCTCATGTATTTGAATACTTGGTTCTCCGTTGGTGGTGCTGTTTCGGGGAGGGGGGGGTTTAGGAGGTGCGGTCTTGCTGGAGGTAGTTTGCCACTAGGGGTGGGCTTTGATTGTTTCTGGTCTCACCCCACCTCCACTTGCTCTCTCTGCTTCCTGCCTGCAGTTGAGGATGCCCGTTTAGCTTCCTGCTCCAGCTGTCATGTCTGCTGCTTGCTGCCGTGCTTCCCTGCCGTGATGATCATTTCTCTCTCTGGAACCGTGGGCCTAAATAAACCCTTCAGTCTGTAAGTTGCTTGTGGCTGTGGTGTGTTATCCCAGCAACAGAAGAGGAGCTGATGGCCGACGTCGGAAACCAGATTGCTGTGTAGAACACAGCCATGTTATTTCATAGAGGAATGTGGGCACACTGAAACTTGGGATTGGAAAAGTGGTGGGGTGCCGTAAGCAGACATTAGTGGGAGCCTTGAAGACTGTAGTGCTGAGAGTAATTCAGAAGGTAGCGGCCTGGCTCACAAGCGTTCAGAAGGGAACAGTGTGAGCATTTGGGTTAGAGCCCATTTCTGTGTTTTTGGCAAAGAAAATGGCTGCCTTCTGCCCCTTTCCTAAGAACTCACTTGAGGCTAAATTTTAAAATGTGGACTAGGAGTTCTATCCAGGAAACTTGCACGTGTTTAAACATTTCTTCCCCTCCCCCATGTTTTCCTTTAGTAGTTTCCAGATCTTCCATTAAGGTATTGGATTCATTTGTGTTGATTCTGGTACAGAGCCAAGGCTTCCTGTTTCATTCGACTACATGTGAGTTGACACCATGCTTTTTGACATCTTTTTAAGGATAAGTTGGTTATGAACATACCCAGTTATTTCTCTATTTCACTTCTCCTTGTATTTTTTTTTATATGCCAGTGCCACGCTTCCTAGTTATTTCCATTCTGAATATGCGATACTTCCAAATTTTGTTCTTTTTACTCAAGATTACTTTGGCTATCCTGGGACATAGGCACATCCATATAATTGTTTAAGATTATCTTTCTAGCTCTATGGACAAGGCTGTTAGTATTTTGACAGGCCTTGCCTTGAATCTGTAAATTACTTTAGATAATACGGACATTTTAACAACAATAATTTGTCCAGCTCATGAAAACTGGAGTAATTTCTTTGGCGGAGGCGAGTGCAGTGCTGTATCACACTGAATCTGTGTCATGATTATTATTGTTCATATGCTCTTACAGGTCTCAGATGAGAAAGAGAAAGTGGCACAAAAAGAAATACAAAACATGTAGTTTGGAGAGACGAAGATTGGCTGGAAGAGGGGCTATAATTATAATTGTTAAGGAGATTAATGCCACTGAGGAGAGGCCTATTCTGCTCTCGAATAAATGGCAGGGTTCCTTCAGGCCAAGACTCAACCCAGTTAAGCTTCTGACTCAGGAAAGAGAGCCTAGAGTGGTTTCTGCTTCTAGAAAGCAACAGCAAATAAAAGCTGCTGCTGCTGGGGCTCAGGGAAGTGTGGATCCATTCCGAGTAGGCAGCCTAACTTGGCAGTATCATTCCTGTGGTGCTGGCTTTAGGGGCATGAAAGATGTGAGAGTGAAGAGGTTGTAGATTCTTCTTTTGTGTTTTCAGAGAGCCCAGGCAGTGTGTGTTAGGGGAGTCCCTGTATGAAGGCCTGGAGAGGCCATTGCATGAAGTTGCAAGAATGAAGCCTATCCCTAAGATGTCAGTGGTGTCAGAGCTGTGAGATAACTGCCAGGAGAGCTGCGTGCATGAAGTGAAACCAGTCTTAGAAGGAGATGGATGTTGGAGGCACCAAAACTGAAAGCACAGAGCCATCTAAGTCCTTTAACGTGGAACATAAGAGTTACAGGATTTAGTGTTTGCCATTCTGGGTTCCTGTCTTCCTTTGGGCCATTTTTCCTTCTTCTGCTTCCTCTCCTCCCTTTCAGGATGGTCATGCATATTCTGTGCCATTGCATATTGGAGGTATGTAATTTGCTTTTTTTTTTGGTATTTACAGGGAGCTACAATTAAGAGATTGCCTTGAGTCTCGAAAGAGACTTTGGATGTTGAATTTTTAAGCAGTGTTTGGGGTTTTAAAGCCCGGGACATTTTTAAAGCTTGGCTGGATGCAGTTTGCATTATGGTATGAACATGAGTCTGTGGAGTCCACGGAGTGGAATGTGATTGTTTGAATACAATTTCCCCCCATAGGCTCATGTATTTGAACCTGCGGCCCCCAGTTTGTAGTCCTATTTATGGATGGTCAGGAGGTGTGGCCTTCCTGGAGGAAGGATGCCGCTGAGAGCAGGTTTTGAGTGGGTATAATACCACCCTTTGTCCGTAGGTTTTGAGTGGGTATAATACCACCCTTTGTCAAGTTCGTGCTCTCTCTGCTTCACACTTGTCATGTGCGTTCTCGGCTGCTTCTGGCTCCATCGGCCATGCTTGCCTCTTGCTGCTGTGCTTCCCTATTGTGATGCATGATGGACTTTTATCCCTCTGCAACCATAGCCAAAATCAACTCAGACTTTTTCTTTAAGCTGTGTTGGTCACTATTTTTATTTTTATCGTCAACACATATAAGTAACTAATGCACTCTTAAAAAGCTTTATCTCAAATTTCTATCAAATAAGATTATGTGTAATTTTCCCATGTCTTATTGCATGCTGAATACACAATGCGCTATGCACTTCAGGATTCATCAGTATGTACCCATTGGCTTTTTAGCAACTTTATAAAATACTTTTCTTTATCCTTTGAAAATTTGCTAAGTATATGGGATGCATTTTTGATCATATCTAACACCACCTCCTTCCAAATCCCCCGATGCCCTCTTCTTCTCCTCCCAAATCCTTCTAGCAACGTTTATCCTAAGATTTCTCATCTACTTCTCTGGACTTTATAGGACAGCTCTGAGGAAACGTTACATGAAGAAAGGAGTGAGCCCATGTTCCATGGCAGCAAGACCCAGGAAGGAAAGCAGAGGAAATGTTTGGCTGGGTAACAGCATGCTGTATTTCTCACAGAAGCCGTTTTTTTTTTTTTTTCTTGCTACCTAGGAACAGCTTTTCCAATGTTTTCCTTAACTGCCAAGGTCACTGTCCCTCTCCTCAAAAGATCCACTCTCAAAGTAAATCCTCTTTTCAAGGTGTCCTGATTCAGCTTCACTACAGTGTGGCAATCTCTTGTTAAAGTTTCCATATAAACACTAGACAGTACAAATAGCCTGTGCAGGAGTTGAATGGAACTGTAAAATAATGGTTAGTTTTCATTTTATACCTGTTGAAAGGAAACGATTCAACGGCCACAGGCTCAGCAATTTATTTTTTTCTACATTAAAAAAATAATATCCATTTATAACTGGCCACCTATAGGAAGGAAAACTTGACCCGAGGCTACTCCTTAAACGGGTAAACTTGTCTTAGTATTCAGGAGAGGCTTTCGCACAGCAGGTCATGTGTGTGTGCATATCCCACAAACCGTCACAATGAGAGAAATGGAGAAAGAATAGAAACCTTCTGAATAAAGAGGCCATGTGATAGAAAAGAGGATGGATGCTTTGCTTGTATCCCAGAGGGAACAGCTGACAGACTTTGTACAGCAGCATGTAAAACAGTATTCACTTGCCACACGATTTCGTCCCACACTCTATTATGGCAGACTGTTTTCTAAGAACACTGTCTTAACCTCTGCAGAGATGTTTCTCTTCTCACACCCTTAAGCTTGCTTATTTGTAGAGTCGGTGGTGATAGAAAGTTTGCGTGCTGAATTACGTTCCTGCAAAGCCCTTCTTTTGTACTCAGTATTAAGTTGAATTTGCAAATACAGGTAATTTTGCATATATGTCTTTTTGCACAGGTGTGTGTACAATATGTGGGTACAGTGTATAGGGGTGCACAGTGTGAGGGATGTGTATAAGCTCGTGTGCACGGGAAAGCCCGAATCTGCTGTAGAGCATCTTCAGGTTGTCTTTACTGAAGCATTGTCTCTCTCACTCAACAAAGAGCTCACTAATCTGGCTACCAGCTTGGTCCAGGGATCTTCTCTATCTACATCTAAAGTTCTGGGGTTACAGGCAGCCAAAATAACTGCCAAGGTTTTACCTAGGTTGTGGGAATCCAAACTCTGGTCCGCATGCTTGCTTAGTAAATACTTAATCCACTGAGCCATCTCCTAAACTCTAATTTTGCATGTCTTTTTCAGTCTCCAATAAGGATTTTTTTTTCCTCTTTAATTGCTGAGCTTCTTCAAAAGTTTAAACAGTCAGTATTGAAATCTTGCTTCAGCTTCAGTGTGAGGAGATTAGAAAAATAAAAAGTTGTTTATAGTCAGACTGCTCTGTCCAGTCATGGCACTGTATCTCTTACTTGTTGTGATATATACATATATATATCATATATCATATCAATTAAGAGATACAGTATACACACACACACACACACACACACACACACACAGTGCATACCCAATTATAGATATTTATTCACATTTGGGGCACCGAGGCACTGAGTTATGCTCATTGGTGTTCTGCCTGCATGAGGGTGTTGGGTACTCTAGAACTGGAGTTACAAGCAGCTGTGAGCTGCCATGTGGGTGCTGGGAATCGAACCCCAGTCCTCTGGAAGAGCAGCCAGTGCTCTTAACCACTGAGCCATCTCACTAGCCCCTGGGATACTAGATTAAAAGCTTACTCTGTTCTCTAATGGAGGCGTAGACGAATTATGTCTTAAGTCTAAGTTGCTTTAGTGTAATCTCACTGAACTTTTTCCATCACTAAATTTACATGGTAAGTGACCAATAATTACCCCAAGAATTTCAGCAGGGTTAACTGGCAATTCAGGGATTAAGTTTTAATGTTCGACTCCACATTTATATTCGTTTTTGCACTTTTCTTAACTGATACTCTTATGACTAGTTCTCTAGACTGCCTTTAAAACACGTTTTTGAGTATAGGTGAGATGAAATGTATTTTTTTTTAAATTTCCAAGTACTCAGAGCGCTTGGACTAGATTGCTAATGATCAGATGTTTCATCCTTATCCCTGGTGTTCAAGGCATGCTAAAAACAAACAAGTAAGTGGTCTCTGTATGAGAGGGCAGATGAATCACAAACATATTTCTTTTTCAAAATTATATTATTTATTTGTTGTGTATGTGTGTACATGTGTGTGCGTGTGTAGAAAGAGGACAAAGGATAACCTTTGGGAATCAGCTCTCACATTCCACATTGTTAAAGTAGGGGCTCTTGTTTCTGCTGGGCAGCATACTCCAGGATAGGTGGCCTGGGATTTTCTAAATCCTCAGGTCTCTGAATCCCATATTGCCATAGAAGTGCTGGGATCACAGATACATGTTACCATATCTGACTGTTTACATGTGCTCTGTGAGTCAAACTCAGGTTGTTGTGCAAGCCCTTTTACCTGTTGAATCATCTCCTTAGCCTGAAAGCCTAAAAGTCTTACATTCAGCCAGGCTGTGGTGCACATGCCTTTAATCCCAGCACTCAGGACACAGAGGCAGGCGGATCTCTGTGCATTTGAGGCCAGCCTGGTCTATGGAGCCAGTTCCAGGACAGCTAGGGCTATACAGAGAAACCCTGTCTCAAAAATCAAAACAAAACCAAAAAAAACAAAACCAAAAAACCTCACATTCAAGAAGAGAGTAGGTTCTGAACAGCAAGAGATGTATTAAAGAGTCCCTTGCAGTGTAGTGATTGAATATAGATAAAAGGTGGCTTCATACTATCATGGTAACGAGTAAAAGCATGTAATGATCAATACTTAAGAGTTAGTAATTCAAGAATTCTTTGCAGTTAAACCTGGTGTTGGCTTTCCCTGATTCATACAGAGACTCTGCTCTTACAGACGCAGGCCTTGGAGACCTCCAGCTACCAGGCTCCACCCCCTGACTACATTGGTAGCCAGGCCTGACCCCTTGAGGTGAGCTAGTGGCCAGCCCCACCCCTCGAAGAGCTCCAACAGCTAGGCCCCGCCCCTGAGGAGCTCCAACAGCCAGGCCCCGCCCCTGAGGAGCTCCAACAGCCAGGCCCCGCCCCTGAGGAGCTCCAACAGTCAGGCCCCGCCCCTGAGGAGCTCCAACAGCCAGCGGGGGCTCCCCCCCACACTTCTCTAACCTCCCCACTAGGCAGGAGAGTGGCCAGGCGCCGCCCTACAGGAAAAAGTCCCACCAATCCCTGATCGTGCCTTGATATCAGGCCACACTAATCCCACCAAGCCCATGCCACCCTGGAAAGCTCCAACCCCCAAGAAACCCTATATAAGGCCTGCCTTCTGTTCAGTTCTCTGTTGCCTCTCACCTGAGCCCAGGCAACCATCTATCTGAGTTTTCCCTCCCAGTAAATCTGTGTGTGAAGTTTATTGTGCAGTGTGACTTTGTGGTAATCCTTGGCTCCCGACTGTCAGGATAGCTTTTGTCTCATTGGTGGGGTGACTCACATAGGCTCTCCTGGTGCCTGTGCTCCCCCTTAAGGTCTGAGCCCCACTAGGACCCTAGCCCTCACCTCTGGTCCACCCACAACAGACTCACCTTCCTGCTCACCAATTGCTTGGCACCCCATCCACCAGTAGCAATTTGGTAATTCCCCCTTCTTCTCTTGGTCATGGAAATGCTTCCCTGAGTGAGGAAGTGAGCATCGAGTATCTGGCAGCCCTCTGGCACTCTTGGAACTGTGGTACCCCACAGCCTTGGTCTTTAAGGCCATGGTGGGTCTCTTCACCTGACCCTGTCCCTCTACCCTTGCAGCTGTAATCCTGCAGTTTCCTGTGCCTCTTCCTGCCCTCTTCTCCTGCCTTCCCTTCAGAGCTGCCCGTCATAATCCCACAACTCCTCTAGACCCTCTTAGCTAGACATTTCCTTTCTATTTCCCAATCTTCTGTGTGAGGTTTGTTGTGCAGTGTGACTTTGTAGGATTCCTTGGCTCCTGACAGTCAAGATACCTTTCCTTTCAGAGCTGTAACATACCTAGAGTGAAACTGAAGTCATGAACAAAAATATGACAGCAGTTTCCTAGCAGAATGGATTGTGCTCCAAGGTAGCTAGCAATGAATGCACATCAGAATTATTTCTGTAAGAAGAGAAAACTGTTGGAAATACAGGCAGCATGAAGCCAACTCTGAGAACAGTGAGATTTACAAGGCTTCCAAATTCTAAAGGATAAATATGAAATCCTGTATTATCTATGTGGAACATAAGATATCACATATAACTAGAGTGTGCAGGCTTGTAACCATTACTATGGGAGGCCAGCTCTGCTTTGCACTACCCTGAGGTCCCAGACTCTGTCAGCAGCTGCCTCCATTGGACATGACATGTTCTGTGCAGAGTATGCAAATGGGCTTCTTTCTCTTTCATTGCTGATATTTCCCTTGGTGATCTTGGCACATGGGGGGGTGGGGGGGGTAAAGCAAGGCCTTAGGGAAATGCTTATCAGAATCACGAGTAAAGCAGCTCCTTGTGAAGTTCAGGTTCCTTGTGCATAACATGGAGATAATTAAGCCATTTGCTTTGTAGGATGTTTCTGGGGACTGAAATAAGACTCAAGCCCCAGGAGTTCTTTAATATAGGGTGTGGAGTGGACATGCTATGCCTAAGTACATGCCCAGGTAATGTGTTGCAGGTTCTACAGAAGAGGCAATTTCTTTTTTTCCTTTTTTTACTTTTTATTTTTCCATCCAATTATGTACACTTCCTTCCCTCCTCCCAATCCCCTCCTGCTCCCCCACACCCCCTCCTCCCTCTCCCTCCCTGTTTGAGAGAGGGCAGGGAACCCTGCCCTGTGGGAAGACCAAGGCCCTCCCCACTACCTCCAGGCCTAGGGAGCTGTGCATCCATATAGACTAGGGTCCCAAAAAGGCAGAACATGCCGTAAAAACAAGTCCCAGTGCCTTTATCAATGGCTTCTCAGTCAGCCCCCATTGTCGGCCACATTCAGAGAGTCTGGTTTGATCACATGCTGGTTCATTCCCAGTCCCGCTGGATTTGGTGAGCTCCCATTAGAACAGGCACACTGCCTCAGTTGGTGGACCAACCCCTCGTGGTCCTGACTTCTTTTCTCGTCTTCTCCCTCCTTCTGATATTCAACTGGACCTTGGGAGCTCAGTCCGTTCCTCTGATGAGGGTCTCTGTCTCTATCTCCATCCGTTGCTGGACGAAGATTCTATGGTGATATTCGAGATAATCATCAGCGTGATAGTGATGTAAGGGCCGTTCAGGAACCCTCTCCTCTGCTGTCCAAGGACCAAGCTGAGGACACCCCCGTGGACACCTGGGATCCCCTCTAGAGCCAAGTCTCTTGCCAACCCTAAAATGGAACCCTTAATGTAGGTATCTTCTTCCCTGCTCCTATATCCTCCCTTCCTCCATCTCCACCCTCCCACTCCCCCAAGCTATTGCCAATCCTTCCCTTCTCCTTTCCTTCTCCCCCTTCCCCCAACCTCACTCCCACCCCTGCCCCCACCCCCATGCTCACAACTTTTGCCCTGCAACTTTGTTTGCTTCCAATTTCCAGGAGGATCTATAAATGTTTTTCTTCGGGTTCACTTTGTTATTTGGCTTTTCTGGGCTTGTGAACTATAGGCTTAATGACCTTGGTTTATGGCTAGAGTCCACTAATGAGTGAGTACATACCATATTCATCTTTTTGGGTCTGGGTTATCTCACTCAGGATAGTGTTTTCTATTTCCATCCATTTGCGTGCAAAATTCAAGATGTCATTGTTTTTTACTGCTGAGAAGTACTCTAATGCGTGAGGCAATTTCTTTCTTTCTTTTTTTTTTTTTTTGGTTTTTCGAGACAGGGTTTCTCTGCAGCTTTAGAGCCTGTCCTGGAGCTAGCTCTTGTAGACCAGGCTGGTCTCGAACCCCCAGAGATCCGCCTGCCTCTGCCTCCCGAGTGCTGGGATTAAAGGCGTGCACCACCACCGCCCGGCGTGAGGCAATTTCTTAAAAGAACACGCATAAGAGAAGAGGATACTTGGAGTGTAGTAGAAGACTGAAGCTGGTGCAGCAATGCTGGGGTAAGTATAAGGTCATAAAGTAAATTCATTAAAAATGGTCTGGCAGGAATAAGGATCTTGAGATACCTTTGAACAGGCACGGTAATGCAAGCAGACATCCTGGCTTCTTACCAGGAGGGAGGGGCAAAAGCAATGTTCTGTCCTTCTCCATTGGCTGTAAACATTTGATATATAGTTAACTCATTTATTTGAAAGTAACCTTGAAAATGCCACCGTAGCATAGTCTAATAGCTCAGAACTGAAGCCCAGCTACAAGGGAGGTTGGGGTAAAAAAAATCCTAAGTTCAAGGCCTACTGGACTAAAGGGCGAGTTCAAGGTCAACCTAGGTAACTTAGATACCTGTTTGCAAAGTAAAAAGAGGGCTTGTGGAGCATATGCAAGACCTAGGTTAATCCCAGTGTCAGAAACAATCACACAATAAGATAAGGTAGTAATGCTAAATCCGGAGATTCTGCTTTTATTACTGTGTATTGTGGCTTTGGGGGCTTTGAAGAAAAACTACCTTTTGTAACCTTTTGTAAATATTGTAAAATGACATGGTAAGGTATGTTCTAAAGACTATGTGCAGTTGGATATAGCTTCATCAACTTATTCAGTTAATATACGTGGCCACTTTTGTTTCTCCAACACTCCCATTCACCTACAAGTTATTCTGCCAATAATTTTAAACACTAAGCAGAAAACTATGTCAGTATGTATCTGGAAAATGACACTTAAAAATAAACACAGTGACATTATCACATGAAAATATATTAAATTATAATAGAAAGGTCATAGGTTGGGACCTCAGAAAGGATGTTGAGGCAGATTGTCCTTTTGGGTAAGAAGTTTATTGAAGAGTTGTTGATGCCTTGGGCATCTACTCAGGCAGACGGTTATAGCATGGTGCTGAAGCAGGATAAAGCAGAATGGGGGATCTACCTCCCTCACAGGTCTCAGAGGAAAGGGGAAGCTTTTACAGAACAAGACTGCAGCCAGCCCGTCTCTGATTCCTGGGCAGTTGAGGGGGGAGGGAATTCCCTGGAAGGAATAATTGACTTGAGTCGGAGGATGTGGACTAAAGGCGGAGGAAGAAGAGCACATCTTGTTGAGGCGGATCCACAAGTCAGGTGGAGGAAGGTGTCACTGCCAGTAGCTCTCTCATCCAGTGCAGTCCGGCCGCCTGAGAGCTGTAAACTTGCTCAGGGAAGTGAGGATGGTGCCTGTCACTCTTCTGGCATCCAGACACTTGGGGAGTCATAGATAGACTCTAAGACGTGATATATTGTGATGGGTATCCTAGTAACACACGTGTGTCAAAACTGCTGTACATAATTTTAATCTTATTCTTCAAGTTCTTGAGATAAATACTTTTTTTTTGAATTTTCGAGACAGGGTTTCTCTGTAGCTTTGGAGCCTGTCCTGGAACTAGCTCTTGTAGACCAGGCTGGCCTCCAACTCAGAGATCTGGCTGCCTCTGCCTCCCAAGTGCTGGGATTAAAGGTGTGCACTACCACTGCCTGGCGAGATAAAATATTAAGCTGGTATTTCTCTCTCTCTCTCTCTCTCTCTCTCTCCTTTTTTAAAAAAAATATTTATTTATTTATTTATTTATTATGTATATAATATTCTGTCTGTGTGTATGCCCGCAGGCCAGAAGAGGGCACCAGACCCCATTACAGATGGTTGTGAGCCACCATGTGGTTGCTGGGAATTGAACTCAGAACCTTTGGAAGAGCAGGCAATGCTCTTAACCTCTGAGCCATCTCTCCAGCCCTCTCTCTATTCTTTTTTTGGTTTTTTAAGACAGGGTTTCTCTGTGTAAGTCCAGGAACTAGCTCTTGTAGACCAGGCAGGCCTCAAACTGGTATTTCTAACTATAGTATTACTTTACATTTAGGAAGATTGAGTGTGATGTTGACAGCTCCTAAAGTAAAGTATTGGAATCTTTGGGAACTATGGGACTTTTAAAGTTATATTAACATTAACATCCTGGGGATAAACAAGAAAGGAAAAGGAATATTTGTCTCATAGTGAAGTATTTGTGTGTCAAGTTAACAAAGGGGTGATTGTGATGGTGTATTTTAGTGTTTGACACAAACTAGGGTCACTTGGGAAGACGAAACTTCAGTTGGGATAATCTTGAGCATCTTCAGATTAGTGATTGATGTAGGAAGCTCTGGCCCACTGGACAGGTGGATCTGGGAACTCTCAGAAAGGCTGTTAAATATGAGGCCAGAGAGCAAGCCAGTAAGCAGAATGCATCTAGAGCCCCTGCTCCAGTTCCCATCTCCAGGTTCTGGCTTGAGTTCCTGCCATGACTTCCCTTCATGATAGACTGTAATCTGTAATATGAAATGTCATGTCCTTGCAAGCTGCTTTTGGTCATGGTGTTTGTCTTAGTGTTCTCGTGCTGTGAAGATATACCATAACCCACAACTCTTTTTGTTTGCTTGCTTTTAGAGATAAGGTCTCCCTATATGTAGCCCTAGTGGTCATGGAACTTGCTCTGTACATCAGGCTGGCCTCAAACTCATAGAGCTCCACCTGCCTCTGCCTCCCGAGTGCTGGTATTAAAGGCATGTGCCATCACTGCCCAACTACAGCAACTGTCCATCTTTTAGCTAATCTAGGTTTCTGCTTACAGGGCAGAGATAGGTCTAATTAGAGTTTCAGATCATTGTGAGTGTAATTGTTTAACTGCTTTAAGTTTCATTTGAATGCTTAGTGCTATTCTCATAAAATTCAAATATAATTTTATTCTTATTTTTTCCACTAAGATGTAAACTTCATGGGGACACAATTTTTTTTTTGGCTTTTGTGCTTTATATTCTGTCTATATGGTCTAAAATACTTTCATCATCTGGTACATGTTAAATAAACATCTGCTATATTAATGTATGAATTATGCATTTTTCAGTTTGGTACTATATTATATATATGATAAAATAAAAATAATGCCTATGAATGTACACCAAAATGAATTTTAATATATTTTGTTGTGCATTTGACTTATGATATTATCAGAGAGAAACTATTTCAAATTATTTAAAAATTCTGTATTTTCCTAGTGGGTTATAACTTGAGCATCAAAAGAACCATGCGAGAGTTTAAACTACTTTGAAAATTGATGTTTGAGGTGTGGAGAATTAGGGACAAGGTCTTGTTATGTAGCACAAGATTTCAACTTGTGATCTTTCTACTTTATTGTGGTAGCTTGAATGAAAACGCCCCCAGAGGCTCACAGGAACGGGCACCATTGGGAGGTGTGGCCTTGTTGGAGCAGCCTTGTTCTGTGAAAGCTTCCCCTTTCCACTGAGACCTGTGAGGGAGGTAGATCCCCCATTCTGCTTTATCCTGCTTCAGCACCTCTGCCATGCTATAACCGTCTGCCTGTGTAGATGCCCAAGGCATTAACAACTCTTCTAATAAACACCCACCTCATTTTCTTTTATAAGATAAATATTCTATTTAAGTAATTGTAGTAGGAAGTTGAACTCATTTATAGGAGTCAGGATTTCCTTGGATGCAATTAAGGTTCTTCTTTTAAAGTTTCAAAACATGATTTGAAAGGAAATACCCTTATTTATTAAAATCAGAAGCACATCATTTATGAGGGCAGTATTTTTGAAATTTCTGCAATCAATTATAATTTTGGTCTTAAGGTTTCTCTCCCTTTAAAAACCTAACATGGTATGGTTTTTTCTTTTAGCTTTAAAGATGTAGGGGGTATATGTATTAAAAAGTATTTTTAGCAGCTGGAGAAATAACTCATCAGCTAAGAGCACTGGGTAATCTTCCAAAGGACCTAGGTTCAGTTCCCAGCACTCACATGGCTGCTCACAACTTCAGTCCAAGAGGATCTGATGGTCTCCTCTGGTCTCTACAGGTACTATATGCACACAGTACACAGACACATGCAGAGAAAACAACCATACATATAAAATAAAAATAACTGAAAAAACTTAAAAACTAAAAAAAAAAATTCAGCAGTTTAAAACTTGAAGTTTTCTTCTTTCTTCTTTCTTTCTTTCTTTCTTTCTATCTTTCTTAAGCATCACAGCTGTGGGTGCCTGGAAAACAAAACTCAAGTTAACTTCTTTCTTGAGATGGGAAGAAACAGGGCACAGTCACAGTCAAATCAAAGCAAAAGCAAATATCAAATCTTATAAATGACCCAGTGTGTGCAATGTCTGGGATTCTCTCATGATATTCTGAGTCCAAAGGACTGAGGCAACTTCACTTCCCTGGCTCTGCTACCTGCGATACGTACAACTTGTCACATAGGCTCAGGGCAGCTTTGCTGCCTAGCTGCTGCTGTCTTTGATGCTCTCCCACAGTTCTGGAATCTTCAACATGCTGGGGGTCTCTCCAGTAACTGAGGGTAAACCTTTACCAATAGCCTCTCCTAGGTTCTCTTCAGGGATGCCAACCCTGCCATGTGGTACCAAGATGTAGCCTCTTTCCATGACCATTTCTGAGGGGGTCCCTGCAGGTTTATACAGGGGAGCAAACCATGCAAAGAGATAACAATGAAAACCTGGTGCAGGTGGGCATCATCAACATGCATCAGACTTTGGGGAGTCTAAGAACAGGTGTTTTATTCCCAGTGTATTTAAAGTCCCGTGAAATTTGAAAAAACATCCCACTTGATATGCCATGTTTTGTTGATATCCACAGAAGGCCTAGCTCTTTCTGAACAGAAACAGAGGAGTGTACTGGTGGGGGGAGGGCAGAGAGGAGGTGGGGAAAGGAATAGGAGAAAAGGCGGGTGGGAACTGAGTTTGGGCTGTAAAATAAATAAATTTAATTAATAAAAAATATTTCCTGGTGTAATTACAATCCCCAGTGCACAAAGAAGCATAATTACATTGAAACTCAACTCAGGGTACAGGTGTCTTCCAAGAAGATGGGTTCTAGAGATAGGCTACCTATACTAGCTTAAGGGCCTTAGGAGCTGGCCTGTCCTAGATCACACAGATAGAGTAGAGGTCATTGGGGCTATTATCCACTTATGGTCCTGATAGTGGGAGCCTCTGGCTGTAAGGGTCATTTAGATTACTAGCTACCTCCAGTTTTGGTTGTAAGAGGTTGATATGGCCTGGCCCAACAGATAACACAGATCACCAGGCTCTTTATTACTCCCAGTTCTCTGCAGTCTGGATGGAAGAACAGGTTTTGCATCCTTCCCGTTGGAAAGACAATCCTCTAGGCTTCACCATTCCTGGTTTCTCTGAAGATCTGTGGGCGCAAGGACCTTTGTGCCATGCTCCCAGCACCTTTCTACCCTGGGTTCTCCACTGCAACTGAGGCTGCACCTTCACCAGCGGTCTCACGGTGCTGAGCCTCAGCTGTTCTCGAAGACTCATTTGTATCTTCAAAACCAGTACCATGCAGGAAACTCTTATACACTACCAAGTTCGACCGTTAGCGTGAGGTGTAACTTTAGCCACCCTGGACCATACTGTTTGTGTGCTGACCCTGAGGAAATATTCCCAGCAGATTTCACCTCAGTGATGTTTGTCTCTTAATCACAGCTGAGTTCTCAGTCCCAGCTAACCAGCATCAGATTGTTCCAGTAAAGCAAGAGTTTCACTTCAGTGGTGCTGGTCTCTTGTTAATGACAGCTGATTCTTCAGTCCCAAATGGTCAGGAAGCACAGATTCTTAACACAAACTGTCATGTGAGTGGTCCTGATAGTCTTTGAGGGACTAAAATTTCCCTCTAAAACATCACAAGCCAGGTCACTATTGTCTATCTGTTCTGCTCTCTATGTTCTTATTTTCTATGATCCACAACAGCTCATCAGTCTCTGAGCATTCGATGACCTCAGTCTTAGTTAGGGTTTCTAGAGCTGCTAAGAGACACCATGACCAAGGCAATTCTTATAAAGGCAAGCATTTAATTGGGGATTTGCTTACAGCTTCAGAGGATTGGGTCATTATCATCATGGTGGGGAGCATGGCAGTAGGTATGCAGGCATGAGTAGCTAAGAGCTACAGCAAGAGAGAGGGAGAGCCGGGCGGTGGTGGCGCATGCCTTTAATCCCAGCACTCGGGAGGCAGAGGCAGGCGGATCTCTGTGAGTTCGAGGCCAGCCTGGTCTACAAGAGCTAGGTCCAGGACAGGCTCTAAAAAAGCTGCAGAGAAACCCTGTCTTGAAAAACCAAAGAGAGAGAGAGAGAGAGAGAGAGAGAGAGAGAGAGAGAGAGAGAGAGAGAGAGAGAGAGAGAGAGAGAGAGAGAGAGAGAGAGAGCGCAGCACTGGTCTTGGTATGGCCTTTGAAACCCCAAAACCGTGACTAAGCTTTCAGATAAATGAACCCATTTTTATTCAAACCACCACATTCTTTTGACTCAAATCTTCCACAACCCTCCCTAAAACAAGGTGGTCTGGTATGGTACAGCGGTGCTTCATTTCAGGTACCGATTTCTGTTCGTTTCTTTCCTATTTCTGTTCCAAAACCAACTTGAGGAGGAAAGGGTTTATTTCAGCTTATGAATAACAGTCTGTCATGAAGAGAAATCAGAGCAGGAACTCAAGCAGGAATCTGGAGGCAAGAATTAGAGACCATGGAGAAATGCTACTTACTGGCTTGTTCTCTGGGTTCAAGTTCAGTTACCTTACTTATAGCTCCTAGAACTACCTGCCTCAGGGTGGCACTGCATTCAGTAGGTTGGGTTCTCCCACACTGATCCCTGTTTTAGTTAAGTGTTTCTATTGCTGTGAAGATACACTATGACCATGCAACTCTTATGAAGGAAAACATTTCATTGGGGCTGGCTTACATTATTCCCATGGCAGGAAACGTGGTACTGGAGCGGTAGCTACGAGCTCCACATCTGGATTGGCAGGCAGCAGGAAGAGAGAATGAGCCACTGGGCCTGTCTTGAGCTTTTGAAACTTTAAGCCTGCCCCCAGTGACACACTTCCTCCAACAATGCCACATCTAATCCAACAAGGTCAGAGGTTGTAATCCATTCAAAATAATGCCAGTCTCTGTGAGCCCATGGGCTACATTTTCATTTGAATCACCACATTATTCTTCCTGGCTCCTATAGGTTTGTAGCCATATCATAATGCAAAAAGTTCAGTCCAACTTTCAATGTGCCTGTAGTCTATCACACTCTCAATTGCTGAGAAGTTCAAACTCTCTTCTGAGACTCATGGTAATCTCTTAATAGTAATTGCCTATAAAATTAAAATAAAAAAAAACAGGTTACATACTTCCAATATACATTGGCATACAATATACATTACCATTCCATAGAGGAGGAAAGGGAACATAGTGAGGAAATTCAGGACCAAAGCAAGATCTAAAACCAGTTGGGCAAACTCCAAACTCTGCATCTCCATGTCTGATGTCAAAGCTTTCTTCAGATCTCCAACTCCTTTCAGCTCTGTCAACTGTTACATACTTCTTTCTCTTGAACTGGTTCCACTCCCTTTTAGCAGCTTTCCTTAGCAGGCATCCCATGACTCTGGCATCTCCATTTTGGGGTCTCCAAGGCAATCCAGGCTTCACTTTCACAGCTTTACACAGTGGCCTCTCTGGGTCTCCACTCAGTGGCTTTCCTTAGTCACAGATGGAGATTCCATAACCATTTCTCATATACTTGACTCTGAAGTTAGAGCCATGTGGCCAAAGCTGCCAAGTTCTTCTGCTTGCTGGGGCCAGAACATGGCCCTCTTGTTCAAATAAATTTTCACCAGCTTTCTGCTTTTGATGGTATCATTCACTGCCTAAACTTGGCTGGCCTTGAATTCACTTGTAGACCAGACTGACCTTGAACTCTGAAATCTGAGTGTTAGAATTAAATTTGTGGAGCACCACACCCGACCCTAAACTTTTCTTTGCTTCCTTTTCACAAATCGGAAGCTTCTCTGGGTGGGGTATTCCCCTGAGATCACCACTTCCTTTATCTTATTTATCATCAGGTTTTTCTTTAAACTTTTAATCTATATTTTGTATTTTTCCTTGCTCAGCTTACTCCTTTTCGTTATAGATCTGCATAAGACTAACCACTAATTACTGAGCAACACAGTCAATACTAGGCTGCCTGTAAATGTCCTCTGCCAAAGCTGTTAATTCATAACTCTTCAATTTAACCTCAACCAGATTTTGTGCATAAGCACAGAAAGCAGCCACACTCTTCCCCAAAGATATTATTTTTTTAAATTTTTATTGAGCTCTACATTTTCTCAGCTCCTCTCCCTGCCTCTTCCCTCCCCTTCAACCCTCTCAATTTACTCAGTAGATCTTGCTTGTCTTTTTCTACTACCCATGTAGATTAGATCTGTGTATATCTCTCTTAGTGTCCTCATTGTTGTCTAAATTCTCTGGGATTGTGGTTTGTAGGCTGGCTGTCTTTGCTTTATGTTTAAAAACCACTTATGAGTGAGTACATGTGATAATTGTCTTTATGGGTCTGAGTTACCTCACTCAAATCCAAAGATATTCTTGTCTGGGTCCCAATAGGTTAAATCATGCCCAGCACCACTCTCTCCCATGTTCCTATTAGTGTGGCCCACTAAGCCCCACCTAAAGTATTAAACTGCTTTTCTAATTTAAACCATAACAGTCGAAAGTCCCAAAGTGTTCCATATTCCTCCAAACAAAACATCCACAGGGGTTGCACAAAGATGAGGGACAGACCACCAAAGTCTATAAAACCAGAAGCAAACTTTATTTCAGGACAAAATGAAAAATTAAAAAAAAAATCTCCATGGGGCACATGGAGCTGCTTCTGTCTTGCAGACAGAGCTATGTGTTGTAAAGCAAAGTAACCTACTGTTAATAGTTAATCCTTAAGCTGCTGAAAAAGCTGCTGACAGCCTGCTCTCATTGTCCTAGGCTTACAATTTTGTATTTTTTAATTAGATCTACATTCTTATATTTGGAATCTACATTTCTGTATTCTTATTCTTGGACTCTTCACCCAGGATAGCAAAAACAATTGTGAATAATAAGGGATTTACTGGAAGTATTGTCAACCTACATTTCCATTTCTATTACATAGCTACAGTAATAAAAGTAGCATGGTATCAGCATAAAACAGACACATTGATCAAAGTAATAAAACTGAAGACACAGACATAAGTTCACACAGCCATGGACACCTGATTTTTAATAAAGAAGCCAGAAATAAACACCAGAGAAAAGACAGCATCCTCAACAAATGGTGCTGTCAAATTGGATCCTGCATGTAGAAGAATACAAATAGGTACATATCTAGCACCTTACACAAAACTTCAAATGGATCAAGAACTTCAACATAAGGCCAGATACCCTGAATCTGATAGAAGAGAAAGTGGAGAAAAGGCTTGAATTCCTTTGCAAAGGAAGGACTTTCTGAACAGGACAATAATAGCACTGGCATTAAGACCAACAATTAATAAATGGAAACTCTTGAAGTTAAAGGGATTCTGTGTACAAAAGACACCATCATTTGGGCAAGATGGAAGCCTACAAAATGGGAAAAGATCTTTATGAATTATATATCTGATAATATCTAGTGTACATAGGAACTAAAAACTGAACATAAAAACCTCAAAAACAAATAACCCAATTTAAAATGTGGTATAAAACTGAACAGAATTTTCAAAAGAAGAAACAGATAAGGCTGAAAAACACTTTAAAAATTGTTAACATCCTTAGTCATCAGTGAAATGCAAATTAAACCACTTTGGGATTTTATCTTACTCTAGGTGGAATGGCTAAGATCAATAAAACAAATTACAGATCATGTTGGAGAGGATGTGGGGGTAAGGGGGACAAACACTTATCCATTGCTGGTGGGAGTGCAAACCAGTACAATCATGGAAATCAGTGTGCTGGTTCCTCAGAAAGCTGGGAATAGTCTATCACAAGATTCAGCTATCCCACTCTTGGGAATATACCCAAAGGATTACACCCTACCACAGAGATACTTGATCATTCTTGTTCATTGTTGCTCTATTCTTCATATCTAGACGTTGAAAACAGCCTAAATACCCATTAATGGATGAATGGATCAGTAAATCTGTACATTTGCATATTGAAATATTATCCATCTGCTAAAAACGATGAAATTACAAATTTACAGGTAAATGGATAGAGTTAGAAACAGTAATCTTGAGTAAGGTAACCCTAAGCCCAAAGACAAATACTGTGTTGTTTCTCTTGTATATGGATGTTAGCTTTTAAGCTTTCAATATGTATGTTTTGATATGAATAACCACAGAAGTTAGGTACCTAGTAAGGATCAGGGGGCAGGAAGGGATCTTCCAGAGATTGAGAAATAAGAGTATAGTGTTATAAAGATATTATGGTAAAGCTAGAATAGGAGGATTAAATGGGAAGAGGGATGGGAGGGTAAAGGAAGGAATATGGGGAGGGACAACTAATACTAAAGATCTTTTAAAAAGTCACATGGAAGCCTACTATTGTAGAATCCTCCTGAAATCTATAGAGACATGAAATGAATCTAAATGGACTTACCATACAATGGCAAGCTAGACTTATGCACCAAGTAAAACCTCCACTGCCATGAATGGGTTATGTTTTTGAGTCATTGGCCAAGGGGATCACACATACCACCTCCCTGAATATCATAGCTTATTGTCAAGATTATTAGTTACTCTCAATAACCTGACGGTAAAACTATTGCTGGAGACACCGTGGCTTACTTAAGTCACTGAACAGGAAGAATTGGATTGGTGCTCAAATAAAAGTTTGACCTCTACTGACTAGTGTTCACGGTGCTGGAAGGTACTCTGAATGCTACCGGAAGAGACTGGTAACCATCAATATCACCCAACTACAAACCCTGAAACATGAAACAGCTGCCTGCCTGCAAGATATACTGGTGCTATAGTAGCACAAATATTATGGGAGCAGCCAGCCATGTTTTAAACTGGATTTAAGGCCCAGTCTGTGAGACAGAACTCATACCTGACACTGCTAAGGTGGCCAAGAACTTGAGACTAGAAAAGTCACGGGTTTAGGGGAAAGTCTGCTACTATTATTCTGCTAAACACAGCAACAAACGACTTCTAATGACATATTGTTCTAGCCATAGATCAGAGCATCCCTCAGCCTTTATCAGAGCAGCTGCTTCTTGCAGCAGATGGGGATTAGTCAGGAGACCACAGCTGGACAATGTGCACGCAGAAAGTGAAAGACTTCGGAGCAGGCAGCCATAAATCGTATGCTTTTATCAACTCCTCCCTTCAAGGCACAGGGATCTGTGGAAAAGGAGAAAGATTTAAGAGCCAGAGGTGGAGAATGATACCAGGGAAACAGATTCTTCTACATATAACAGGGCTGGTGCACAAGTAGACTCACAGAGACTGGGAGCATTCAGAAGGCCTGCATGGGTTTAAAACAGACAAAATCCCAATATGAATAAGGGGAAGTAGACGCACAGTCCCACCCCTAATAAAGACACTATTTTCAATTGATAACTGCTGGGAGAGGAAAAATATATTTTCTCCAATGTAATATCACTGGGTATATACTCTAAAGCAGGGCCCGTGCCAGGGAGTAGTTAGCTAGCACAAAAGGTACTCCATTTGTGTGTGTGTGTGTGTGTGTGTGTGTGTGTTCACTTTTGATTTTGTTTAGGAAGGTTTTGTCTTTTTTAGGTTTGATTTTTGTTTTTCCATTTTGTTTGTTTTGAAGAATGGAGGGAGGGGAAGAGCAAGCATGAAATTGGGTGGAGAGGATCTGGGAGGTGTTTGGTAGGTGAAGTAATATGATCAAAACATATTGTATGGAAAAATTTATATAAAATTTCCATGAACACCTAATTCTGACAGTAAAAAATGGAAAAAAATTATATAAAAATTTCAGAGAACTAATAAAGTTTATTAAGAACAACACATAAAGTTTTTTATTGATTACCTCCAATATCTATAAAAATTTAAACTCAAAATGGATCATAGACCTAAAAGTAAAATCAAATACATCTGTAGAAGAAAATATAAGAGAAAGCCCTTTATTTTTTCAGGCAGCCAAGTAGTTCATATATTTATCACAACAATTCAGAAGACAATATGCAAGAATGAGCAATCCAAGTCATAAAATGGGAGAAAACCTTAAAATTTAAATACCTGACAAAGAACTTGTCCTGAGAATAGGAAAAGAGAGCAAAACTAATTAGTAGGACAAAAGATAGAAGTCCTTCTATAGAACTTGTGTGAATGACAAACAGATCCATAAAACGTTGCTCATTGCTTGGCGTGGGGCTGGAGAGATGGCTCACAGTTAAGGAAACTTGTTGGTCTTGCAGAAGGGCCAGGTTCTGTTCCCAGAACCCATTTGTCAGTTTACAGTTGTTCATACCTCTAGTTCTAGGGGATCTAGTGCCCTCTCCTGGCCCCTGCAGGTACCACATACACATGGTACACAGAATACATGTAGGACACACACACACACACACACACACACAAATGCAAAATAATGAAGATAAAATTTAAAAAAATACATTGTTCAACATCACTAATTATGAGGGAACTGTAAACGAAAACCTATTAGAATGGGGAAAGTTCATGGGAAGTATCCAGTGCCGGTGCCCAAACTGAAGAGCTAGACCTCTGCTGACTTACCTACAAGTACGGAAACCTAGCAGAATAGTTTTCTATGCATTTCTCAGTTTCGGCATCTACTACCACATAACCCTAAAATCCCTGTCATAGATACAGTTACCCTACTGTGAAGTCTGCCAATTCACAGAATTGGAGTTGGATGTGGTGGCACACACCTGCAATCCTGGAACTCTGCAGTGGGGGCCAGTGAGGCCAGCATTTGAGGCCTGCCTGGGCTATAGAGAAAGAAAGGGCTTCTTGCACAAAACTTCATAGGGCCATGCAAGTGTCCATTTCACTGTAAGTATGGTATATACCTAGGTGCTTCAACTCAAATATTCAGAGATTTTAGGGAGTGTGAACTAATTGTAATTGTGTAAATCAAAACATCTCTGTGTGTCCTCAAAAAGACTCCACCATCTACACCAAGAGGTTATAAAAGCATGTAGAGCCAGTGCTTCTGGGGTAACTTTCAGCACGCAACACAAACTGCTTTCCACTCTTCGCTACTGGCTTTCAAACCTCCGCTTTGAATTATTCTCACATGTGATGAGGGCTTTTAAAGAGAGCAGTGGGAAGGTGAGGTGAAAGAATGTCTAGAAAGTGTAGTGCACCACGCCCGTCTGAACTCCATGCACCACCATACAGTTCATAAACCAGGCAAGGGACCGGAGACTGAAACACACAGACACACAGAATGAGACACAGATCATCCTTGAAACAGGAATGCCCCAAGAATGTCCCCTTTATGTGTCCAGGGGCAGCTTATATAGGGATAGCCACGCCCCAGCCAAACCCCCCAGAAACCACTCTCCTGCCATCAGGAACTCCTGAGGTCTCCTGCTCAAAGCAGCTGTAGGCACTCAGATCAGGGGAAAACGAGTTGTTTACCAGAAATTCAGGATCTTGGGGGTTCACAGCTCCCAACAAGAAAGCATGAGGAAAAGTCCAAACCGGAAATATAAAAGTACTAAAAAACTTACTAGGTATATTTGACTAGCAGCTATAGAAAAGGCCAGGGCCTCAAAGTGCTGGCAGCAAAACAGCACTGTTTCTGGGGCAAGAAAAGGGTCCAACGGAACAATGAAGTATTATTTGAAGATTTGGTGATGGCGGGAAGAAGCAAGAGGGGAAATATAGGTTCTTGTAAGAGAAAGAGCAGCAAAACTAAAAGCGAATGGTCCGGCACCTTCACACATGCTTGCAAACCTAGAGGCTGAGGCAAAGGAATGAATGGGAAGTCAGCCTGGGTTACATAATTAGACCTTGTCTTGGCTAAGAAAAGAAAAGACAAAGACCACACAAACCCCTCTCTACAGTGCCCCCAAAGGGAAGGGATCCACTGAAGAGGTGGTCCTCTCATCTTGCTGTCAACATCTAGTGCTCTTGAGCTAGGAATTGTGCCGGCAGCACAAACCTCTAACCCTGGCTTCGAAACCAGTAGAAGGAAATAGTCTAGATCCATCTAAAGCTTCCTTAAGGATAATGGAAAATGAGGAAACATTTCATACAAAATAAAGAGGCAGGCAAGTAAGGATGGGAAGTCCTTGGTGTGGTGGCACAGCCATGCTGTATCCACATGTATGTGGGAACATACCTACCATTACCTCTTCTCCTTTGGTAACTTGGTACATCAAATTAAGCAACACAGTTACTTACATGAAAGTATAGTGATATATAAAGAAAGATTAAAAGATGAGGGACTATTTTCTATCATGTTCTCTAATTTTTACATTCCTATCCCAATTCGAACTTTCAAAAACCTCAAAATATAAGTTGTATTATTTTTTTTCAGTTATTCACAAACTATTTCATTCCAGTAGAGTGTCATGATATCGCTGAGGAAACGGAGTGGTACCTGTCTGAAATGAATGACGCCGGGTCTGTGGAAATCTGACTACCCTTTGTATCATGGTTTCGCTATATGTGTGCTATAGTGCTGACATCTTAGTATTCTGCCGACTTAAAAAGACATCTGGGGGAACAATCTGATGTTTGAAAAATCTTTTTTTAAAAAATATTTATTTACTTATTATGTATACAATATTCTGTCTGTGTGTATGCCTGCAGGCCAGAAGACGGCACCAGACCCCATTACAGATGGTTGTGAGCCACCATGTGGTTGCTGGGAATTGAACTCAGGACCTTTGGAAGAGCAGGCAATGCTCTTAACCTCTGAGCCATCTCTCCAGCCCTGAAAAACTCACTATTTGAAATTCTGCTGTACAAGTTTCTCTTGACAAAATAATTGTTTTACTATTGTATGTGTGATATACACTTATTTGTCATAACTGTAATAACTAACACTATCTCTGAATTTGTAAGAAATTAAAATTTTCCATTGGCAATGCTATATAGACATAGATTCTAAATTTTGCCTTAGAAGTAGAAGATAAATTAATATATAATGGGCTTTCAAATAGTTCTTTTTTTTGGTTTTTCGAGACAGGGTTTCTCTGTGGCTTTGGAGCCTGTCCTGGAACTAGCTCTGTAGACCAGGCTGGTCTCGAACTCACAGAGATCCGCCTGCCTCTGCCTCCCGAGTGCTGGGATTAAAGGCGTGCGCTACCACCACCCGGCCTCAATGCAACCCTCGTGTCATCGTACAAGAAGACAGACTTGCAGGAATCACTGTGGTTTTTTTTTTGTTTCTGTTAATAATTTGGCCACACTGAATACATCTTTTTGTGCTGTTCATTATTTATTTTAATGGAAAGGATATTGGAAGCTGGAAGAGAAAAGGCCCAAAAAACAGACCCACCAGAATAAAAGCTGACTTCTCCATGGAAACTTTAAAAGGTAGAAGAGCTTAGAGCTATGTACTTCAAGTCCTAGAAGACCACAGACACCAACACAAGACTACTATACCAACAAAACTACCCAGCCTAATAAAAAGAGAAAGAAAAACTTTCCATGACAAGATCATTCTAAAGCACTAAGTTAGCTCTACAGAGGATACTGGAAAAGCATTTCAAACAGAAGAAACAGAAGAAAATTATTTAAAAAATCCACGAAACTACAGAAAAATTTAAAAAGTTACTAACACATTTCGTAAGCAAGTGATAACAAGGACAACACTAACCACTACACAATCAACAAAATGACAGAAATTAGCACACATTTTCAAAAACTCTGCATATCGACAGTTGCAACTTCCCAATCAAAAGTGAAGACTAAAAGATTGGACCAAAACCCCCCACTATCCCTCCTTTTACTGCCTCCAAGAAACATACCTCACCATTAAAGGTGGATACCACGTTAAGGTGAAAGCATGGCTAAGTGTACTCTAATCCAACAAAACTAAGAGCAAGCAAAACCACTGTCATATCATGGGACAAAATAGACTTCATGCCAACACATGTCAGAAAAGATTTACCTCCTCTTAGCTGACTTTCAGTTTGTGTTGGCTTGATATAAAACTCACAAGGCTAATGGTCAATGCCTGAGCCCATGGGAGACATTGCTCAGTCAAATCACCACCTTCCACTCCATGGCCCCCACACTCTCATGGCAATATCATAAGGCAAAATGCATTTAGTTCAAATACAAAAGTCCCCACAGTCTGTCACAGTCTCAATGATTTTAAAAGTCCAAAATCTCAAGCCAGGCAGAGGTACTGCACGCCTTTAATCCCAGCACTCAGGAAGGCAGAGGCAGATGGATCTCGGTGAGTTCGAGGCCAGCCTGGTCTATAGACTAAATTCCAGGACAGCCAGAGATACACAGAGATATCCTATCTCAACAAAACAAAACAAACAAAACAAAAACGACCAAAGTTTCTTCTGAGATTCATGGTAATCTCTTAATTGAAATCACCTGTGAAATTAAAAAAAATACTTTCAGCATTTAATTGTATGGAATATACACTTCCATTTTAAAAGGAAGGAATAACAGCATTGTGAGCAAACATTAAACCAAAGCAAGACCAGAATCCAGCAGGGCAAAAACCATGTCCATTGGCTGGGACTATAGTGTCAAGGAGCCTGGGTGATTCAGTGCCTCAAGAATTACTGCCCGAGACAAATAGCTATCCTGGGAAGGTTGCACTCCCTGTAAGAAGCTATCCTTGGAAGATGTCTCACAACTCTGGCATCTTCAACATCTTGGGATCATCCACCACAACCCAAGTTTCACCTTCACAGTTTCATGTAATAGATCGTCCCAGTGTCTCTCCTTCTTAGGACCTTCACTTAGGGACTATTCTGTCACCCATTGCCTGACCTCACGGACTCTCTGTGACATCAGGGGAAGAATCCATGGGGTTGTCACTCCTTAATGCATCATGCCCCTGAAACCAGCACCATCTGAACAATACGGCCACGTTTGGCTGCCTAAGATGCTTGGGAAGCATGGTGGCGGGTGGCAGGCCTGAGCAGGTTTCTGGGAGCTCTTATGCTTAACTGTGAGCATGAAGCTGAGAGGGCTCATGGGAAATTTCTACCTCAAAGTCCATTCACAGTGATGTGCTTGTTCTAACAAGGCTGCGCCTCCTAAACATCGTCCAGAGCACCACCAACTGAGGACCAAGTTTTCAAATGCCAGGCACTCCGAGGGTCAGCTCTCACTTTAACCACCACATTCTGCAGTCCCCGTAGTCTCAAGGCCATATCATCATGCAAAATGCATTTAGCCTAACTCCAAAAGTCCCTGTAGCCTTCCACAGTCTCAACGCTGTTTAAAAGTCCAAAGTTTCTTCTGAGACTCCAGGCAAGCTCTTCATTATAACTCCTTATAAAATAAAAAAGCAAATTAAATACTTCAGTCCAGAGTTAGTCATGCTAACTTTATTATGGTAACAAAAGGGGAAGTGTTGCCAACCGCCTCATCTGGGAGAAAAACACATTCACTGCCTAAGAGCACTCTGACCCTTGGCACACTAGGGACAGAAGGAAACAGTCCACACAACAGGTTTTCCAGCTCAAGGAAGCTGGGATGTGCTGATTCTTAAGACATATGGGTTTGTTATGCAGCCTTATCTGTGAAAGAAGCACATTCTATCTAGGAAGCTCTGACACTGGCACACTAAGGACAGGGGAAATGAGCTGTATAACAGACATTTTTACCCCAAGGATACAAGAATGTGTTATTTCTTAAGATGTATGGGCTTGTTATGTTCCCAAACATTTTTTTATCTATACTTGCTTGTCTTTGTTCTCCCTGAGGACATATTAAGAAAAACATTCTATTTCTTGTAAACATGGTTTAATGACTACATACTATCATTACAGGTAGTTTCTTCTAATAAAATCTCAATACTGGGGATACTGTGCATCTTTCTCTTTTTTTACTTTTACTGATCCTTTGTGGATTTCATATCATGCTTTCCAGTCCCACTTATCTCCCTGTTCCCTTGCATCAGCCCTCTGCCCTTGAACCCCCCCAAATCAAGACCAAATATAAAAAAAACCCCAAAACCAAACAAAACTAAGAACCAAAACAAAAGTGAAATAAAAGGAAGAAGAATCCTATCGTGGAAGCTGCACAGTTCACCCTTTAGCCCATTTATCTTTACTTACAAATGTTCATTGTCGGGAGGCATGGGTCTGGCTTGAGGCCTCTGGTTTCTGCTGCACCACCAGCAATTAGCTCTCAGTGGGGCTCCTGGTGGATATCCTGCTGTTGTCCTGTGTCATGGAGACCCTGCTGTTTTGTATATGTAGGTTTGTGTCCTTCTCTTGTTCCAACAGATCATAGATGAGGTGGATGTTGGGGTAGGTGAGCTCATAGCCCTGGCTCTGGGCCTGGGTGGTCAGCTTCCTTCATCTCCATTACCCAGATGAGCTCTCCCGCACTGCCCAGGCTAACTCATCCAATGCAGCCTACGACAAGGAGCTGGGCCAGTTCTCCTTCTCTCAGGCCCTCAGACCTGGGTACCCCTCACTCATTTTGCCAGTGCCAGCTCTACTGTTTTTTCCCAGGCAAGGTGTGGGGCCCTCTTTCCTGATTTCTGTAGGGGGCACACAGGCAGGGGGCAGGTTCAGCTCTCTTGATCTCACACCCTCCAGACTGGCTCACCTGAGTCCCTGATAACAGCTTCAACTCTATCTAGTGTGCTGCCCAGATGGGAACCAGAGTAACTGCACTGCAGTTAGTGAGGGTTAGGGCTAATTCTCCTGCTCTTGTGACTCCAGGACCAGCTCTCTCATCTGGATACTATGCATCTTTAAAGCTACTCAAATGTTTTTTGGGTTTGTAGTCTCCTTGTATTGAAAATCACATTGCTTACTCCAAGTCTTGTTTGACCACCCAAACAGGGACATTGATTGGTCAGTAACTCAGCTCACCTAATTGCTGACAGATTGGGAATTTTTGAAGGTTGGGTAATCAGTGAGGCAGAATTAATTTTCACATTGTTATTTGACCCTTTTACATTGCTTAAACAAGCAGGAGATGTGGTTAGTCCTGGGGCTTTACAAGAACTGTTACAGTGGGTAATGCAGGCATGCCCATGGTTTCCAAAAGAAGGATGTTCTGGAAGTGCAAATGTGACATCATATTGGTGAAGTACTTAAGTACTTAAGACAAGCAAGTATGGCTAGAAAATGTGTGGGAACATAACAAACCCATGCATCTTAAGAAATAACACATTCCTGTGTCCTTGGGGGCAAAAATTTACAGATCATTTCCCCTGTCTATAGTGTGCCAATGCCAGAGCTTCCTAGACATAGAATGTGCTTCTTTCTTGGATGAGGCTCCATAACAAGCCCGTGCATCTTAAGAATCAGCACATTCCAGCTTCCTTGAGCCGGAAAGCCTGCTGCATAGGCTATTTCCTTCTGTCCCTAGTGTGCCAAGGGTCAGAGTGCTCTTAGGCAGTGAATGTGTTTCTTTCTCAAGCAAGGTGGCAATAACAAAGATGCAACAAAAATTCCAGCTCAATATTCGTGACAAAGACAGGTAAGCTTTCACCATGGTTGCGAGCCCAGGGGCCTGTGGGGCTTAAGCCTTCCTCTTTTCTGAAAAAAAGGAGGAGGGTGAGTGGGGGAGCGGGAGTGGAATGGGAGGAGGGGAGGAAGTGTAAATTTTTGAGTGGAAAATAAATAAACGAATAAATAAATAAGACAGGTACAATATTTCCCAACAAAATATTTCGAACAGAAATCAAAGATACACTAAAAAAGGTCATCCTGATCAAGTTGACTTTATCTCAGCAATACAGGGGTGGTCCACACATTTAAATGCGCATGTATAAAAAACTACCATGCCAATAGTCACAGAAACAGATTTTGACAAAATCTGTTATACCTTCTTGTTGGAAATCCTGAAGAAACTCAGAGTAGAGTAATATATTCCAAGATAATAAACATTATAGATGACAAGCCAACATGATATTAAACGAGGAAAATTGTGGTACTTTTATTTTGGGGGAATGAACATCTCCCTAATTGGGCTTACTGCTACTTAGTGGTAGGGAATTCATTCATGGTACTATAAGCCCAGTCAGCTCTCTGTGGCTGGAGAGATCACAGACCCTAGAAAAGAACATACTACTGCTATTTTCCCTAACCAATAAAATTTCCAACTTTTTCTAAATACTTACTCCTATACTCACAGATAAGTGTAGCATTCATCCCTCATAAAAGAAGATCCATTTCACAGTAAATGGAGATTATTATAAAGATCCACATATGTTAAAATTCAGACAAAATATGACCATGGAACTTCCAGACACAACTGGTAGGTACATCTACAATGCAACCCCAACACATAAGGCTCAGGAATCATCATAGAAGAGGTAGTGAAAATATTGTAAGATCCAGAAGACCAGATGTCTTCTAGATATGAGAAGGATGCTGCGTGGATGAATTCACAAAAATTTGGTTGCTGAAACAAGACCGCCACATAGTGATAAAATTAGTCTATACACATAAAGGAATTGGAAGTATTTCATAAGCCCCTCCTTCCCTTTAGAGGAAGAACCACAGTCTAGCAATGGCTAAAGAGAAAAAGAAAGTCAGTTTTCTTCAGCAATGAACCCTCTATTAGATTATCCAACCCCAAGTGCTCAGTCCTAAACACAAGAACATACAAGTAACACTAAATGAACAGTAGGGTTTTTTTTGGTGTGTGTGTGTGTGTGTGTGTGTGTTTATTACATTGACAAAGTTAAAAGCTGTCTTTTGAGAGAACAAGGTTAACTCTGGGGAATCTGTAAGGCTTTCTTTTCTTTGTGAGTCTCTGTGTTAATTACCTTTAGCCCTGAAAGGTGGTCATGTAAGGAATGGGTTCTTCACGTGTCATTGTTGAGTCTGTGGGACCCGAGATTACTCTATTGCAGAGAGTTCATGGGCTAGCATAGTTATTTTAGTTACCAAGTTTAGGAATATTTAGGGGCAATAAAAAGAATAACACAGCAGTGGGCCTTGCTTCAAAAAGGAGTTTCACACTTTTGGGAAGGTGGCAAGAAGGCAGAAGCATGTAATTACATGAGGGCAGAGAACGGGGGCTTTTATATGTCCCCAGAAGAGAAGATGGAACCAAGATAGGTGACAGATTCATATTCTTTCCAGTTTGTACTGGTTTTCCAGTGATGGAGCATCCCCAAAGAAGCCTTTCTTGTATTGTTAAGGGTCTACGAATGAAAGGAGAATGTGGCTACTAATTGTTTCCGAGGGAGTAGACGTCTTTTTTTTAGGAGAGTACTACAGGCATAGGAGTGGATGGATGGCTGGAAGATTTATTTCTAGTGTGCCCTGATGGCCTTTCTTCCACTCTTTTGTCATTTTCTTTATGTGGGTTCCTATCGTGGTAGAAATCCACGGAAGCCTGAAGATTAAGGCTCTTTAGATCATTTCCCTTGGTTCTAATAAAGTAGGACCAGCTGCAGGATGGTATTAAAGTTTAAATTGCCATCATTTGGTCAAATTTCATTTTTTTCTGCAACACTTTTGGTGGATTTCTTTTGTTTTTTTGTTCATTTTACATACAAACTACAGTTCCCCATCCTTCCCCTTCTCCTGCTTCCCCCACCTTCCCCACCCTCCGTCCTCTGTCCACTCCTCGGAAGGGGTAAGGCCTCCCATGGTGGGGAGTCAACAAAGCCTGGTACATCAGGTTGAGGCGGGACCAATCCCCTCCCCCCTTGAAGCCTGCATTAAGGCTGAGCAAGGCACTCCACCATAGGAAATGCGCTACAAAGTGTTTTTGATCAAATTTCATCCTCAGCAAGATTATATTGGGACCAGAATGTGTAAAATATTTATTTCTGTTTCTTTAAATTTTCAATTTCTACCTTATTTTATTTAGTTCTTGGGATGCCTTATGGCATTTACTTCAAGAGCACTGAATGCAGACATGGTACTAGGGACTCTAGACTGGAGAGTAACATCACTCTCATCCATTTGCATCATCCTTAGAGAGAGCACATGGTTAGAGCACAATTCCTCCCCTAATATGCTCCATCCCAGCTTCCTTGGGGCGCCTGAGTGTACCCACAAAGGGATCATAGACACTGCTTTGTACAAGTTCCAGATGCTTTGGGTCTTACCTTTACCCCAGTCAGAGTTTCACCTCCATGTCGTACCCATTGTCTATTCCCCAGGATTAACTCATGCAAATGCACAAATGTTGTTCCCTGCTATGAGCATCTTTGAGGTATCTAAGCCCTCTTTATTCAGAAGCACAAATACAACAAAGAAAGACTAGGCTCAAAGAAGATGCTTGCTTCTCTGGTTACCTTTTCTGTTTGAGGTCACCACTGCGGCAAATGCTATGAATATGTGGGGTTTGTTTTCTACTAATTACCAAGGGAACATCTTCATTACCTAGGAAATTAAATCCATGTCTTTATATCTTTTCAGACAGTAGTATCTGAAGCAAATGAACAGACAGGAGCTGAGAACATTTAGAGCATGATAAAACAGAAAAGTAAATCAGTCATAGTGGCAGAAGAGTATAGAGTCCAGTCGAGATGCAACAATTTAAAAGATTTGGGAAGCCCTCTGACATACTCAGATTTCAGATTGCTTTAGAGTAACTTTATCTCCACTGACACTTGATAAGAATGACCAGTAATTTGGGTTGACTCATTTTACCTAAATTGTACAAAAGCAAGAAGTCTTCAATGACAACAGTGTTTGTGGTGTTTTGCTTTAAGAGCTCATGTTTCTTAATTGAGTTTATTGAAGAGTCTTTAAAGTGACCCATGGTAGAGCTGAAAGGGATTTTTATTTAATTAAACAATACACACATTTTGACAATGAAAACTAAATAAAAATATTATAAAGTGACTCCCATTGGAATCCTATTCCTCATTTTGCTTATAAAGTAAATAAGATTAGACTATGCCCTAAAAATATATGGAAACCCCAATTTCTCATGATTTTGACTCTTGCTTTTTATCACAGATGCTAATATTTGGTAAATAGGGAAGAAGATAATTTTGTTACTAAAAAAAATAAGGTGATCATAATTACTGATTTTCCTACAATGTGACTATCCAATTATTATCCCAATCTAGAACCTGATGTAGTATCATAATATTATGACAAATGAAATTATTGATTACAAATAAGAGTTATAATAATTTAGGCATTAAAGGTCAATATTTTAAATCAGAGCTAGCCACTTCACATGAAGTTATATGTATGGAATCAAAGTGACCAGAAAGAAACCTAAAATTAAAAGATAAAATATTATTTCAAGTACTCTACACATCACATAAAATATTTCACAAACTACAAATAACTACAATACAGAAGATAACATGTGGTCAATGTAGCTAAAGAAAGTGATTGTTTGGTTAGACAATAAATGTTTCCCTCTGCTTCTTGTGCCCTTGATTAATTTAATGTTTAAAAACATTATTAAACCCTAATATGTCACCTACAGACAGTGAAATAAAACAGAAATACACACAGACCATAATGCCTGGTAAATTTGATGTGATCTGGGGATTTATTCCTTAATGGCTACATCAACTATCTCTTTTCTAAAGACTGTTTTCCTGTCTACCCCAACCCATTTTCATCAAACTCTAGGAATGAGTCTTGCTAGAACTGGGACACAGAACAGTATTTGGCCTCTGCCAGTACAATGCTTGACCAACTAGAGGACCTGTAAACAGAAGTTACCAGAATAAAAAGGAAAGCTGTGTTTGTAATACAGTTTCTACAAGGCCAAATTACTGAACTTTGTGATTATGGAAACAAAATGTTGTAGCCTGGATCAAAATTACCTTGCCCTAATTTTGTTTTTAGTTCCTTTGAAAGCCATTTGCTGTCCACCCCTGTGTCTGACCTAGCACCTTGTGACTATTAAAATCTTTGAAGTATAGCCTTAATAGGCCACTAGCTTTCACCAACCGCAGAGCTATGGGTGTCATTAGATAGCATCTGAAATGTCTAACAGTAATTGCCTCACTTTTCTGTAGCCCACCCACCACCTCCACATTTAGTAGATGCCTTTATTCATGACTCTCTTTGTTTTGCAACTACTACAACCTCATTTAACCATGTCCACGTGGAACATGTCTTTCAGAGAAGCCTGAATACGTGTTCTCAGTCCATGGTCACTCACATTTGAGTTCAAGAATAAATTATCTCTTCTACCTGCTGAGGTGAAAGCTGTGTATTTATCTTAACACTATTAAGGGAACTGAAAAGAACCAAAGGAAATTTTGCTCAGGTTCTTCACCATTCCAACTCCCCACAACAATGCAGCCAGCTTTGTCATAACGTTGACACGGGTGTGGCTTTTCTGAGAAGCTCCGTTCAATATGTCTCTCCCCCCAACCCACTCTGACTTTGACTGTGCATGTCACAGAGAAGGTTTTGCTCGCTTCCTCTCCCTGCCCTTTGAGCCAAGAGCCAAGTGAAGTCAAGCATGGAACATTACTGTATAAAATTCAGAACCTCGCCGTCACCCAGGTTTCACTAATTTAGAGACTGCCTGGAGAACAGTCTGCAGTGTAACGAGTGTCTGTTCTCCAGTAACAGCGTAGTATTGAAGCATCTGACATGACATCACTTGTGCAGTAACATTTAGAAGGCTAGAGACTCCTCATTTGAAGAGGTCCCATACTTGAAAACCATACCACAGAGAAATTATTTGTAGGAGAATGTTGATGATTTTAATGTATGATCTGTTTCTATTGTAAGACCCAGATGTCCAAAGTAAAGTAGAAGGGACAGATCTCACTCCTAATCTGAAGAGCATGTAAAATCAGGGGACTAGAAAAAGTTCAGGTCTATACTTAATGTGCTTCTTTGTTTTCCTGACTTTCAGTAATGTTAAAGACCTCAGAGAGTCTACTGGAATGTAGGTACATTTTTCCACCCATAAAGGACAATGCTATAGTTTGTATATACAGCCACTGCTTGTTTGAATGCATGAATCCCATGAGTAAAGAAGTTTTGACCTTCGTGATGCTATTTTCTGAATGTGGGATTTCCTCCAGTTTCCTGTCTCTAGAAATTATCAAATGAAAAGAACTTATTAACAGAAGGAAATATTTAAAAATTAATCAGAAGTGGTTAATTTTTTTCAACTCACAGCTCAATTTCTATGCTTGAGTGTAGTCATCTAAAGACTTCCTTCTCCACTATGAAAAACGGACCATCTGCTGTCTGGATGATGTTAAGGGGTGTTCTGAAGGCCGGAGCACCAGGACAACAGATGCTGTGAAACCTACAAATCAAGTGCTAGTTTGCCACCCAGTGATCTGTCTTTGGCTGAAATAAACTCAGTGGGATTCTCAAATAGTAATACAATGATTTTTAGCATATATCAATAATCGATTCTAAATACAGACACATTTAGTAGTAGTTATCTAGGAACATCTCCATTAAGACAACTTCAAATGGATCATATAATGCTGTTTCTTTTCCTCTCCTTCTCTTCTTTTCCCCCTCTTCTCCTCCCACCTCGTCTTCCTCCTTCTCTTTGATATGTATATGGCTGAGATGGCATCTGAAGATATATCTCAGTATATCTCCTCTTAAGTTCTTTCAGTTATATTTTAGTGAATATTTAGTTACAAAATGAATTTATCTATTTATTTAAACTTATTTATTTTATTAAAAATATTTTTCCATTACTATATCCTGATTACAGTTTCCCCTCCATCTACTCCTCCCAGCTCCTCTCTATCTTCCCATTTAGATCCACAAACTTTCTGTCTCTCATTAGAAAACAAACAGGCTTCTGATGCTTGATAATAAAATATAATGAAATAAAATAAAACAAAAACTAACACATCAGAATAGAACTAAACAAACAATTAGAAGAAAAAGAGCCCAATAAAAGGCACAAGAAACAGAGACACAGAGACTCACTCATTGGAACACCCAGGAATCCCATAAAAACACAAAACAGAAGCCATAATAGGTATGCAGAGGACCTGAAAAAAAAATAAAAATTTTTAAAAGAAAAAGGAAAGGCCCTGACATGACATTATGAGACAAGGCACCTCCACAGATGCGATTCTTTGTTTGCTGTTGCTCATCTACTGCTGGGCATATGTGCTACCACTAAGAGGAGTTCATTTCCCCAGAGAGACTCCCTTGGAGAAAGTTAATCAGGTCTTCTAAAGATATCAGGGTCAATGTGCATATGAACTCACAGAGACAGAGTGTGCTGCCTAATTTTATGTCAACTTTACACAAGGTAGAGTAACTGGAGAGGACGGACCCTCTACTGAGAAAATACCCCTTATGGGCTGCAGGAAAGCCTTTAGGACATTTTCATAATTAATGATTGATGTGGGAGGGCCTGGCCCATTATGGGCAGTGCCATCCCTGGGCAGGTGGTCCTGGGTTCTATAAGAAAGCAGGCTCAACAAGCCATGATGAGCAAGCCAGTAAGCAGTAACTCTTCTTGGCCGTCAGTTCCTGCCTCCAGGTTCCTGCCCTGTTTGAGTTCTTTTTTTTTGTTTGTTTGTTTTTTGTTTTTTTTAAATTTTTTTTCTTTATTTTATTTTAATTTATTTTAAAATTTCATTTGACACTCTATCCACAGTTCTCCCCACTTCTCTTGCCCCCCCCATTTCCCCATTCCATCCCCCATCCACTCTTCCCAATGTCCCATGTCCCATGTCCCAGTGTCCCATGGGAAGCAAACAAAATTTGACACATTAAGTTGAGTTCTTGTCCTGACTTCCTTTAATGATAACAGTGATGTGGAAGTGTAAGCCAGATAAAGCCTTTTCTCTCCAAGTTTCTTTGGTCATGGTGTTTCACCACAGCGACAGTAATCCTACCTAAGACATGGAAGCAGCATATCCAAGGACTGCATGGGTCTGCACTAGGTGGGACACTAAAGCTGAAAGAAGTAGACACACGCCCCATCCCTAATTCAGAAACTATCTTCAATTGATAACTATTTATTTAAACATTTTTTTTGTGGCAGGATTTCATGTAACTCAGAGTCTGCATACCTTGAAATCCTCATCTCTTCCCTCTACCTCCCAAGTGCTGGAATTCTAGGTGAGTGCTACTATACCTACTTTATATAGTATTGGGGATCAAACCCAAGGTGTTGTGCCTGTTAGATAAAAGATCTACCAATAAACCTATATGTCAAAACTACAAATTTTAAAATAGATGAAATCATCTCAATCATTGTTTCAGCAAATATCAGGATCTCCTTCGTAATGATAACTTGATAAAAATTTGAATTTCTGTTTTGTTGTTGTTTGATATGTATGGATACTCTCAGTTGGTTGGGCACAATTACCTTGAAAGACAAATGATATGGCCCGATGAAGTGTCTTGAATGAAAGTTGCATGCCACTGAAAGACTGAGTCATATCAGCTATCATTTTAAATATATGTTTTAATCAAATAACATAATAATATCTTTGGCCACAGTCACACTTTAGTGTTATGATGTAAATCAATTGCGATGGGCTTTAAAGTGAAATAGTAAAGATAGGGGCTTTATATAGTCCATGCTTAGTGAGCAAAGGAAGACAGTGAGTGTTAACGATTCACACCTATAAACCATCAGAGAGAGAGAGAGAGAGAGAGAGAGAGAGAGAGAGAAATGGTTATAAAAATAAGAAATAAAATGTGCAGGCTGGAATGTGATGATGTCTTATTCAGTTGCCCTGCTCAGGAAATTTGGAAAAGGGATGAGAATCTGTTGGTCTTGGGCAGATACATCTGTGTTCAAGTCAACTAAAAACCAATAAATAAAAAGCTCTAGTAGATGGTCTCATACCCATACTCATATTGGCAGTGCTGAGTGGACACAGTGAGTTTATTTTTTTAAAGTAAAGAACATATGAAGTTGGGAGGGAAAAGAGGTGAGGGAATTGTGGAGGAATTGGAGTAAAGAGGTAAAGGGGGAAAGAATTGATCAAAACACATTGTACACACTTATAAAATTCCCAAACAATAAAAAAGTGATTCGTGCTGTGCATGATTTAACACCAGGGTCCTAAAAAAACTATAGGAACATTACAATGCTTCCATTTCAGAACTATTTCCGAACTTACAGCAAGCACATGTGTTTTCACAGGAAGGTGAATAGCCACGATATATAAGCTCAATTGTGTGTTATAGAGGAAGGATTTCCAAATATGCTGCTGAGCCCCTGGGAGTCCTGTGTCTCTGCCACTCTAGCTGCATTCGAGAACAGGAGCTTAGGAACCTGGTGTCTACCTGAAACACCAGTGTTCAGGAGAATGAAGTGGGAGGATCTGGAGCTCAAGGCCAGCTTGGGCTATGGAGTAATGTCCTGTCGTTAAAGGGAAAGAAAAGAAGAAAAAGAAAAGGAGCTTCTGAGAAGGTGTAGGGTAAGAAAAAACTATTCTTGCACTTATATGGTCAGAATACTTATCAAAATATACATTTCTGTGCTAGATATGATTGGTTGTGCTTCCATATCTATGTCACAAATGTGCAAGTTGGGTCCATGGGGCCAGAACCTGGAATATGAGTATACATGGAATAACTATGGTTCCAAGATCTGAGATGCAGTGGGTCTGCTTTAGCAATGATAAAATCATTTAGGGCATTATTGTAGAATATTATTGTAAGCTCTGCTGCTTTTGTTTATGCTGTATTTGTTTAACTCTGTGAAGCTGTGGTTCTTTGCCTATCTAAAATACCTGATGGTTTAATAATGAGCTGAATGGCCAATAGTGAGGCAGGAGAAAGGACAGGTTAGGCTGACAGGCAGAGAGTATTAATAGAAGGAGAAATCTGGAAAAGAAGGAGGAGCAAGAGAACAAGGAAAGGAAGACATCAGGGGCCAGCCACCCAGTCAGTCAGCCAAACACAGAATAAGAAGGAAAGTAAGATTTATAGAAGAGAAAGAGGCAAAAGGTAGACAGAATAATTTAAGATAAGGAAAGCTGGCTAGCAGCAAGCTAAGTTAAGGCTGGGCATTTATAAGTAATAATAGGCCACCACATGTGATATACTTGGGAGCTGGGTGGCAGGCCCCCCGTAGAGAAAAGAGCCCAAAAGAGTACAAAGTCAAAGAGCAGAAGCATCATCAGGTGCCTCTGATGATGCAAGGATGGAAATATCTGATGTATCAGCTTTCCTGCTGTATCGGTAGAGTGTGGGGCGTGGGTGTTTGTGGATCAACCACAGAGCCACAATTATGGGCATAGATGTCTGCGAGGTGATCACAGCACCAGGGTCTGAGATGTAGTCTTGGTGTAGAAGTCACAGGGGTGCCTGCTGTGGTGACATGCCAGATCCAAGTATTCACAAAGTGGCTTTGGAGGCAAGTTCCAGAACACACATGCACACGAAGAAATTGAAAAAAATGGCTGTAATGTTTAAAAATTTGAGATAAGGGTGGAAACTTTGCCGAAGGCAATGTCTTTAAACATCAAAACATCACATCAGTTCCTTGAGTATATATATGCTTTTTGTTTGTCAAAATGGTAAAGACACAGATTTGAAAAAACTAGATGTTTCATGCAAATAATCATGAAAAATGATGCAACTATCTTGAGAATAGGCTAGTTTTTGCTTTAAAAAAAACAAACATTGAACTAAGATGTAACCCAGAACACACTCATTAAAAATGATGACTTGTGTTTACTGTAAACATTTGTCCATATTACTTAATACTTGATGACGAAAAAGAACATTTTATTTATTGATTTATTTGTATTCATTTTACATACCAACCACAGCTCCCTTCCCTGCCCTCTTCCCACTCTCACTACTCCCCCCACCCCAGCCTCCCATCCACTCCTCAGAGAGGGTCAGGCCTCCCATGGGGAGTCAACAAAGCCTGTCATATGGAGTTGATGTAGGACCAAACTCCTCCCCACTGCATCAAGGCTGAGCAAGGTATCCCTCCATAGGGAATGGGCTCCAAAAGCCAGTTTATGCACTGGGAATAAATCCTGGTCCCACTGCCAGGGGTCCCACAAACAGACCATGCCAAAGGACTGTCACCCACATTCAGAGGGCCTAGTTGTATCCCACGCAGGCTCCCTAGCTGTCAGTCCAGAGTCCATGAGTTCCCACAACCTCAGGTTAACTGTCTCTGAAGGTTTTCCCATCACAATCTTGCCCCATCCCAGTCCATGCTCTTACAATTCCCCCTCCCTCTCTTCAACTGTACTCCAGGAGCTCGGCCTAGTGCTTGGCTGTGGATCTCTGCATCTGCTTCCATCAGGTACTAGATGAAGGTTCTGATGAGAAGGCCAGTTGAGGCACCCTCTCCACTATTGCTAGGAGTCTTAGCTGGGGTTATCCTTGTGGATTGCTGGGAGTTTCCCTAACACCAAGTTTCTCCTTGACCCCATAATGACTCCCTCTATCAAGATGTCTCTTTCATTGCTCTCCCTTTCTTTCTCTCCCCCAACTTACCCATCCAGTTCCCTTGTGCTCTCATCCCCCACCCCCTTCCGTCCCCCCTCAGTTTACCCAGGAGATCTTATCTATTTCCCCTTCCTATGGCAATCCATGCATGTTTCTATTAGGGTCCTCCTTATTACCTACTCCTATTTCAGCTTCTCTGAAACTGTGGTTTGTAACCTGCTTATCCTTTGCTTTAAATCTAATATCCACTTACAAGTGAGTATATACTGTGTTTGTCTTTCTGGGTCTGGGACCTTACTCAGGATAATTTTGAAAAATAATATTAGACATTGATTCAAACAATAACCCACAACAACTCCTGAGAAATTTCCTATGTGAAAACATTTGATGTTTTGATACCATTTAACTAAAATTCTTGAAATATTAGAGAATTCTAAAAGCAGAGAATAGATGAGTTGTTACCAAGAGTTATGTTGGAAGAATACACCAGCATATTAAGACTGTGGTTTCAACTTTAAGAGAAAAAATTCTGCTCAAAAATTTAAAGAGGGTTTTAGAAAACTAGAAAATTATATAGAAATCTGAAGAATACCATTATTTCTTAGCAAAAAATGCATATAATATGCATGCACAGAACCATATATCTGCTAAGATGAAGGAAGGGAAAATACATTGTATTCTGAATTTAGCTGGCCTCAAAGCGATATATTTTCAAAAATTTTTAATTTTCAACAACAATAAGGATTATAAAACATGAAAAGAAAGCAGAAAGATGTTTTCTGTCAACAAGAAAAATACAGCCGCCAGAACCTCTTCTATACGGTGAACTTAAGAGATGTGTTTCTGGAGGCGGGAGAGATGGTTCAGCAGCTAAGAGCACTGGATGCTTGCTCTTCCATAGGACCAGGGTTCCATTCTCAGTACCCACAGAGCAGCTCACAACTACCTGTAACTTCAGTCTCAGAGAATCTGACATCCTCTTCCAACCTCTGAAGATGCTGCCTGCATATGACACACTCACATGAATGCAGACAAAACAGTTATATACATAAAATAAAAATAAAGAAAAAATTAAATAGAAAGGTAATGTTTACAACTTGTTGTAAATATACTGAAAAGAATAAGGAAAGTGCATCTGAAGAGGCAAGATAAAGCACAGAAATTATGTCTATCAAAACAGACAGTATGAAACATTGAGTTAGAAGTTATCTAAACATTAAGAAAGCACATAGGAACTCTGGAAGGGAGAGCACAGTGACTGAAATGAAAATTCACTGGCAGAACTCACCATCATTTGAGCACTCGGGAGAAAGAATGAGTGAACTTGAAGATAGGTCAATAGACACTATACAGTCTAAGGAGCAGAACAATTAAAACATGAAGAAAAATTAGCAGAGCCTCGACCTACCTACCTACAAAGTGGTACACCATCGAGTATGCAAATATGTGTAACTGGAGGGCCAGAACTAACGCCAACAGTGGAAAGTGCCTCCCAACTTTCATGAAAAAGAAAAGAGAAAGCATAAACATGAACATTCAAGAAAATCAGCCACCTACATGGAAGATGAGCTCAGAGACACCTACATGATTATCACAGTGGTCAGAATAGAAGATGAAGAAAACTACTTGGAAGAAGAGAGACGTGAACTCATATATACATAGTCATATGATCCTAAACAGATGATTTGTAATTGGAAACCATAAAAGGCACAAGGAAAATAAGAAGATATCTGAAAGTGCTAAAAGCAAATATTTTTCCTAATAATGTTCCCCCTCAATGTCAATGGAAATTATGACACTCAGGTAAATAAAATCTGGGTCCTCTACAGAGCTAGTAACAGTAAAGAGAATCTTTCTGGATGATGTATCATACAATATACTGACTGAATGGAAACTAAAAAGCCCATAACCACTTTTGAGGGAAGGTGGACCATTAATGTAAATGTATAGATAAATATAAAACACAGAATGTAAAGTATTATATAGCTGTTTTCCATTTGCCCAAAACCATAAAAGGCATTATGTACTAGACTAGAATAAGAGAGTTAGATATTCAAAGATGTAATTAGTCCATTAGAAATAATACAAAAGCAAGGGGAGAGGATAATTGGATGTTGAAGCAAAAATTTTATGTATCATTGAATAAATTCAATGGATTACAACTGGGTTGTTTATATGACAATGCTCATTGTAATCTTAAAAATTTATAGTAGAAGAAATGAATAAGATAATTAGCTTGCAACTATAAAAACTATTCATTACAAAAGCTAGGAGTATGAATATCTAGAAAACCAAATAGACATATAATACATCAGAAATAAATAACAAAAAGTCAAGTATAAATGCTATCTAGAAGAAGTTTAAGGCTAAGTAATGAAATAAAAGCCCCAAGAAAGATGAGTGGTGGTGGCCCACACCTTTAATTCCAGCACTTGGGAGGCAGAGGCAGGTGGATCTCTGTGAGTTTGAGGCCAGTCTGGTCTACAAGAGCTAGTTCCAGGACAGGCACAAAAGCTACAGAGAAACTCTGTCTCGAAAAAAGGCTAAGTAATGCTTTATAGTAGAATGGATGTAACAAAGCATTATCTATAGTAAACTCTGTATCTTGTGTGCTTTTACTGAAACAAAAGAATTAAAATAGCTCACCATGTGCGGTCTACAAAATACATCTTTTAGAATCAAATGCACTAATAAATTGAGGTAAAACAATGGGAAATTTATACCATACAAACAATAATGAAAGTTGAACCTGAGTAATAATATGGTTTGAAATGGAAACTAATCTTCCTAGTGACAAAGAAGGATATTTTGTGATGACAAAAGCAAAAAGATCCAACCAGGCATTGTGGCACATACATATGTTACTGTGGATTAGGAGACTGACATGGGATGGTCACAAGTTTGAGGTTATGTATGCACACAATAAAGAGCTCGATAACATCCATGTAACAGTAAATTTTAAATCAAAATTTAAAAGAGCAAGAAAATAAGCACAGTATGTTTTCTGACCAAAATGGAATCATATCACAAATGAATAGGAGAAGGGAATTTGTAAAAAGGACACATTAATAACCAAGGAGTCCAAGGCAAGTTCATGTGGAAATGAAAACAGAACAAGAAGAATGAAAACATTGTCCATGGTCAGGAATGTAACTGAACAAGGGCAACATATCAAACTGCAAAGAGTAATTAGCAGGACATAAAAGGGTCCCCATGTGCACATGATATAAGGGGAAAAAGGAAGACTGGAAGTTAACAATATCTAATTTCTAAAAGCAGCTGTGGTCGCCCAGGCAAGGCTGCATGAGATGAAGCAGTTGAAATTCACAGAATGGCGGTGAGAGGGCTCCTGAGGTCCTAGACCTTGCTGAAGAACTACTGGCAGTGGGTGGCTGCTGCGGGAGGAGAATCACTTTTCTTTAGGAGTGTGGGCATTAAGGAGTACATCGAGAGGGGGGCATGGAAGCCCGACACTGAGAGCATCAGGTGACACAGACAGCAAGAACACACCAGTGAGCAAAGCATGCTTACGTCCCTTAGGCTTCAGCTGGCCAGCTGTTAGCGGTGTTAGCTTGGGGCCAAATACTTGTGCCCAACTACCCACACCCCCAAAACACGAGCATTCCTTTCAGAAAGGAGGCAAGAGCTGGCATTTTTCCTCCCACCTGCAAGCTCACCACTAGCGCACTAGCTTTATGGGTGTTGACGGAAGAGGATAGACTCTTGGGCCAGAGTTTGTCGTGGTTCATGTCTGTGTTAGTTGCTCCTTGCCACAAACCTCAAATTCCACATGAGAAGTGAGGGGCGCCCATTCACATATCGACAGGCAAGTGTTATTCAGAAGGTGTTTGAAAGCAAAAGCTGTTCCACTAAGCGTAGAAAGGCCAGAATGGCTCATCCTTCCAGTATCTAGTTTGTTTTCTACTCCATCTTGGCCTCTGGTGCACTTTTCTAATAGTTATGAGTGGTTATCTCATGGACTTAAAGACAAGGAAAAAGACATGACCACAAGATGGCAGCAGCGTGGCAGCAGCTTGCATGAGAGCAGTTAGTACTGTTAACTGTTAGAGCATCTGTAACATTTGAGACATAGAAGTGATGCTGTTCCTGAAATGAGGCACAGCAGATAGTGGTCCAGTGCTTGGTGGGTTAACGGCAGGAATTGATGGCATGGGTATCATGTGAATGGAAACACAAGGTGTCTCCACACTGGAAGGGCATCTGTGAGTCACAAGGCTTATTGTAGAGTGTGTCTCAGCTGGAAGGGAGGTGCTTCCTAGTAGACAGAAATACTTCCCGGTGTTGATGTCTCTGGGTGTGTCAGTAGCATGGACAGACACAATGGATGATTTCTCTTGTTCCCAGTATGACCTGGATTATGTCATCTTTGGATGTGTTTCCATACAAGCCTTGATGGTTACAGGGTACCCATCACCAGAAATAAGGGTGATGGCCTCCAGGGTCAGACTAACCACGGATCAGGGTATAGCTGACTTTGTGACAATAGGAAGTTCTCATGTAAGGAAAGGGGACAGCAACAGTGCACAGACTTACAAGTTGGAAGTCTTCTGTGTACAGAAGACACAGGGAACACGTGGGCTTGTCCCTTGGATGTCATCTCCAGGGTGTTACTGGGTCGAGAGGCAGCTGTTTCTATTTTGTAGCTGTCCAGATGAGGACAACATCTGTTCATGGAGCCCTTGCATAGGGAAGTGCACAGGCAGAGCGTAAGGCTGCTCCTCTCTCCACACGCTGCTGCCTCCCCTGCTTGGCTCATGTTGCACGATGAGGAAACCAGACAGAGAGTCGAGGCAGACTTGGGAATCCTCAGGAGGACTGAGAGAGAAGAGGCTAGACCCTGGGTGTTCTGTGAGGGAGAAGGAAAAGCTGAAAGTGCCTGGTCCCTGGATTCCCTGTGGGAGAGAAGGAAGCAGTGTCAGTACCAGGAAGGACTCCTTTGTGGTAGGTGTTAATGGCTGTGCTCCCATGCTCATGAAAACTGGGGATTGTGTAGTGATTGGTGTCAGCACATTCTTCAGTGGTTTGTTTGTTGCAAATTAAAATGCAGTGGATGCATTTCTGCTTTATGGGCATGGACCTGATATAACTATGACTGTGGTGTTTGGCTAACTGGGATGTTATTGTCCTTCAAATTTTCCATATGGTCTCAATTTTTAAATCATATGTGTCCTTCTAGGATACCTAAAACTGAAGAACCATAAACTCGGTGGGGAAATCCTAAGCAAAGTTGTCCTGCAATGGCCTTGTTGCATCTTCTTCGCAGAGAATGGGAGCCTTAACCTGACTTGCTGCTGGGAGAACCAGCCTTCAGCGGCATGGGATTGAAAGGGAGCCATGGAGCTGGAAGACTAATCACACAACTGACTTTTCTATCTGAGGGAGTAAGACTTAATACTCTGGAGTCGGTGAGTGGAGCTAAATTCAATTCTCTGTGGCCCGCTAAAAAGAGAAACACACACGCGCACACACACACACACACACACACACACACACACACACAGAGGCCACCCCCCCATCTCCAACATGTCTCACCTAGGGTACTGATGAATGACAAGCCTTCAGCAGGTCAGAGAAACTGAAGAGGAGCTGCAGAGCATGCAAACCACTGGACAAAAAGTCACACGAGGACTTTTCTGAGGGCAAAAGCTTAGTTCTTCATTTTATGATTCTTTCTGTTGCTTGTTTGACTCTATTCCTTTTCTGTTCTGTTCATCTACCCTGATGTTTTCATTCTGTGTCTTTATATTTTTCTGCTGTGCAATAATCCTTCTGTACATGGTGTGACTATATGTCACCATGATTGGCTTAATAAACAAGCTGACTGGCCAACAGCAGAACAGGATAAAGTTAGGCAGGAAAACCAAACTGAGAATGATGGGCAGAAGGAGGACAGAGTCAGAGGGGTCACCAACCAAAGGCAGAGGGAGCTGGAGATGAACGCACCATGCTAATAAAGGTACCACCCAGTGGCAGAGTGTACAAGGAATATGGCTTAACTTAAAATATAAGATCTACTTAGTAATAAGCCAGAATTAGTGGTCGAGCATTTACAATTAATATAAGTCTCTGTGCGGTAATTAGGAAGCAGCTCCCAGAATGGGAAACCTCTGCACACATTTTTCTTACAGCTTATAGGCCCCAGAAAAAATCTTTCGAGCAATATAAAAATTATAATATGGCTGAATTCTAGTTTTAAGTGAATGAATACAAGTGAAAAACAACATTTTATGTATTATAGGTGAAAAATTATTCCCAAGAATCCACATAGAGTTAAATATTTATCTTTTAGACTTCTCATAGGTTAGGAGCCTTCCAGCCATAACCATTTACAGAGGCAGTAGTTTTTATAATCGCCAGAAGCCAGGTCGCTAGTTTCAGTTTTCAGATTTTAGAGTCCTGTCCAATTATCCTAAGTAACCATGCAGCTCTTTGTTTCCTAGTTACTGAAGTCAATTGTTTAAAGCTTTGTTTTAGGTATGATGCACACTGAAACTCGTGAACACATTTCTCAACATCACAAAGAACTTGAGCTAACTCATGGGACTCAGTTGTTTTCCTTAATCATTAACTTAAACCGTAGTGTATATGGCTTCTCAAGAGAAACTTGTAATCCTAGCTGTGTGGCCCTTCCTTGTTCTTACTGTCTATCCCCAGCAGCCTCTGCCTTCTAGGGCTGGGGACACACTATGTCCCACCTTTACCTATATTACTCTTCCCACCAGACTAGCTTCCATCATAATCCCTTACTATATTTGTTAGAGAGCCTTAATCATAGAAAATTGTATTTAAACTAACACTATTATTGTCTGAAAGTCATCACTTCAATTAAACAATACAGCTTAAGAGGAAATTCTCTTTATAATAACCCACAGGTAAAAATGCCCAGTAGAATGAGATATTTCCATGCGATAATCACACTACATTAAAGGCAGTGGAGATCCCCCAACCCCATTCCCACCATGCCAGATACCAGAGTAAAATGGCAGCGGCAAAATAGGCACAGTAGTAGCAAGAGATATTCTGGAAGTGAAGCCCTCGGGGCCTCGCCTATCTGACATTTCACCCTTCAGTGCCTTCCACTCCGGTGGGGCTAAATTCCCGAAGCTCAAGTGCCACCTGCTACTCCTCTGACATGGCCATAGCCTGACTAGTTAACTTTGGTAGTTCTGGAGGATTAAAAGGTATTTCATGGGACTGGAAATATTGCTCAGGGGTAAAGAGCACTGACTGCTATTCCAGAGGATGAAGTTGGTTCCCAGCATCTAAGTTAGGTAGCTAATGATGGCTGTAACTTCAAGGGCTCGAATTTCCCCCTTTAGCCTCCAGTAGCTATTTGCACACGTGATAGGCACTCACACAGACACACCCTCGTATTCTAAAACCTTAAAGAGTGACCCGAGTTCTATGACCAGCCCTCAGGGGCAGCCGGCAACCCTTTCTAACTCCAGTTCCAAAAAATCTGACACCCACTTCTGGTCTCCAACAGCACTAAGCATGACCATGGCCCACAGACATACATGCAGAAAAAACACCCATACACATAATTTTTGTTTAAATTTAAGTGTGTTCACTCATCAATAGCATTAGCAGAGGGTGGTGTCTTCCTGCTTAAGCGGAAGGAAGTCTGCGTAGTGCCACTACACCATCAGGGCATATGCCGTAGCTCTGACTTCCCCAGTGACAGCTTCAATGAAGGGACTTGATTTACCAGTTCTGCTGTGGGCCCTCTACCCCCTATTTTCTAGCATGCAGTATAACCCCACATGGCTCTGTGTCAGCGTTTCTCGGCTGGGTTGGTTCCTCACTAAGTCTCAACTTGAAAGAGCTCACTAGCCCCAAAGCTCCGACCTCCTGTGAGATGGATCTACCCAAAATTCTAGGAAATGAGCATCCTCCAAGAGGCTTCACTGCATTGCTGGGTTGCTTATGTCATCAGCTTCAGTGTTCTTTTCCATACCCCACATTCCTAATTTTGCTGTGAGGGAGGTAGTGTGCGACATAAAGGGATGAGCAGAGCAGGATGAAATAGGTTGACTTCCCTACCAACGAACCACATTTGCTCATCCCAAATATCTGAACTTTGTGTTGACTAGATTTCATTTTGACTCTGTAAAGAATAGGTGGTCAATCCGTTAGCCACTGACAAGCAGTTGACTATATATATATATATATATATATATATATATGCACATATATGCATATAGACACATGTATATGAATATATTTATGTATACATATACTCATATATCATAGGCAAAAACTATTGAGCAAAGGTACTCTTTCTGCATGAAGCCTGACAAGTAATTTGTTATATTTTGCTCCTATAAATTGGAATGGCTCCCCCAATTCTTGTGCTAACACTATTGTGATATTTTTTTGTACTTTAAGAAATAAAGCCTGCCTGAAGATCAGAGTGCAGAGCTAGTCACACTAGTTGGCCATAGAGGCCAGGAAGACACATTTATCCCAGCCCTCAGGAGAGAGAAGCAAATGGACCTCTGAGTTTAAAGCCACCCTGAGCTATGGGAGATTGAATAAATCTAAAAGAAAAAGAGACCTAAGCAGTGGTGGCTCAAACCTTTAATCCAAGCACTGGGGAGGTGGATACAGGAAGTCACATGACTGGGCAGAGACAGGAGCTCAGGATTCAGCCGAGGCACAGTGCACTCTGCATGTTCTTGGAGTGTTTTTGTTTTGTTTTCCTTTCATTTCTTTCAAGACAGGATTTCTCTGTGAAACAGCCCTGGCTGTCCTGGAAGTCACTCTGTAGACTAGGCTGTTTTCGAACTCACAGAGATCTACCTACCCTCTGTCTCTCGAGTGCTGGAATTAAAGGTGTGCACCACTACTGCCTGGCCTCTATGGCTAACTAGCTCTGTACTCTGCTCTTCAGGAAAAATTTTTAAAGCACAAACAAAATATCACCACACACCATTGGCAAAAAGTTGACTTTACTTTGCTTGTTTTGAAAATGCTGGTCATCCCCTGCTCAATTCCACATTAAATTAGAGCCTGTGTGGGGAGGAGGTGGTGGCAGCTAGCCTGGTGACCTGGTTGACATGCTCAGTAGCTCGCTCCTCAGGCAGCAGTGACACCCAAGAAGGGCTCAGTTTAACTCAGTCATCTAGACACCGTGCTCATTTTAATAAACAGGATTTTGTTGCCAATCCAATGTTGTGCTCATTTCTCCCCCTGACAAAGGCGCGATAGAACTCTTGATGCAGGGAGTAATTGGATCTGTCTGGGTAAGGTCTTGGGTTGTGGCAAATGCACTTTCTGCTGTGAGGATGTGTTTCTCCAGCAGTGAGTCCTTCTGACTGAGTTTGGGAGCTACGTGAACTGACTTTCTCCATGTAGGCTTTACCTCTCCTTATGGCCCCATGCTTCAGGAAGCATATTTCGGAGTGACAGAATGCTTTTGGAGAGCCAAGTTAGCAACCCTGCTTTGCTCTTCTAGTACCTGTTGCTCAGATCCATGCAGAACAGTGAGCAGTTTGCCTGTATACAGGTGTTTTGTTATAGATGCCCCTATAACAGCAAATGCCAAGAGGACTGGGTAGTGTTAGAATCCAGTCATTACTACCAACTGTTGTAGCTTCTTTCTCTCTGTGAGTGTAAGGGAGCCTTGTCTTTTGTTGGATTAGGAAGAGGTCTCTCGCCCGAGTTCCAAATGAATGCACTGCCTACCAACAAACTTAACAGACTCGCACTCTCTATGGATTGAATACCGACCCTCTGTAGACAGGTCATTTATTCACCATGTGAATGAACTATGTGTTAGATATTGATGTCCTTCTCTAGAAGACACAAAATAGTGACATTTGTGTAGTTGAGTAACAGAGCAGAGAGAAGAAGCACATGTGCCTAGAGTCCTGTCCCCAACTTCACATAGGAGATGAGCCGAGACACCATAGTCTCTTCTTGGTGAAGCTTTTATTGCCTAGTACTCTTCAGGAATGAGAAAAGGATCACCTCCCAGAGTTTTCCAAATGCTCATCCCATCCAGAGTTCCAGGGGTTTTTGAGAATCTATGTTGGCTTTGGATTCAGGGGCAGTCCATGCCCTGTTCTGGAGGCTTGTCCTACCTCTTCCCTCTGCTCAGGTGCACACATCTCACAAAGATGGATGGCCACTTGTCTGAGGTCCTATGTACAGCTTATCCCCCTCACTGGGGATCTCGGTGCCTCTGTTCCCAAAACTTGGGTCTAATGATACCTGTTCACATGGATTTGGATGCTATTCCTCTGCCATGCCAATGAGGAACAGAGGGAAAATGAAAAAATAAAAACTGTGAAGCAGCGCAGCAATGGGAAACAGGAGGACCATCTGACTCGGGGCCATTCGAAACATCGAGTCCTGGCATCTGTGGTCACCCACGATTGTTTTACCAACTGACATTTTTTTCCCAATTAACTCGGCTAATTTCTTGCTCCTCCTCACTACTGGAGAGCCAAAATTTGAGAACTGAGCTAACAAAATGAAATGACCACAAGATGGCAGCGTCACACAATGAATTGTGTTTGGCTGTACTTTACTGGTTGCTAGACACTTTCCAGGGACAGTGGTAGGAGTCCCCACCAAAAAGGTAGGGTAACAGAGTGATTCTAGCAGAGCAAAGGAAATGGGGTAGGCCTGGTCTCTTCATCCATGAGGAAACTTTTCTGCCTCCAGTGCGTTGAACATCTGTTGGGAGGTGAGGAAAGGGAGGTTAACCTCACCAGCTGTAAACGTGTGTGTGTGTGTGTGTGTGTGTTTGCGCACGCATGCATGTGGGCTTCCTTTCTCACACATCAATGTCCTCCAGTAGGGATGAGCTCACCTCCATCCTCCAGATGCCAGTTCTTATTTAGGAAACTAATTGCTGTCCCCAGTCTAGTTTTGTGGGCACCTTTCCCTGGGGTATGACAGGCATTCTCAGTGCACAGGGTAATTGTTAAAACATCAACTCAGGTTTCCTTAGTTTTTAACTCGTATTTCTTTCTTCTGAAAAGTATGGAATTCTCACACAGACCCACGGGGCAAGTAAGAGCAGAATGGAGGCTTGACATCTGGTCCTTCTCCTTTACTTTGGCTGAAGGAACAGAGACACCTTAATCTGTCCTTGTAGTCACTTTGTGGAGTGGGGGCAGCAGGAACAATCAGGACCACCACCCTCCCTGGAAGAAGGTAGTTATCCAGGATATAAGGGTCACACACTGGAGCAGAAGCAGTCCTTTCCTGAGAGTCAGGCTGATCTCTTTCATCCATGACAGATAAGGACTTCAGAACACTGCTACAATGATTGGCAGAGCTGCCTTTTGACTAAAACTGCTCAATTATGCATACTTGTATCTGGGCCCCAGCTCAGATCCTGGGATGAACAGAAAATTGTATGTTACCTCTGATCAGTGATGTGTTTGTGTATCAACTTGGCAAGCGATTAGTTCTGAGGATTAGTTTTTGTCAAGTTGGCATAAACTAGAGTTATCTTAGGGTCTGGAAATCTGAATTCAGTAAGGGTTTTTTAAGCTCAGGCTGTAGACAGGCCTGTACCATATTTTATTAATTAGTGATTGATGGGGAGGATGCAGCCCACTGTGGGTTGTGCCAACCAAGACCAGGTGGTCCTAGGTTTAAATGGAAGACTGAGTATGCCATGCGGAGCAATCCTGTAGGAGCACTTCTCAATGGCATGTGAATCAGCACCTCCTCCAGGCTCCTGGCTGTCCTTTTTGTGTTCCTGCCCTGAATACCTTACATCAGTGGTTCTCAACCTTCCTAGTGCTGTGACCCTTTAATGTATTTCCTCATTTTGTGGTGACTCCCAACACAAAACTCTTTTATGGCAATTTCATAACTGTAATCTAGCTACTGTCATGTATTTGATATGCAGAAAATCTTATATGATGGGGTAGCTAACCAATCCCTTGCCTGAGAGGCATTACCCCTCCGGGGCACAAAATACCTTTAAAAGATCCGTGTTTTGGTTTTTGCTCTCCTGGTTCCCTGTTCTTCATTGGAACTCTGGGTCTGTAAGTTTCTCCCATTTTCTCCTTTTATTAAAGCTGAGTATTTCATATAAGCCCATTTTGGTTATTTCCCATTGCAGGCCGACCACGCCCGCTACACTTACATGTGACTCCTGTGGGGAGTCATGACACAGAGGATGAGAACCACTCCCTTAGATAATGAAATGAATTTTGAAATAGTAAGCAAAATAAACCTTCCCTCTCCAAGTTGCTATTCATCATGGTATCTAGTTACAGCAGTAGCAACCCTAACTAAGACAACTTCCAAGTCCTCTCAAAACAGCTTCACCAAGCTGGGAAGCAGATGCTGAAACATATTAGCCTACAGGTGTCATTCTTGCTCCAACCAGCACATCCCACGCCCTGGTCCTATGGGCTCCTGGCCACATCATAATGCAAAATGCACTTTGTTCAAATTCAAATGTCCACATAGTCTTTCCCAATCTCAACAATGTTTAAAAGAAGAGTCTGTTGTGGAACATTGCTTTAACTATATAAAGTTGTGTACATTTGCTTATGTTACAGAATATTATGTTAACTGTGTAAGGTGGGTTCCGTTTCATTATGCAGCATTTGTTTAATTTTGTAAACATGTGTTACACTTTTTATGCTGCGTTAATTAACCACGTAGAGGTGTGTTGCTTTCCCTGTCTAAGGTACATGATTGCTCTAATAAAAAGCTGAATGCTATAGCCAGGCAGAGGAGGGATAGGCGGTGCCTGCAGCTAGAGAGAAGGATTAGGAGGTGGAGTCTGTGCTAGGGGAGAATTAAAGGAGAGGTCAAAGGAGAAAGAGAGGGAGACTGGGGGCCAGCCAGGCAGCCGCCAACTACCCAGATATGGAGGAAGCCCTCAAAGAAGGACCCACAGAACTAGATAAAGGTCAAAAGCCCCGAGGCAAGATGTAGTTGGGGAGAATAAGGTCCCAATGAGTTATAAGATAGAGAGGGATAAGCTAAGCTAAGGCTGAGCATTCAGAACTAATATCTCCATGTCATGATTTGGGATTTGCTTGGTGCCCCCCCCCAAATCTTTACAAGCGTCTATTATGAGACTCAAGGCAGTGTCTTTTATTGTAAGCACTGTGCAACTCATAAAGCCAATTATAATCCTCCAAAATATAATGCACAGAATATACATTACCATTTTGAAGGGAGGAATGACAATATAGTTAGGACATACTGAAGCAGAGCAAGCCTGAAACTCTTCAGGGCAAAGTGCAAATCCTGTATCTCTGTGTATGATATTGGGGGCCTTACATGGCTATACTGACTTTGGCTGTTTTACTCCTTTGGATTTTTGGGGAGGGTTCGTCACCCAGATCCCAAATAAATCACACATGAAGTATTATTTTTTCTTATAAATGCCTGACCTTAGCTTGGTTTGTTTCTAGTCAGCATTTCCTATCTTAAATTATAACATGTATTTTGCCCCTGTGCCTTTTCCTTTTCTTCTGCATGTCTTTCCTTTTTGCTTTGCAGCTGGCTGGGTGGCTGGCCCTTGATGTCCTCCTCTCCTCCTTCTTTCTTGCTCCTCCTCCTCCAGATTTCTCCTTCTATTTTTACTCTCTGTCTGCTAGCAGAGCCTATCTTTTCCCCTGCCTTGCTATTAGCCAATCAGTTCTTTATCGGACCATCAAGTGTTTTAGACAGGCACGGTAACACAGCTTCTCAGAGTGAAACAAATACAACATAAAAAGAAGGAACACGCTGCTCTTCCTGCAGTGGTTATTCTCCCCGGATACTGCCTCTCTCTTCCTGTCCCTTCCCAGCTTGCACCCAGAATCCTCCCCCCCTCCCCCTGCCTCATCCTCCCGTCTTTGGGGCCACAAAATCCCACAGCTCAGCCTGTTTGGGCTCTGGGGACCTGGAATTGAGTGCACCCAGGCCGGTGGGAGGTCCCCTCCTTCATTTGACTGCCCGGGGCAAGGTAGGCCTTTGTCTGAGAGCTGCTTGGCCTGTAAGGGGACCTGACAGTCTGCAGGAGGATCCATCATTCTTTGGGGTGAGTGAGGAGTGAGTGCCCGAACCGCGGCAGCTGCCCGGAGAGGGACCACAGACACGCCACAACTCCCCCTGCCACCAGCACACTTCCTGCTCTTCCTGCAGGGGTTATTCTCCCCGGATACTGCCTCTTTCTTCCTGTCCCTTCCCAGCTTGCACCCAGAATCCTCCCCCCCTCCCCCTGCCTCATCCTCCCGTCTTTGGGGCCACAAAATCCCACAGCTCAGCCTGTTTGGGCCCTGGGGACCTGGAATTGAGTGCACCCAGGCCTGTGGGAGGTCCCCTCCTTCATTTGACTGCCCGGGGCAAGGTAGGCCTTTGTCTGAGAGCTGCTTGGCCTGTAAGGGGACCTGACAGTCTGCCAGAGGATCCATCATTCTTTGGGACACTGCAGTCCTGATGACGACTTCTGGAGATGCACTTTCATACCTCGCTGACCTCTGAACACAATAGCACCAGTGATATTTTCTTAGTTGTTCTCAGGTGTCCTGCTCTAGTTCTAAGGCCATCCACCCAAAGGGGTCAGACTCTGGCCTCCAGGCAGGTCTGAGGATTCCTGCGGAGGGGTGCGGGCTCCTTCAGATTGTGCTGCCAGGTTCGCTGTGTGGTATTCCATCCCGCCCTGCCCCCACCTTGGCCCTTTTGTCTGGGCTGCGACCCTGGGCTGCCTGGAATCCCTGATCCTGTGCCCTGACATTCCATCTGAACTGGTGAGTGAATGCGGACCCTGGGGCAACCTGCCCTGGAAGAGAGCACAAACCCCCTCCCCCACTTCCCTCTGCAGGCTTGTGTCTGTTTCTCCCGTGTCTGTGTCTCCCAAGCTTTCCCTAGTGCTCTCAGGTGTCCTGCTCCTGTTCTAAGGCCATCCACCCAAAGGGTTCAGACTCTGGCCTCCAGGCAGGTCTGAGGATTCCTGCGGAGGGGTGCGGGCTCCTTCAGTTTGTGCTGCCAGGTTCGCTGTGTGGTATTCCATCCTGCCCTGCCCCACCTTGGCCCTTTTGTCTGGGCTGCGACCCTGGGCTGCCTGGAATCCCTGATCCTGTGCACTGACATTCCATCTGAACTGGTGAATGAATTCGGACCCTGGGGCAACCTGCCCTGGAAGAGAGCACAGACGGCCTACCCCCACGTCCCTCTGCAGGCTTGTGTCTGTTTCTCCCATCCCTGTGTCTCCCAAGCTTTCCCTAGTGTTCTCAGGTGTCCTGCTCCAGTTCTAAGGCCATCCACCCAAAGGAGTAAGACTCTGGCCTCCAGGCAGGTCTGAGGATTCCTACGGAGGGGTGCGGGCTCCTTCAGATTGTGCTGCCAGGTTCGCTGTGTGGTATTCCACCAGTTCAGTTCCACCTGAACTGGTGTCCTGCTCCTGTTCTAACGCCATCCACCCAGAGGAATCAGACACTGGCCTCCAGGCAGGTCTGGGGATTCCTGCAAGGGAGTGCGGGCTTCTTCAGATTGTGACGCAAGGAATAGGTCCTCCTCTGACACTGGGGAGATCCAACCAGTTTCAGTCACAGCAAAGATTGGTCTAGGACACCAAACGCCTCCGGGCCCCTTTTGAAGGAAGAGATGGGCAGGCGCCAATGCAGGAGCTCCTCCAACAACATGAAAGGCAACATGACATCACCACAATCCAGACATCCCGAAACAACAAGAATTGAACACCCTACCCCAGAAGATATAGAAGAATCCGACCTTAAACAGTACTTTATGAAAATAATAGAGGACCTTAAACAGGAGGTAAAAAACTGCCATAAAGAAATGGAGTTGACAAACAAAAAGGTAGACGAAATAAATAAATCTCTCAAAGATACCCAAGAAAAACAAGAAAAACAAGAAAAAGCAATCAAACAGGTAAGGGAAACAGTACAAGACCTGAAAAATGAAATGGAGGTATTGAAGAAAACACAATCTGAGGGACGACTGGAAATGGAAACTCTGAACGAACAGAAACTTCAGAGACAAGTATTTCCAACCGAATACAAGAGATGGAAGAAAGAATCTCGGACTCTGAAGATACTATAGAGGAAATAAACTCACAGATTAAAGAATTAAACAAATCTAACAAATTCTTAAAACAAAACATTCAGGAAATCTGGGACACCATGAAAAGACCAAACCTAAGAATAATTGGGGTAGAAGAAGGAGAAGAATTACAACTCAAAGGCCCAGAAAACATATTCAACAAAATTATAGAAGAAAACTTCCCCAACCTAAAGAAGGCTGTTCCTATGAAGGTACAAGAAGCCTACAGAACAGCAAATAGACTGGATCAAAAGAAAGCATCCCCACGCCATATAATAATCAAAACACAAAACATACAGAATAAAGAACAGATATTAAGAGCTGCAAAGGAAAAAGGTCAAATAACATATAAAGGGAAACCTATCAGAATTACACCTGATTTCTCAATGGAAACCATGAAAGCCAGAAGAGCTTGGATAGATGTGCTACAGACACTAAGGGAACATGGATGCAAGCCTAGACTACTATACCCAGCAAAGCTTGCATTCACCATTGATGGAAAAAACAAGATATTCCAGGACAAAAACAGATTTAAACAATATGCAGCCACAAATCCAGCCTTGCAGAAAGTAATAGAAGGAAAATCAAAAACCAAGGAGTCCAACAACGCCCACAATAACTCAGGCATCTAGCGACCCTTCACCAGCACAACTAGAAGAAGGGAAACACACAAACTCTACTACTAAAAATGACTGAAGTTAACAACCACTGGTCATTAATATCACTTAATATCAATGGACTCAATTCACCTATAAAAAGGCACAGGCTAAGAGACTGGATACGAAAACAGAATCCAACATTTTGCTGTTTACAAGAAACACACCTCAACCACAAAGACAGACACCTACTCAGAGTAAAGGGTTGGGAAAAGGTCTATCAAGCAAATGGCCCTAAGAAACAAGCGGGTGTGGCCATACTAATTTCCAACAAAGTTGACTTCAAACTAAAATCAATCAGAAGAGATGGAAAGGGACACTTTATACTCATAACAGGGAAAATCCTTCAGAATGAAGTCTCAATCCTGAATATCTATGCCCCTAATATAAAAGCTCCCACTTATGTAAAAGAAACACTTCTAGAACTCAAGGCAGCCATCAAACCACACACACTAATAGTTGGAGACTTCAACACTCCTCTCTCACCAATGGACAGGTCAATCAGACAGAAACCTAACAGAGAATTGAAAGACTTATTGGAGGTAATGAACCAAATGGACTTTACAGACATCTATAGAACATTCCACCCAAACAGGAAAGAATATACCTTCTTCTCTGCGGCTCATGGAACCTTTTCGAAAATTGACCATATACTTGGTAACAAAGCAAACTTCCACAGTTACAAAAAAATATTAGTAACCACCTGTGTCTTATCGGATCATCATGGATTAAAATTAGAATTCAACAACAATGCTACCCCCAGAAAACCCACAAACTCATGGAAACTGAACAGTCAACTACTGACCCACACCTGGGTCAAGGAAGAAATAAAGAAAGAAATTAAAGTCTTTCTTGAATTTAATGAAAACAAAGACACAACATACTCAAACCTATGGGACACAATGAAAGCAGTGCTAAGAGGAAAGTTCATAGCACTAAGTGCCCACTTAAAGAAAACGGAGAAAGCGCTCATTGGTGACTTAACAGAACACCTGAAAGCTCTGGAAAAAAAAGAAGCAGACTCACCTAGGAGAAGTAGAAGACTGGAAATAATCAAACTGAGGGCAGAAATCAACAAAATAGAGACACAGAAAACAATCCAAAGAATCAATGAAACAAGAAGCTGGTTCTTGGAGAAAATCAACAAGATTGACAAACCCTTAGCCAAACTAATCAAACGGCAGAGGGAGAACATGCAAATTAATAGGATCAGAAATGAAAAGGGGGACATAACCACAGACACAGAGGAAATTCAGAGAATCATTAGATCTTACTACAAAAGCCTGTATGCCACAAAATTGGAAAATGTAAAAGAAATGGACAGTTTTTTAGATAAATACCATATACCAAAGTTAAACCAGGACCAGGTAAATGCTCTAAATCGTCCTGTTAGTCGCAAAGAATTAGAAACTGTTATCAGAAACCTCCCTACCAAAAAGAGCCCAGGACCAGATGGTTTCAATGCGGAATTCTACCAGAACTTCCAAGAAGACCTAATACCTATACTCCTTAAGGTATTTCATAATATAGAAACACAAGAGTCACTGCCAAATTCCTTCTATGAAGCTACAGTTACCCTGATACCTAAACCGCACAAAGACTCAACCAAGAAAGAGAATTACAGGCCAATCTCACTCATGAACATTGACGCAAAAATTCTCAATAAAATACTGGCAAACCGAATCCAAGAACACATTAGAAAAATTATCCATTACGATCAAGTAGGCTTCATCCCAGTGATGCAGGGCTGGTTCAAAATACGAAAATCTATCAAGGTAATCCATCATATAAACAAACTGAAGGAAAAAAACCATATGGTCATCTCATTAGATGCTGAAAAAGCATTTGACAAAATTCAGCACCCTTTTATGATAAAGGTCTTGGAGAGATTAGGGATACAAGGGTCATTCCTAAATATAATAAAAGCTATTTACAGCAAGCCCACAGCTAACATCAAATTAAACGGAGAGAAACTCAAGGCTATCCCACTAAATTCAGGAACACGACAAGGCTGTCCACTCTCTCCTTATCTCTTCAATATAGTGCTTGAAGTTCTAGCAATAGCAATAAGACAACATAAGGGAATCAAGGGGATACAATTTGGAAAGGAAGAAGTTAAACTTTCATTATTTGCAGATGATATGATAGTATACATAAGCGACCCCAAAAACTCCACCAAAGAACTCCTACAGCTAATAAACTCCTTCAGTAACGTGGCAGGTTACAAGATCAACTCCAAAAAATCAGTTGCCCTCCTATACACAAAGGATAAGGAAGCAGAGAGGGAAATCAGAGAAGTATCACCTTTCACAATAGCCACAAATAGCATAAGATATCTGGGAGTATCTCTAACCAAGGAAGTGAAGGATTTATTTGACAAGAACTTTAAGTCTTTGAAGAAAGAAATTGAAGAGGATACCAGAAAATGGAAGGATCTCCCCTGCTCGTGGATTGGGAGGATCAACATAGTAAAAATGGCAATTCTACCAAAAGCAATCTATAGATTCAATGCAATCCCAATCAAGGTCCCATTAAAATTCTTCACAGAGATTGAGAGGACAATAATCAACTTTATATGGAAAAACAAGAAACCCAGGATAGCCAAAAAAATCTTATACAATAAAGGTTCTTCTGGAGGCATTACCATCCCTGACTTCAAACTCTATTACAAAGCTAAAGTATTGAAAACAGCTTGGTACTGGCATAAAAACAGAGAAGTTGACCAATGGAATCGTATAGAAGACCCGGATCTTAAACCACAAATCTATGAACACCTGATCTTTGATAAAGGAGCCAAAAGTACACAATGGAAGAAAGAGGGCATCTTCAACAAATGGTGCTGGCATAACTGGATGTCAACCTGTAGAAGAATGAAAGTGGATCCATATCTATCACCATGCACAAAACTCAAGTCCCAATGGATTAAAGACCTCAATATTAATTTGAATACATTGAGCTTGATAGAGGAGAAAGTGGGAAGTACTCTACAACAAATGGGCACAGGGAACCGTTTCCTGCGCATAACCCCAGCTGCACAGACATTAAGGGCAACATTGAATAAATGGGACCTCCTGAAGTTGAGCAGCTTCTGTAAAGCAAAGGACATTGTCACTAAGACACAAAGGCAGCCTACTGACTGGGAAAAGATCTTTACCAACCCTGCAACTGACAAAGGTCTGATCTCTAAAATATATAAGGAACTCAAGAGACTAGACGGTAAAATGCCAATTAACCCAATTAAAAAATGGGGCGCTGAACTGAACAGAGAATTCTCAACAGAAGAAGTCAAATGGCCAAAAGACACTTAAGGTCATGCTCAACCTCCCTAGCTATCAGGGAAATGCAAATCAAAACAACTTTGAGATATCATCTTACACCTGTCAGATTGGCTAAAATCCAAAACACCAATAATAACCTTTGCTGGAGAGGTTGTGGGGTAAGGGGTACACTCATCCATTGCTGGTGGGAATGCACACTTGTGCAACCACTTTGGAAAGCAGTGTGGCGGTTTCTCAGGAAATTCGGGATCAACCTACCCCAGGACCCAGCAATTCCACTATTGGGAATCTACCCAAGAGATGCCCAATCATACAACAAAAGCATATGCTCATCTATGTTCATAGCAGCATTATTTGTAATAGCCAGATCCTGGAAACAACCTAGATGCCCTTCAGTGGAAGAATGGATGAAGAAACTGTGGAATATATACATGCTAGAATACTACTCAGCGGTAAAAAACAATGACATCTTGAATTTTGCAGGCAAATGGATGGAAATAGAAAACACTATTCTGAGTGAGATAACCCAGACCCAAAAAGATGAACATGGGATGTACTCACTCATAATCGGTTTCTAGCCATAATTAAAGAACATCGAACCTATAAATTTGGGATCCTTGAGAAGATAATATGAAGGTGAACACCCAAAAAAAGATATAGTAATCCTCCTGGATATTGGAAGTAGACACGATCGCCAGGCAAAATTGGGAACTTGAGGGTTGGGCAAGACTGGGCCAAGGGAAGACGGGGAGAGAAAAATGTGAAGGGGAGAATGGGGGGAGCTCGGAGGAATGGGATGCTTGGGATATAGGAAGGGTGGATATGGGAGCAGGGAAGCATATATCTTAATTTAAGGAGCTACCTGAGGGTTGTCAAGAGACTTGACCCTAGAGGGGTTCCCAGGTTTCCAGGGAGACGCCCCCAGATAGTTCCTTGGGCAGCTGAGGAGAGGGAGCCTGAAAAGGCCAGTTCCTATAGCCATACTGATGAATTTCTTGCATATCACCATAGAACCTCCACCTGACGATAGATGAAGAAAATGACAGAGCCCCACATTGGAGCACCGGACTGAGCTCCCAAGGTCCTGATGAGGAGCAGAAGGAGGGAGAACATGAGAAAGAAAGTCAGGACCGTGAGGGAACCTCCAGCTGGCGATAGATGGGGAAGGTGACTGAGCCCCACATTGGAGCACTGGACTGAGCTCCCAAGGTCCTGATGAGGAGCAGAAGGAGCGAGAACATGAGGGAGAAAGTCAGGAACATGAGGGGTGCGTTCACTCATGGAGACGGTGGGACAGAACTAAAGGGAGATCACCAACTCCAGTTGGAATGGGACTGATGGATCATGCGACCAAACCCGTCTCTCTGAATGTGGCCAACAGCGGGGGCTGACTGAGAAGCAAAGGACATTGGCGCTGGGCTCTGATTCTTCTGCATGGACGGGCTCTGTGGGAGCCTTCTCAGCTTGGTCGATCACCTTCCTGGCCCTGGGGGGAGTTGGGAGGACCTTGGACTTAGCATAGAGTGGGGAACCCTGATGGCTCCTTGGCCTTGAGAGGGAGGGAGGGGAGGTATGGGTGGAGGGAAGGGGAGGGAAGGGGGAGAAGGAGGGGCGGGAAGGGGGAGGAGGAGCGGAGGGACGGGGAGGAGGAGGGAAGGAGATGGAAATTTTTAAATATAAAAAAAAATAAACCATGAAAAAAAAGAAAAAAAAAAAGAAGGAACACACCCTGGTGTGTGCCAGAGCAGGGTGCCTGCTATGGCCAGCCACCGGAGAGGAAGAATGATTCAGTGGGGATACTGGAGCAGGTAATGGGGCAGGAGCTAAAGAGTAAGCGGAGAGAGGTGGCAAGGTAGTAGGAAGTAAAGGAGCAGAAGTATCTGCCCCTTGAGGTTGGGAAGATGTGGATTCCTTAGCGTGGTCAGGAGCAGTAGGTAAAGGAACCAGGATGGCAAAAGCAGTAGGAGCTAAAGGGACAAGGGTAGAATCTTGGGTTGCAGGAGCTAAAGAGATAGGGGTAGAAGCTGGGGTTGAAGTGACAGGAGAAGGAACTGGGGTTGAAGGAGTGACAGTAGGGGCTGAAGGGACAGGAGTAGGAACTGTGGCTGAAGGAGTTCTGGTTGGGGCTGAAGGGACAGGAGTAGGAACAGTGGGGATGCGGTTAGCTGCCTGCTGAGGCAGAAAAGGCAGGGGTTAGTTAGCTGGGTCCAGAGCGGAAGTAGAGGGTTCTTCCAGTACAGATGGCATAGCCAGGAACATGTGAGCAGGTGAACAGCTTGCAATGACAGAGGGCTTAGGCTCAGAGCCTAAATAGTAAAACGTTTAGATGTAGGGAAACTCCTTCCATTTGCCTGTGCACTGACAGAGGTTAAAAAGCTCCCATGAAATATCAGGATCAAAGGGGCCCTTAGGCAGCCACTTTAGATTTCCATCTAAATGGTATAGGAGGCCATTTTTTTAAAACAAAAATGAACAAATGTGGGAATCTGTAGGTACGACATTAAGGCCTGGAGTTTTAGAAACTCTAAAAGGCATCCTGGCGGGGTGGGGGGGGATGAGCGCCTGGATTGATGGGTTTGGATGGCTTGCTTCCCATCGTTGAGACCGTGAAAATACATGAAACAGCGACACCACAAGGCCCACAGTGAGACGTCTCTCGACTATGGGTGGGGTGTGAATCAGCCTGTCACAAGACCTGTGGGAGGGCATCCCCTTGCCATGGGTGGGATGGTTAGGCCTGTGTAGATCCAGTCGGGATGATTCGGAACACAGAGAGCCCAGAGGCTACTCCAAGTGGCCTCTCATGGCCAGGAAAAAAAGGAAAAAATGGAAAATAAAACAGAAAAAAGGATCTGAGGGACCCTGGGCCTTCAGTCATGGATGGATTGGCCATGGGCCATTGCAAACACAATTTCCACTGAGGGAAGCAATCCACAGATGAATGCCAGCGAAGGGAGCAACCTTAGCCTTAAAGACCGTGGTTGGGGGGCAGTCCCCCAGTTTCTAGGAACACAAGAGGGTTGCTGGAGCTCAAAGGTCAATTACTCATGTTTGGAGAAATGGCACAGCTAACATGGCAGAGCTGCTTGTGCCTCTGAGCCATAGCATGCAATGACCACCTTTTAGGCACACAGGGAGTCTAGTTGCCATCAAACAAATCATAGCACTTTTACTGCAAACACTCCATTCAAAGACTCTGTCTCCTGCAGGGGCCAGATCGCGATGGAGGCACAGCCCAGAAACTGGTATTTCAAAACCGCCACTTTTTAGACCCAATCCTGCAGCCTACCCAGGCAGGAAGAGCTGAGCCACAGGCATGGTCTCAGCTACTTTGTTCCCGACCCCGAGTGGGCCCAGAAATGCTCCAAAGCCGGAGTTTGCACCGTGGCAGGGCCCAGGAAGCCACGTTTTAAAATGATTCAGCTTTTTTCAGCCATTATTGCTGAAACAGGAAATCTCTCTAGGGCACGTCCTAGCAAACAGCAAAAAGCTGTGTTGAACTCTCTCTCCCTTTATTTAAAGCCCTCTCAGGTTTGAAAGTGGATTTAGTCACCACGTTGTGCGCCAATCTGTAGATGGAGCAGCAGGGCTGCTTCCTGCCACTTGACTAACTTTACACCCAAAATAATTACACGAAATCTGTATTCATTTAAACACTGCCTGGCCCATTAGTTTCAGCCTCTCATTGGCTAATTCTTATATCTTGCTTTAAACCATATTTAGTAATCTCTGTAGGACCACGAGGTGGTCGCTTACCAGGAGAGATCTTAGCCTGCATCTGTCTTGGAGAGGAGAGACATGGTGACTGCCTGAGATGTCTGCCTGACTCTGCTTTCTTTTTCCCACATTTCTGTTCTGTCTCCTTCACCTACCTATGTTCTGACCTATCAGCCCAAGCAGTTTTCTTTATTAATTAACCAATGAAAGCAACAGATAGATAGAAAACACTCGCACATCAATTGTCATTAAAAGCAGAAGGCTTTGTGACCAACAGTCTCACTTGTGTGTCATCTTGGAGACTCCCGGGGTTCTTTTCCCAGCATCCCTCAGTATTTGCCTAAGTACACTTGCATCCACACAAACACCAGTCATATCCACATTGCTCTCAGGTCAGCCATTAAAATAGGTACTGGATGAGGGGCCTGTTTGCAACCTGGAGAATAAATAGTTCTGAAGGTAGCCGGTCAGTGGTGGACCAGACTTTTAATAACAGAACTCAGGTGGCAGAAGCAGATGGATCTTTGTGAGTCCGAGGCTAACCTCATCTACAGAGAGAGAGTTTCTGGAGAGGCTCCAAAGGTACACAGAAAACCCCTGTCTTAAACAACCAAATAAAATATTTCTGAATATTATGGTTTCCCAGTAGCAAGATTGGAGTGTAGAGATTCTCTGGATCAGTTCTCTCTTGAGAACAAATGTTCCTGGAAGGAAAGCAGCTTACCTTGAACCTTCTGTAAGCCTTCCTACTGATTAGAATTTCTGTAATTGTGGAGAGCTTGGGACACTGCAGCTCAGAGCTCAACCACACTTTGTCTTGGGATATCTTTATCCCCCATGGTAGACATTCACAGACCAGTCCTGTGCCTGACCTCACACCCTGTGACTGGCGGGTGACTTGGAAATGTACTAATAAACCAAAGGGTGGAGCAAGTTATTGGCTTCCAGTGTCACTAGATGGCATCTCAGGCCCACAGTGCAGATTTCCCCACTTTGCTGCAATCTGCGGACTTATTTCTTCCAACGTATTTCAAAATAATAGCTTGACTCTTGACTAGATTTTATTCTAGTATTACAAAAACATGATGAGATAGTGGCCACGTTGGAACATGGAATTCAAGGTAACCCAAATTTGAGATCAAAGGATAAAATCACTCATATGTGGGTGCAGAATAAACTAGAGCCTGTTGCCTTGGAGGTGAGAGTTGTGTTTCTCTATGGAGTGGCTTCTCTACCAGCCTCAGTGTTAGAGTTAGGGAGTAGCCTCTTTTCTTTATTTTTTTAATGAACTTTCCTTAAAAATGAATATACTTCAGAATCAGGATGGCTTCAGTTGTATGTATCTGTTTATTGTAATGTATATTATCTACATTCTGAGTCATATTTCCCAAATATTTTTTCACATTCTATGAATATATTTTCCCTTCACTGTTAGCAGTGAACAGCTCAGACTTATAGCCCTGCTTTCGACCATGAGGATTAGGAGTAGCTTCCCTCAGCTATGAACTACATGTGCATCCACATCTGATCTTGAGGGAAAACTCTGGAGTAGCCCTGACCCTGGGACAGTGACTGAGTCATGAGCAGATAATGCAAATAACCCTGGATGAGGCCATACTCAAAGGAACTAAGTGGTCAGATTTCCCGTTTAAAAGCTCCCACCAACTCAGTGGACAATCTGTCTCCTTCCCAAATGTGTCTTCTTCCCTTGGCTGTCTCTCTTGTTAGACCTTGGGTCAGGACTTTTGCTTTTGCCATGTTCAATTCAGACCAAGGCACAATATTCTGAGTTGAGAGGTAGTGGTGAGAAGCAAATTTCTCACCCTGATCTGCCCTGCTCTGGAGAATTTGGAGGAGCTGGGGAAAGATGTTCACTGAAGTCAACTTGTTTAGACAGGAAGACCTTCTGCCTGAATGCCTGTGACAGATGGGTGGAACACCTGTAGCTCTAGGGGCAATCTAGGCAGCTTTTCTAGTGACAAAGGTGACCCTCTGGCTTCCCAAACCTCTTGCCTTAGGGCGTGCTTTCTGATTTGACCAAGAGCACACACCTCACTTCTCAGAGAACAAGGAACTGGAATGACAAAGTGAGGTCCAAGACCAAATGAGGATGCCTTACCATTGCTTGTAGTCAAGGAGGGGTGAGGCTGTTATTAAAGACAACAGTCAACTGCCTAGAAGGTGGATAGGGAAGTAGAAAAACTGTGATTAACGAGTTGCACCCCCCATCTCTATTGAATGAAAACCTAGTTTGTTATCTTCCCCAACTCTTGCCACTATATCCTGGCCCAGACCTCTGACAGTGACCTCTTCTTCCACCAGAGGCCAGGGTAGTATCCTGAATCCCAGGTAAGATTGCCCCCCACCATGCCCATTCTTGAGAACCTTATTGCAATTGCCCTTCCTCTCCTTGTCACCATATCCAGGCCCACACCTCTGTTGGAAGGCTTCCACCCCATCAAAGACCAGGCCATCTTCTTGGAAACCAAGTAAGCCACCCCCATTTCCCTAACGACGTGTTCGCAACATGACTGTTCCCCTCACCTAGTGAACAAGTCCTGGCCCACACCTCCGCTGGAAGCCCCTCTTTCACCAGAGGCCAGGCCAGCATCCTCAATAAGATTGCTCTTCACATAGTCTCCTCTGGCTGAGCCTAAAACTGATTATCCTTCCTCTTTTTATCAGAATATTCCTGTCTGTATCTCTGGAGGAAGCCTTTCTCTCCATTAGAGGCCAGGTTAGAATTCTGATACCCAGAGACCAGATCAGAATCCGGAACCTCAGTGTTTTAGGGTTTCCATTGCTCTGAAGAGACACCAAGACCACAGCAACTTCTACAAATAAAAACATCTAATGCAGAGGATCACTTATACTTTCAGAGGTTCAGTCCACTATCATCATGACAAGCAGCCTGACACCATGCAGGCAGAGCGGGTGCTGGAGGTGTAGTTGAGAATCCTATGTCCTGTAGGCAACAGTAAGTCATCTGAGACACTGGGCCATATCCTGAGCATAGGAAACCTCAACGCCCACCCCCATATTGATGCGTTTTCTTCATCAAGGCCATGCTTACTCCAACAAAGACACACCTCCTAATAGTGCTACTCCCTGTGAGATTATGGGGAACAATTACATTTAGACTACAACATTCCATTGCCTGACCCCATAAATGCAACAATATCATGATGCTAAATTCATTTAGTCCAAACTGAAAAATCTCCAGAGTCTATCACAGTCTCAACAATGTTTTAAGTTCCAAAGTTTCTTCTGAGATTCATGCAAACTCTTAATTTTAATCCCTTAGACATTCAAAATAAACAGATCACATCCTTCCAACAGGTAATGGCACATGACAGACATTACCATTCCAAAACATAGGGAAGGGAGTATAGTGAGGGCATACTAGACTATTGAAAGACTGACAGCCAGCTGGGCAAACTACAAACACTGCATCTCCATGCCTGATGTCAAAGCACTCCTCAGATCTCCTACACTGTTCAGCTTTGCTGACTTCAATAGACTTCTTTCTCTTGGGCTGGTTCCACTCCCTGTTAGCAGCTTTCCTGGGCAGGTATCCCATGGCTCTCACATCTCTAAAACATTGTGTCTTCAAGGCAACCCAGGCTTCAATTCCACAGCTTTACACAGTAGTCTCTCTAGGCCTCCATTCAGGGACATCCCTAACACATGCCTGGACTCAGCACCTTTCTTTAGGCATCGAGGCAAATTCTATAGCCTGTTTCTTCTAGGCTTAATTCTAAAGTCAGTACCTCCTTGCTGAAGCTGCCAAATTCTTCTGCTTACTTGGGTAGAACATGGTCCATCATTCAACTACATCTTCATCAACTTTCTCTCCATTGCTGCATAAACTCGGCTATCCTAAAAGTTGATCCATAGACCAGGCGGTCCTGAAAGTCAGATCCACCAACCACTGTCTTCCCAGTACTAGAATTAGAGGTGTACGCCATCACACCTGGCTCAAAGTGTTCTTAATTCCTTTTCCCAAGTTGGAAACTTAGCTTTGTGGGATCTGTCCCTGTTGTTCCCACTCTATATTCCATTTCTTAAGCCATTTATCTTGAACACAGAACTTAGCAGCATTCCTCTTCCTGGTGCTCTTTTTCTCCTCAAATATTGGCATTTTGTAATTTACTCAATCTCTTTATAAATCTTCTTTAGAGTTGCCACTAATAACCACATGGCAAGTCTATACTAGACTGTTTTGAGATGGCTTCTGTTTATGGGATTAATTTCAAAGAGCCTCACGCCAATTCTTTGGACAAGGGCAAAATGCAGCCGTTTCATTCACCAATATTCCAAGGATGATCCTAGGCAATATACTCAAATTCTTGTCCTCTGACATCTCTTGAGGGAGCACCTAATACTTTGAATAACTCTAGCACCTCTGCCTTCCATTCTCCTGCTAGTATGGCCCATTAAGCAGCACTTAAAATATTCCATGATTCCATAACCCAAAGTACCATAGTGCAAATTCTTCTAAATATAATCATTGTCAGCACTATCACAGCAATACCCCAGTCCCTGGTGTTCACCTGGAACCTCAAGCTCACTCTTGCATGATCCAGAAAGTTTGCTTCCTGTCTTTTTCTCCAAAGCCCACCCTCTCTGAGATTCTGCAACAAAGAATGTGTCCAAAAGCCCAATTCTTTATTCTTGGTGACTCAGGCAAGATTTCCCACTAGCAGCCCAAATCCCCAACCCAGGATTCAGCTTTTGACTGTACTTGGGCACAAACCCTGCTTGAGCGAACATGCCATCATTCCTCATCCATAACCTCTAAAGTTTTCCTGCTTTCATTAGTCAGCACAGCTTCTCCATCCTAGATCTCTGGGACAGAGAAGTCTCAGGTGTTACGTTGTTCAAATAAATCTGATGTTTTCTTTATTCAATTTGGGTTCATCTGGCTCATTTTACTGATGGAGAAACATATTATAGGGACAGAAAATGTATTATCGCTGCAAGGGGACCTGACAGTCTGCAGGAGGATCCATCATTCTTTGGGGTGAGTGAGGAGTGAGTGCCCGAACCGCGGCAGCTGCCTGGAGAGGGACCACCGACTCTCCACAACTCCCCCTGCCACCAGCACACTTCCTGCTCTTCCTGCAGGGGTTATTCTCCCCGGACACTGCCTCTCTCTTCCTGTCCCTTCCCAGCTTGCACCCAGAATCCTCCCCCCCTCCCCCTGCCTCATCCTCCCGTCTTTGGGGCCACAAAATCCCACAGCTCAGCCTGTTTGGGCTCTGGGGACCTGGAATTGAGTGCACCCAGGCCTGTGGGAGGTCCCCTCCTTCATTTGACTGCCCGGAGCAAGGTAGGCCTTTGTCTGAGAGCTGCTCGGCCTGCAAGGGGACCTGACAGTCTGCAGGAGGATCCATCATTCTTTGGGGTGAGTGAGGAGTGAGTGCCCGAACCGCGGCAGCTGCCCGGAGAGGGACCACCGACTCTCCACAACTCCCCCTGCCACCAGCATACTTCCTGCTCTTCCTGCAGGGGTTATTCTCCCCGGATACCGCCTCTCTCTCCCTGTCCCTTCCCAGCTTGCACCCAGAATCCTCCCCCCATCCCCCTGCCTCATCCTCCCGTCTTTGGGGCCACAAAATCCCACAGCTCAGCCTGTTTGGGCTCTGGGGACCTGGAATTGAGTGCACCCAGGCCTGTGGGAGGTCCCCGCCTTCATTTGACTGCCCGGGGCAAGGTAGGCCTTTGTCTGAGAGCTGCTTGGCCTGCAAGGGGACCTGACAGTCTGCCAGAGGATCCATCATTCTTTGGGGTGTCCTACTCCAGTTCTAAGGCCATCCACCCAAAGGGGTCAGACTCTGGCCTCCAGGCAGGTCTGAGGATTCCTGTGGAGGGGTGCGGGCTCCTTCAGATTGTGCTGCCAGGTTCGCTGTGTGGTATTCCATCCTGCCCTGCCCCCACCTTGCCCCTTTTGTCTGGGCTGCGACCCTGGGCTACCTGGAATCCCTGATCCTGTGCCCTGACATTCCATCTGAACTGGTGAGTGAATGCGGACCCTGGGGAAACCTGCCCTGGAAGAGAGCACAGACCCCCTACCCACACTTCCCTCTGCAGGCTTGTGTCGCTTTCTCCCTTCCCTGTGTGTCTCCCAAGCTTTCCCTAGTGTTCTCAGGTGTCCTGCTCCTGTTCTAAGGCCATCCACCCAGAGGAGTCAGACCCTGGCCTCCAGGCAGGTCTGAGGATTCCTGCAAGGGAGTGTGGGCTTCTTCAGATTGTGACGCAAAGAATAGGTCCTCCTCTGGCACTGGGGAGATCCAACCAGTTTCAGTCACAGCAATTATTGGTCTAGGACACCAAACACCTCCGCGCTCCTTTTGAAGGAAGAGATGGGCAGGCGCCAATGCAGGAGCTCCTCCAACAACATGAAAGGCAACATGACATCACCACAATCCAGACATCCCGAAACAACAAGAATTGAACACCCTACCCCAGAAGATATAGAAGAAACCGACATTAAACAGTACTTTATGAAAATAATAGAGGACCTTAAACAGGAGGTAAAAAACTGCCATAAAGAAATGGAGATGACAAACAAAAAGGTAGACAAAATAAATAAATCTCTCAAAGATACCCAAGAAAAACAAGAAAAAGCAATCAAACAGGTAAGGGAAACAGTACAAGACCTGATAAATGAAATGGAGGTATTGAAGAAAACACAATCTGAGGGACGACTGGAAATGGAAACTCTGAGTAAATGAACAGAAACTTCAGAGACAAGTATTTCCAACCGAATACAAGAGATGGAAGAAAGAATCTCGGACTCTGAAGATACTATAGAGGAAATAAACTCACAGATTAAAGAACTAAACAAATCTAACAAATTCTTAACACAAAACATTCAGGAAATCTGGGACAACATGAAAAGACCAAACCTAAGAATAATTGGGGTAGAAGAAGGAGAAGAATTACAACTCAAAGGCCCAGAAAACATATTCAACAAAATTATAGAAGAAAACTTCCCCAACCTAAAGAAGGATGTTCCTATGAAGGTACAAGAAGCCTACAGAACAGCAAATAGACTGGATCAAAAGAAAGCATCCCCACGCCATATAATAATCAAAACACAAAACATACAGAATAAAGAACAGATATTAAGAGCTGCAAAGGAAAAAGGTCAAGTAACATATAAAGGGAAACCTATCAGAATTACACCTGATTTCTCAATGGAAACCATGAAAGCCAGAAGAGCTTGGATAGATGTGCTACAGACACTTAGGGAACATGGATGCAAGCCTAGACTATTATACCCAGCAAAGCTTGCATTCACCATTGATGGAGAAAAGAAGATATTCCAGGACAAAAACAGATTTAAACAATACGCAGCCACAAATCCAGCCTTGCAGAAAGTAATAGAAGGAAAATCACAAACCAAGGAGTCCAACAACGCCGACAATAACTCAGGCATCTAGTGACCCTTCACCAGCACAACTAGAAGAAGGGAAACACACAAACTCTACTACTAAAAATGACTGAAGTTAACAACCACTGGTCATTAATATCACTTAATATCAATGGACTCAATTCACCTATAAAAAGGCACAGGCTAAGAGACTGGATACGAAAACAGAATTCAACATTTTGCTGTTTACAAGAAACACACCTCAACCACAAAGACAGACATCTACTCAGAGTAAAGGGTTGGGAAAAGGTTTATCAAGCAAATGGCCCTAAGAAACAAGCGGGTGTGGCCATATTAATTTCCAACAAAGTTGACTTCAAACTAAAATCAATCAGAAGAGATGGAAAGGGACACTTTATACTCATAACAGGAAAAATCCATCAGAATGAAGTCTCAATCCTGAATATCTATGCCCCTAATATAAAAGCTCCCACTTATGTAAAAGAAACACTTCTAGAACTCAAGGCAGCCATCAAACCACACACACTAATAGTTGGAGACTTCAACACTCCTCTCTCACCAATGGACAGGTCAATCAGACAGAAACCTAACAGAGAATTGAAAGACTTAATGGAGGTAATGAACCAAATGGACTTAACAGACATCTATAGAACATTCCACCCAAATAGGAAAGAATATACCTTCTTCTCTGCGGCTCATGGAACCTTTTCGAAAATTGACCATATACTTGGTAACAAAGCAAACTTCCACAGTTACAAAAAAATATTAGTAACCACCTGTGTCTTATCGGATCACCATGGATTAAAATTAGAATTCAACAACAATGCTACCCCCAGAAAACCCACAAACTCATGGAAACTGAACAGTCAACTACTGACCCACACCTGGGTCAAGGAAGAAATAAAGAAAGAAATTAAAGTCTTTCTTGAATTTAATGAAAACAAAGACACAACATACTCAAACCTATGGGACACAATGAAAGCAGTGCTAAGAGGAAAGTTCATAGCACTAGGTGCCCACTTAAAGAAAACGGAGAAAGCACTCATTGGTGACTTAACAGCACACCTGAAAGCTCTGGAAAAAAAAAGAAGCAGACTCACCTAGGAGAAGTAGAAGACTGGAAATAATCAAATTGAGGGCAGAAATCAACAAAATAGAGACACAGAAAACAATCCAAAGAATCAATGAAACAAGAAGCTGGTTCTTGGAGAAAATCAACAAGATTGACAAACCCTTAGCCAAACTAATCAAACGGCAGAGGGAGAACACACAAATTAACAACATCAGAAATGAAAAGGGGGACATAACCACAGACACAGAGGAAATTCAGAAAATCATTAGATCTTACTACAAAAGCCTGTATGCCACAAAATTGGAAAATGTAAAAGAAATGGACAGTTTTTTAGATAAATACCATATACCAAAGTTAAACCAGGACCAGGTAAATGCTCTAAATCGTCCTGTTAGTCGCAAAGAATTAGAAACTGTTATCAGAAACCTCCCTACCAAAAAGAGCCCAGGACCAGATGGTTTCAATGCGGAATTCTACCAGAACTTCCAAGAAGACCTAATACCTATACTCCTTAAGGTATTTCATAATATAGAAACACAAGAGTCACTGCCAAATTCCTTCTATGAAGCTACAGTTACCCTGATACCTAAACCACACAAAGACTCAACCAAGAAAGAGAATTACAGGCCAATCTCACTCATGAACATTGACGCAAAAATTCTCTATAAAATACTGGCAAACAGAATCCAAGAACACATTAGAAAAATTATCCATTACGATCAAGTAGGCTTCATCCCAGAGATGCAGGGCTGGTTCAACATACAAAAATCTATCAATGTAATCCATCATATAAACAAACTGAAGGAAAAAAACCATATGGTCATCTCATTAGATGCTGAAAAAGCATTTGACAAAATTCAGCACCCTTTTATGATAAAGGTCTTGGAGAGATTAGGGATACAAGGGTCATTCCTAAATATAATAAAAGCTATTTACAGCAAGCCCACAGCTAACATCAAATTAAACGGAGAGAAACTCAAGGCTATCCCACTAAATTCAGGAACACGACAAGGCTGTCCACTCTCTCCTTATCTCTTCAATATAGTGCTTGAAGTTCTAGCAATAGCAATAAGACAACATAAGGGAATCAAGGGGATTCAATTTGGAAAGGAAGAAGTTAAACTTTCATTATTTGCAGATGATATGATAATATACATAAGCGACCCCAAAAACTCCACCAAAGAACTCCTACAGCTGATAAACTCCTTCAGTAACGTGGCAGGATACAAGATCAACTCCAAAAAATCAGTCGCCCTCCTATACACAAAGGATAAGGAAGCAGAGAGGGAAATCAGAGAAGTATCACCTTTCACAATAGCCACAAATAGCATAAGATATCTGGGAGTATCTCTAACCAAGGAAGTGAAGGATTTATTTGACAAGAACTTTAAGTCTTTGAAGAAAGAAATTGAAGAGGATACCAGAAAATGGAAGGATCTCCCCTGCTCGTGGATTGGGAGGATCAACATAGTAAAAATGGCAATTCTACCAAAAGCAATCTATAGATTCAATGCAATCCCAATCAAGGTCCCATTAAAATTCTTCACAGAGATTGAGAGGACAATAATCAACTTTATATGGAAAAACAAGAAACCCAGGATAGCCAAAAAAATCTTATACAATAAAGGTTCTTCTGGAGGCATTACCATCCCTGACTTCAAACTCTATTACAAAGCTACAGACTGGGCCAAGGGAAGATAGGGAGAGAAAAGTGTGAAGGGGAGAGCGGGGGGAGCTCGGAGGAATGGGGTGCTTGGGATATAGGAAGGGTGGATATGAGAGCAGGGAAGCATATATCTTAATTTAAGGAGCTACCTGAGGGTTGTCAAGAGACTTGACCCTAGAGGGGTTCCCAGGTTTCCAGGGAGACGCCCCCAGTTAGTTCCTTGGGCAGCTGAGGAGAGGGAGCCTGAAAAGGCCAGTTCCTATAGCCATACTGATGAATTTCTTGCATATCACCATAGAACCTCCACCTGACGATAGATGAAGAAAATGACAGAGCCCCACATTGGAGCACCGGACTGAGCTCCCAAGGTCCTGATGAGGAGCAGAAGGAGAGAGAACATGAGAAAGAAAGTCAGGACCGTGAGGGAACCTCCAGCTGGTGACAGATGGGGAAGGTGACTGAGCCCCACATTGGAGCACTGGACTGAGCTCCCAAGGTCCTGATGAGGAGCAGAAGGAGCGAGAACATGAGGGAGAAAGTCAGGAACGAGAGGGGTGCGTTCACTCATGGAAAGGGTGGGACAGAACTAATGGGAGATCACCAACTCCAGTTGGAATGGGACTGATGGATCATGCGACCAAACCCGTCTCTCTGAGTGTGGCCAACAGCGGGGGCTGACTGAGAAGCAAAGGACAATGGCTCTGGGCTCTGATTGTTCTTCATGGACGGGCTCTGTGGGAGCCTTCTCAGCTTGGTCGATCACCTTCCTGGACCTGGGGGGAGTTGGGAGGACCTTGGTCTTAGCATAGAGTGGGGAACCCTGATGGCTCCTTGGCCTTGAGAGGGAGGGAGGGGAGGTATGGGTGGAGGGGAGGGGAGGGAAGGGGGAGAAGGAGGGGAGGGAAGGGGGAGGAGGAGGGGAGGGAGGGGGGAGGAGGAGGGAAGGAGATGGAAATTTTTAAATATAAAAAAAATAAACCATGAGAAAAAAAAAAAAGAAAATGTATTATCAAGTACCACCTTCAATCTTAGGGTTTTTATTGCTGTGAGGAGACACTATGACGATGGCAGCTCATATAGAGGAAAACATTTAATTGAGGGGTACAGCACATAATTTCACAAATCCAAGCGATTATCATCATGGTGGGAAGCATGGTGGGGTGCAGGCAGACATGGTGCTGGCGCAGTAGCTGAGACTCCTGCATCTTGCAGATAACAGTAAGTTGACAGAGAAATTGGTTGGTATCCTGAGGATAGAAAACCTCAAAGCCCACCCCACAGTGACAAACTGGCCATAGACACTCTAACAAATCCACCTCGTCTATTCATACCATTCCCATGAGATTATGCGGGCCAATTACATTAAAACTCTTTTACCCACAGGTCAGGCCCACTCCTTCAAAACCAGGTAGAAACACCCTACCCCACCAGAAGCCCAGGGCACTATGTCACCACCAGAGCCCAGCCATTCCAGTATAACATGTGCTGAATATTCCAACACAGCCTCAGCACAAGAAATGATCTTTTCGAATTAGTATTTAAGACCTTTATTTAGAGATGTTTGCTGTTTGTTGACATAATTTAAAGAACATTAACAGTGTATTGAGAAAAAACAAATTAAAAAAACCAACATATTTGTTAGGTAAGACATGCTACATAGTTAATGCTGATATTTCTATTGTATCCTGTCAACAGTCCAAAAGAAGGCACTTGATGCTCATTCCTTATTGTTGGTATTTCATCTCCATTTCTCCTTGATGTCCAGGCCACGTGATGGTATAGATGGTAACCTGGCATTTACTCAGTCACGACTTGCTTGGCCTTGGCTGCAGACATATTCTTATCTGGTGGATCTGATGCTTTTGATATCTCTTTCCCACCCGGTGGCTTGGGGTTCTCTGGGCGTCTTCATTGGTAATTGATGTTGTAGGGATGTTGATGTCGAGGTGGCTGCTGACCTTCGGTCTCCTCTCCTTGATTTTCCTCATAGTGTTCATTGCTGTCCTCTCTGGGCTGTCTTTGGCGAGGAGGGCCCCTGCGGAACTGTGTTCTGTAATTACGATACATATCCGGTCTAGCTGGTACACTTCGCCCGTTTGTACCATGGTGGCCAGCACCCTCCATCACTTGTCTTTGCTGGTCTTGTTGAGCTTGGCCTTCATGAGTGCATTCTGATTGCTCCTTCTTACCCCCACTCTTGCTATTCCCGTCATATTTCTGGGAATTGCGTGGACGACCCCTACGACCTGGATAGCATCTATACTGGTTATGCTCTGAAGCATGTTTACTGCCTTGAACAGGCAGTCCACCAGGGCCCATAACATTTGCAGCCTCTGCACCCTTTTCCCCTTCAACAATATCAAACTCCACAGACTCTCCGTCTCCTACACTGCGAAGGTGCTTCTTGGTGGAATATTTCTTTATGGCAGACTTGTGTACAAATATGTCTTCTTTGGTGTCATTTCTGTTGATGAAACCGTAACCCTTCTTTACATTGAACCATTTCACTGTCCCCAAAACCTTCCTTGCTATGAGCGTCTTTTCCCTGATGGCCGGCACTGCCGATGTGAGACTACCTGGGATGTCACTGTCTGTGCTGCTGCTCATAGAGTCATGCTTGGTGTCTGCAGCACTGAGGATGGCACCAGGGGCAGCAGCTGGCTGCTGGGTCTTGGCCTCACTGTTCATGGCTGTTGTTGTGTTGACTCCAGTCTGCAGGGACTGCTGTGTCTCCTCCAGTGGTGTATTGGTGACTAGGTCAGCAGCCTCGGTGGTGCTCTCAGGGCTCTCTGGGGCCAGCTGTTCATTCCCGGTGTCCATCGCCCTCAAGAAAATAATCTTAGTACCAACTTTGTGAGGAGGATAGAGGTCCTTAAAGAGAGAAGAACGGTATTCTTAAACAAACCAAGGAAAAGACAACCACAAAATTAGAGGTTATCAGCAAATCCCTTAAAACAGGACAAGAAATACATTAAAAACAAACAACAGATGATAGAAACTATTCAAGACATAAAAAAATTGGAATAGAAGCAATAAAAAAAACACAAGCTGAGGGAATTCTGAAAATGGAAAATCTGGGTAAATAAATAAGGAATATATATACAAACATCCCCAACAGCATACCAGAGATGGAAGAGATAATCTCAGGTAGCAAAGAGAAGAAGGAGTGATGTAGGAGTGTTTCTATCTATCTGCTGTTTCATTGGTTAATTAATAAAGAAACTGCTTGGCCTGATAGGTCAGAACATAGGTGGGTGGAGCAGACACAACAGAATGCTAGGAAGAAGGGAAGTGAGGCAACCGCCATGAAGCAGTTGCCATGACTCTCCTCTCTGAGATGGATGCAGGCTAGAATCTTCCCAATAAGCCACCCCTCATGGTGCTACACAGATTACTAAATATGGGTTAAAGCAAGATGTGAGAATTAGCTAATAAGAGGCTGAAACTAATGGGCCAGGGAGTGTGTAACGAATACAATTGGTGTGTTGTTATTTCAGGGCATAAGCTAGCCAGGCGGCCGGAAGCCAGGGCGGCAGGAATACAGCCTGCTGCTCCCACCACCAAAGAGGAAATGGATTTATCAGTCAAAAAATGTTAAATCTAAACCATTCCTAACACAAAACATCATGAACATCTGTCACATCATGAAAAAAACAAACCTAAGAGTAATAGGTATCAAAGGAGAAGGTTGACAGCCCCCAAACTCAGAGAATATATTGTACAGAATCATAGAAAATTTCCCTGACCTAAAGTAGGATTTGTCTATAAAAATACAAGTAGCTTTCTAAACAACAAAAGGATGGATCAGAAAAGAATGTCCCCACTCTACCTAATAGGCAAACACTAAAGTTGCAGAATAAAGAACAAATACTAAAAGCTGCAAGGGAAAAAGTCCAAGAAAAAATGTAAAGGCAGATATATAAGAATCCCACCAACTTCTCAACGGAGACTTTAAAAGCCAGAATGATCTGGAAAGAATTCTTGCAGACAATAAGAGACTACCAATACCAGCACAGACTAATAAACCCAGTGAAACTTTCATAGATGGAGCAAATACAACATTTCATGAGGAAGTCAAATTTAAACAATTAAATCTAGAAACCCAGTCCTACAGATGGTGCTGAAGGAAAACTCCAACCCAAGGAAGTTAATGACACCCATGTATACATAGGTAATAGAAAATCTTACCCTGTCATAATCCATAGATGGGTATATGGACACACATACATCCACACGTGTGCGCGCACACACACACTCATACACACACACACATACTCCACCATGACCAGCACCAGCAACATAAGAACAGGAAGAAACAGTCAGTCGTCATTAATATTTCTCTACATCAGTGTACTTAATATGTCAATAAAAAACACTGGCTAGAAGAACGGATGTTATACCAGGAGACATCATTCTGCTGCATACTAGAAACCACTGTCAATATCAAAAGTAGATATTGTCTCAGAATAAAAGGTGAAAAAATCTTTTCCAGTCAAAAATGGGCCTAACAAGCAAGCAAGTATACCTATTCTAATATCTCACAAAATAAACATCAAAGAAAAATTAATCAAAAAAGATGGTGAAGGATATTTCATATGCATTAAAGGAAAAATCAACCAGAATGACAGTTCAGTTCTGAACATATCTGCCTCAAATGAAGGGCTCCTACATTTGTAAAAGAACATTACTAAAGTTTAAATCACACATCAAATAGTGGGAAATTTCAACAGTCCACTCTCACCAATGGACAGGTCCTTCAGACAGAAACTAAGCAGAGAAATAATGGAACTAACAGATGTTATGACTCAAATGCACCTACTGGATATCTACAGAACATTTCACCTGAACTCAAAAGTATATTCCTTCTTCTCAGCACCTCATTGAGCCTTCTCTACAATTGATCACAGACTTGCTCACAAAGCAGGTCTCAATAAATACAAGAAATCTGAAGTTACCTGTGTAACCTATCAGGCCATCATGGCTTAAAGTTGGGTTTCAACAACAACAGAAACAATAGAAAACCCGCAAACTCAGAGAAACTGAACACCTCACCACTGAATTACCACCCAGTCAATGAAGATATAAGAATGAAATGAAAGACTTCCTAGAATTCAATGATAATGAATGTAAAACTTACCCAAATTCATGGGACACAGTGAACGTGGGCTAAGAGCACTAAGTGACTGCTTCAAGAAATGAGAGAATTCCCATACCAGTGACTTCATAGTACACATGAAAATTCTAGAACAAAAAAGCAACCACACCCAAGAGGAGTAGACAGCAGGAAATATTCAAAGTCAGGCTGAAATAAACAGTATAGAACCAAAGAAGGCAATGTAAAGAATCAATTAAACAAAAATTTGGTTCTTTGAGAAAATTAACAGTAAAGACAAACCCTTATCTGTACTAACTAAAAGACACAGAGAAAATATCCACATTAACAAAATCGAAACAGAGTCATAAAAACAGAAACTAAGGAAATCCAAAGAAGCATTAGGTCATTATTTAAAAACTTTACTACACAGAATTTGAAAATCTGAAAGAAATAGATAATTTTCTCTATGTAAACAACGTCCCAACTTTCAATCACCATCAGATAATAAATTTAAACAAACCTATAACCCTCAAAGAATAGAAGCAGCACTTAAAAATCTACCAACCAAAAAGTGCCCAGGGCCAGATGGTTTCAGCACAGAAAGCTATCAGATTTTTTCTTTATGTTATTATTATTATTATTATTATTATTATTATTATTATTATTATTATTATTAAAAATTACAGCCTTCTCCCCACCTCCCATTTCCCTCCACTGCCCTCCCCCTCCCTCTCCAGTCCAAGTAGCAGTCAGGATTCTCTGGTCTGCGGGAAGTCCAAGGTCCAACCCACTCCATCCAGGTCCAGGAAGGTGAGCATCTAAACAGACTAGGCTCTTCCAAAGCCAGTACATGCAGTAGGATCAAAACCCAGTGCCATTGTCCTTGGCTTCTCAGTCAGCTCTCGTTGTCCGCCATGTTCAGAGAATCTGGTTTGATCCCATGCTTTTTCAGTCCCAGTGGAGCTGGCTTTGGTGAGCTCCCATTAGACCAGCCCCACCATCTCAGTGGGTGGACCCAGTCCTCATGGTCCTGACTTCTTGCTCATGTTCTCCTTCCTTCAGCTCCACATTTGGGCCTTGGGAGCTCAGTCCTGTGCTCCAATGTGGGTCCCTGTCTCTATCTCCATCCATCGCCAGATGAAACTTCTATGGGTGATATGCAAGATATTCATCAGTATGGCTATTTAAAGGAAAGCTAAAACCAATACTCCTCAAATTATTTCAAAAATAAAAACAAAAGAAATATCTCCATATTCATTTTAGGAGATCATTGTCACAGTTATACACAAACCACACAAAGACTCAACAAAAAAAGTACAGACAAATGTTCTTCATGATCACAGATGAAAATTACTCAATTAAGTGCTTGCAAAGAGAATCCATAAAACATCAAAAAAAATCATTCACCATGAACAAGTGGGCTTCATCCCAGAGATGCAGGGATGACTGGACATCTGAAAATCTATCAATTTAATCCATCATATAAAGAAACTGAAAGAATAGAAGAATCACACAATAATCTCATTCGATTTTGAAAAGATCATTTGACAAAATCAAGCATCTATAGTGTTATTTTATTTACGTTTTAATAAATAAAACTTGCCTAAATTACATAAGTTCAAAAGTAAGCCATTGAGAGGTCAGGTTTTGGTCACACACATCTTTAATCCAAGGACTTGAGAGACAGAGGTAGAAAAATCCCTGTGGGTTCAAGTCTACCCTGAGTTACAAAAGATCAATGCAGAAACAAATCCAGGTGGTGGGGGCCTACACCTTTAATCCCGGTACAAAGGATTCACATGCCTTTAACCCCACCACTAGAGGGAATATAAAATGAGATGAGGGAAAGGCTTAGTCTGTTCAGGCTGAGCTTTCCCAGCCTTGGTAAACGCTAAGACTTCATTAGTGGCTTGGCTGCTTTGATTTTTCCATTGTTCTGGTTGAAACCCAATATCTGTCTCTGGGTTTTTATTATTTGTGCTACAAACACTCTGTCACGAGAAAAGTCTTGGAGAAATCAGGAATACAATTGTCATGCCTAACCAAAATAAATACAATATACAGCCAGCCGATAGCAGGCATCTAATTAAATGGAGAGAAACTCAAGACAGCTCCACCAAAATCAGGAACAAGACAAAGCTGTCCACCCTCTCTATATCTATTCAGTATACTACTTGAAGTTCTAACTAGACCAATAAGACAACTAAATGCATACAAATTCAAAAGGAAGAAGTCAACACATGACTACTTGCAGATTATAAAATATTCTATACAATCTTCTCCCAAACTTTAAGAAGGTACCTCCTACAGCTGATAAACACCCTTAGTGAAGTGGCTGGATACAAAGTTAACTCCAAAATATCAGTAACCTTCCCATATACAAAGATAAATGGGTCGAGAAAGAACTCAGTGAATAAAGACCCTTTGCAATAGTCAGAAATAATATAAAATATTTTGGGATAACTATAATTAAGCAAGTGGAAGACCTGTATGACATGAACTTCAAATCATTGATGAAATATTTTCGAGAACATTTCAGAAGGTTAATAAATCTCCCATGCTCATGGATTGTTAGGATTAACATAGTATAATGGCCATCTTAGCAAAAAGAAATCTATAGATTCAATGTTGTGGACATTATAATCTCCACACAATTCTTACAGAACTTGAAATAACAACACTCAATGATATATGAAAAAACAAAAATACCGAGGTTAACATAAACAATCATGAACAACAAAAGAACGTCTGGAGATATCAACATCCCTGCCTTCAATCTCTTCAACAGAGCTATGGTAACAATAGAAACCACATGGTATTGGCTTAAAAACAGAGAGATCGTTCAATGGAACCTAAATTTACCCAGGTGTAAATCTACACATCTATGGAGATGTGATTTTCAAAAACAAAGCCAAAATTATTCAAGGGAAAAAGAGAAGCCTTTTTAAGAAATGTTGCTGATCTAACAAGATATGTGCATGTAAAATAATGCAAAATCGATATATATCTATCACTATGCATAAATCTCAACCCCAAGTGGACCAAACCTCAAACTGAATCCAGATACATGGATCCTGATGGTAGAGAAATTGGGGAATTAGCCTTGAGTGCATTGGCACAGGAGACTCCTTCCTGAAAAGTACACCAGTAGAGCAGACACGAGGATCAACAATTACTAAATGGAACCTAATGAAACTGAAAAGCTTATGTCAGGCAAAGGACACTATCAATATAACAAAACGACATCCTGCAATCTGGGAAAAAATCTTCACTATGCCCAAATCTCAGAGTGCTGTTGTCCAAAATACAGAAAGAATTCTAGGAACAAGATGTGAAAATACAAATAATCCATTTTAAAAATGGGGTACACATCTAAGAAGAGAATTCTCAATGAAAAAGTGATAAATTGTTTAGGATCACTAAGAAATGTTCAACATCTTTAGCCATCAGTGAGATGCAAGTCAAAACTGCTGAGAGATTTCACAATGTACCTGTCAGAATGGCTAATGTCAAAATCACAAGGGACAGCTCAGAGAGGTTAGGATGTGGAGCACAAGCAACAATCCTCCAAGGTTGATGGGACTACAAGCCTGTACAGGCAGTAAGGAAGTCAATATGACAGTTTCTTTTAAAAAAATTGGGAATTGATCTATCTCAGCGTCCAGCTATACCATTCTTGGCCAAATACCCAAAGGATGTTCAGTCCTACCACCAGGACTCTTGATCAGTTATGTTCCTAGCGGCTTTATCTGTAATAGCTAGAACCAGGAAACAACATAGATGTCCCTCAACTGAAGAATGAATTTTATACAGTGGAATATTACTCATCTATCATAAACAATTACATCAGAAAATTTAAAGACAAATGGAGGGAACTTTATTGAGCTGTTCCAAACTCAGAAAGACAATGGGGGTGATGAGTTATTTATAAGCTGATATTAACTCTGAAAGATAACCATGCTACAAGCTATAGACTCAGAGAGGCTTAGTTACAAGGAGGGCTCAAGGGGAGGGGCACTCTGATCTCCCTGGGAAGGGGAAATAGAACATATTTCATGGGTAAACTGGGGGCACATAGGAATGGGAACAAGCGTGATCAGGGAGGGGAGGGACTTGGGAGAGAGTACTGAAATAGCATACTAAAAAGGCGAGTAGATTCTGGGTCAGGTAGAAATCTGGTGCAAACTCAAATAAATCTACAAGGATTTCCCCAGCTACTGCTCTTATCAATAGCAGATACATAACCTGAACATCTCCTGTGATCAGACAAGACTAACAGTGTTGGGATCAGGCAACAGTCTATTTACATAATATTTGACCTACAGTCTTTCCTGCCCATAAGATGTGCTAGGCTAAAGGTGACACAGAGATCCTAGGAATAACCAACAAATGACTGCTTCAGCCTTAGACCCATGCCACGAGAGTGAGTCCACCCTGACTTTTCCTACAGCACCAGGACCCAGACACTGGATGACCCAGAGACCTAGGATGGAACCAAACATGACTGGAGGAAAGAAATGTCAGTGTGATGATGCCTAAGGATGTTCTGCCCTGCTCACAGATTGGTGCCTAGCTTAGTAGTCATCAGATAGGCTTTGTGCAGCAGCTGTGGAAACAGAAGCAGAGATTCCCAGTCAAATGTTAGACTGAGCTCAGGGAATAATGCTGAAGAGAAGGTGGAGGACTGTAGAGACAGAAGGGTCAAGGACATCCCAAGAAAATCTACAGCATCAAGTAACCTGAGCTCATAGGTTTTCCAGAGACCAAACTGACAGTTAGGGAGCCTGCATGGGACTGACGTAAGCACTCTGCATATATGTGGCAGTTGTATAGCTTGGTTTTCTTGTGGGATACAAAACAGTAGCACAGGGACTGTCTCTGACTCTTGCTGGCTTTTGGGACCCTACTCCTCTTACTGATTTGCTTTGCCCATTATTAATACAAGGTGCAGTGTTTAGTTATACTGTAACTTGAAATGCCATATTAGTCGATATCCATGGGAGGCCTGAGCTTTTCTGAATAGAAAGAGGAAGAGTGGGTAGGAGGTGGGCAGGAGGGAGGTGAGGGTGGGGAGGGGTGGGAGGAGAGGAGGGGTATGGATCTATATATAATAACTAAATATTTCTAATAATTGATAAATGAATAAAATAAATGAAGAAGGAATGGGGCACAGTTAAAAACACTTTGGCCATAAAACATTTATGGAAACCTGGAGGGTAATGTATCACAGACATACACCTGAGAAAGCATACTTTTCGCTTAGAGGAAGCATATAGACTGTGTTTGTGTTGATTTCTGTAGTGTCGGAATCGCCAGGTTTTCAAAAACTGCAGCTAGTTCCTAGAAAGAAAGATGGAAGGGTCTCTTCAACTCATCTTCATCCTTCACAGGAGTGTAGAGAACATGACACCCAAAGCAGACTGACCTATGTCCTAGCTATGAGTCCTCTGCATTGTCATGTAGAGTATTAGAATGGTGGATACAAACCAGCAAGGGGTTGTTTTTGTGTCCTTGCTGTGCAAGTTCAGGAAGAAGAAGACATGGGACACTCAGCTCGTGTGTGTAAATATGCCATGACAGATTTTTTCTTGTCCATGCCTCATGGGCAACTCATGAATTCATTGCCCCACAGATGTGACTTCTTCATTCAACAATTGCAAGGTGGGGGCATAGAGTTAAAAAAAAAACCTGGTTCTGTATCTGTTTGGTTCTGTCTAGGTAGAATGGCTGATTGAATACCCAGTAGTGACTGAAACCCTGGAACTGTCCTAAAGACTTGCTCCTGATTGAATTTCATATTTCATATATCCAAATCACCACTGCCGGAGAGACAGCTGTACCAGGCAGCAGAGGGATGCAGCATTTAAAGCATTAACCCCTTCTCAATGGTACAGTCTGGCATGAAGTTCCTACCATCTAAAGAATGCGGAACACCATAAATTGAAACTGAGAGAACAGGCAGAGGGATGGCATCAGCCTCTTTATTTCTTCTATCTGTCCCTATCGTTGTAACTTGAAAGCAAAACAAAACCAGGAGTATCCAAGGATCGGTTGTGCAGAAACATTAAAAAGAGAGAATGAAAAAGAAACAAAAAGAAAAAACTTACAACAAGAACAAAAGAATCCCAAGAAGGTAAATAATTCTCTTTTTCCTTCACTGAAAAATAGGCTTGAAGATACAATGGAGAAAGAGCAGGCTTGAAGAAGCAGCAGAGCCTGCATCCAGCTTCCACCCCAAGTAAGATGGCTCTGGGCCTCCAGCTGTTGCAGATGCTCCCTAACAACTTTTCTAACCCTGGAAAACTATCCTTCGGCTCCTATGTGGGATGTGCCTTCCCACGTTTTCCATGGACTACTGCAAAATCACAGGAACTTTCCTAGTCTAGCTGTCCAAAGGGCCACTTGCATTTGTTTCCTGGCTAGTGTTTGAGGTAAATGGCCGGGAAAACTCTTTTCAAACCTGTAACTCTAGCATGTGCAACAATGTATCAAAATGAAACAAAACAAAGCTGAAAAACTAAAAGCAAACAGGAGTCCACAGGATTCATCTGTCTCTTCCTTGGTTTGACATGAAATGGGTGAGGTGATCTCCTGAAGGACCAGTGGCACCGTGGAGTTTTGTGGGTGCCACCATTATGGTTCACTGCATATGTTTGAGTTAATCTTGACGGCAGTGGAGTACTTGACATTAGCTATGATCATGGTGTCATTAACCTATATGGTGCCATTGCATATTCTTGTCTCCATTGTTTGTCATGGCCAATCAAGACCCAGCCAAATAACATGGTGGCCTTCATGATGATGTGCTCTCCATCACGATGGTGAGACTCCATGGTTACTGTGACCTTAGTGAGCTCTGCTCAATGATAAAATGAGCCCATTTCCCCATAAGGACACACGGTCCTGTGGGAGTCACACATCTGACAGAATAATTTTGGACAGTCATTCCCATTCCTTAGCATGGATAGAAGAGCAGATGTTACTAGGTTCTAAGTAGCTTAGTCATTTGGATGCAAATAAGACAGTAAAGAAGGAGGAAGTAATTTCAGGGTCTCAAGTCAAGGAATGTGTGTCCACATGTCTTGCCACCCAAATTTTAACTGTCACCGCTACAGAATGTCATTTGGCTTCTTTTGACCTTGACATCTCCTGGACAGCCTGTTTCTGGGAAAGAACATGAAGGAACAGGCAGGAATGGGGAGGTGTGCTAACTGCCCACAGCTGGGGCTGTTGCTCTTGGCACAAATGGAGAACCTGAAGGAGAACTGCTGTAGAATTATCCTTCCGTACACTGCCTGTCTCTGTTGCTCTCATTAGTCGATAATAAAAGCTGATTTTTTCCTATAGGAAGGGAGAATTAGGCTAAGTGGGAAAGTCAAAATGAAAATACAGAAAGAAGGGTAGAGACAGGGAGAGAAAGATGAGAGCAATCTGGCAGAGGAACAAGATGTGTTAGAGATCAGATAAAGCCATGAAGTCATGTGGCAAAATGTAGACCAGTAGAAATGGGTTAGATTAAGTTTGAAGAGCTAGATCGTAATAACCCCGAACTATGGGTCAAACATTCTATTATTAATGTAAGATTTGGTGTGTATTTGGTGTCTGGTGATCAAAACAAGAGAAAAGCTCTGCCTCTGCTTCCAGAGAACATTATCTTGGCCCCATGCCGTCCCCGTCAAGCACATTGTACAATATGACCAGACAGATCTGTGCCCTCCATTTTGGCTGGAATCTATGACCCTTAGAAGCAAACTTGTAAAGAGTTAAGCTAATTTTAAAGCCTCAGTTGCTCTGTGTGGCACTTTGACTCAGTTTGAAGAGCAAGTTCCTGGGCCCATGTGGTGTTTTCCTCCTGTAGGAAGATTTCTATTGCTGTGCAGAGACTCCATGACTACAGTAACTATTATAAAGAAAACATATAACTGGGTGGCTTACAGTTCAGATGTTCAGTCCATTATCATCACAATGGGGAGAATGGCAGCCTGTAAGCAGACATGGTGCTGCAGGGGTAGATGAGAGCCCTACACCTTGCAGGCAACAGGAAGTCAACTGAGGCACTGGGAGGGATAGAATGCTTAGGAAGCCTCAAAGCCTGCTCCCACAGTGACACCCTTCTTCCAACAAGGCCATACCCCTCCCTCACAGCCACACCTCCTAATAGTGTCACTCCCTGTGAGACTATGGGGTCAGTTACATTTAGATGACCACACCTCCCTTCAGTGAGGTCTGAGTCAAGGACACTCAGGTTCTCTGCATGTACGGGGCAAAGAATAAAAGAAGGGGGTCCCGTGCTAGCAGCAGGAGAGAGAAGATTGGATAAAGATGCAATTTGTAGCATTTCTCTCACCTTAGCCACGTCGGAGACCACTATATTGAATGGCTGGTGAACCTCAGGGTTTTCCTCAGGTATTGGTCTATCCCTGTCTTTGGGTGTCTCTTCCTTTCTTCACTTTTTCAGGACCTCAATTTAAAAAAAAATGCTTTCCGTTCCTGCACTAAATCCATAGAAACTCAGACAGCAGTTCTACTCCTAATCCCAACCCTACCCCATCTATAAGGAGGATATTTCTTGTATCTCAATTGATAGTTCCTTGGAGATCTGTATGGACATGGACCAGTTACCTATCTAAGAGTAGAGAAAACAGAGTTTAATTTGGGTTAAGTTTCCAGAGGTTGAGATTCCCTAAAGGTGGAGCCATGGCAGGGCAGCAGGAACAGCTGAGCAAGCACAGATCTCAAAGGAGAAGCAGGAAGCAGGGAGCACATTGAGAAAGGCAGGAGTCTTTTGGAACCTCAAGCCTTGCCTGTAGATACAGCGTCTCTCACAAGGGAAGACCTCTGTGCTGGCTAGCTTTGTGTGAACTCAAAACAAGCTTGTGTCTCCGCAGTGGAGGAAACCTCAACTGAGGAAATACCTTCACAGGATCAGAAGCAAGCCAGAAGGGCTTTTTCTTAATTAATGATTGATGGGAAGAGGCCAGTCCATTGGGGGTGGTACCAAACCTGCGATGGTGGTCCTCAGTTCTATATAAAAACAGACTGAACAAACCACATTAAATAAGACAGTAAGCAGCACACCATTGTGGCCTGAAAACTGCCACAAGGTCCTAGCCTGTTAGTGTTCCTGACCAGATTTCCTCTGATCAGTGTGATAAAGAAGTCAAGAGTCAATACATACTTTCCACCTCAAGTTGCTGTGAGTCATGGTGCTTTATCACCACAACAGTAACTCCAGCTAAGACAGAATTTGATTCCAGGGTCATAGAGTTGGGTGTTCCTGCAACTGTCCTAACCATGCTATTTGTGTGAAGACTGAGGAAGTACTTTGGAATCTTGGGCTAGAAAAGCCATTGAGTGTTGAGTCTTCAGGGAACAGTTGTGTAGGGTCTTGTTAAAAAAGAACTCTGAGAGCAGTGGAGACAATGGCGGCCTGGCTTGTGACCTTTCCAAGGGAAACTTGAGAGTCCCTTAAAGAACTTCTCTGGATCCTTGTGTTTCTTTCCATTAAACATCTGTGGTTCTGGTCAGCTGACACAGTGGAGTCAGCTATGGTCAAGAATAGAGCAGCATCATTCAGGGAACATCTCTGGTCAATACATAGAAGTTGCTTTCCAAAGAGTGTCAAGGTTGTACTTCATGCTGGCAGCCACCTAGGTCAGGTCATATGGAATAGTCTTCATATGGGACTGGTTGTTAATGCATGAAGGCAGAATAAAGAGCAGCTGAGCCTTGGCACTGTGAGAGGCCAGAAGAGGCCATTGGAAGGTGCAGCCTCAGTAGCTGTTGAAACCAAGGACTGAAGGAGTCATGCAGAGAAGTTGAGACTTAGCACCATGGACAGAGTGCAGGAGTGCTCTTGGAGAAAGTACAGCCCAGTTACAGAAATGGACCCCAGAATTTTGGAGATTCCAGTCTCACATGATGTTTGCTAAGGACAGCAACAGGCACAGAGCAGGTCTGAGCATGTGAGTCAAGCCCTGTGTTCTGTGGCAAGCCACCATGGAGCTCTGAAAGTCCTCATTGAACCCAGAAGCCTGACACTGAGATATCTATTGTTGGGGTTTACTTTTGATTTGTGCAGGGTGTGGCCATGGCCTATTTTTTTCATTTTGGAAGAAGACATTCTTTAACTTACTGCAATATTACAGGAGGCCCACAGACTGAACATTTACAGAAACTGGATATTAGAGAGATTTATAATATGTTAGGGAATTTGGACTTTAAATGCTTGACTGTTTAAAGACTGTGGGGCATTTAGAACTTAGATTTTTATATTGCGTTGCTGGTGTTAATGTATGATCCTGGCATGTTAAAAAGTGTACATTACCTCTGATCAGTGATGTGTTTGTGTATCAACTTGGCAAGGGATTAGTTCTGAGCCTTAGATTTTGTCACGTTGGCACAAACTAGACTTACCTTAGGGGTTGGAAATCTGAATTTAGAAAGGGTTCTTTAAGCTCAGGTTGTAGACAGGCCTGTACCATTATTTTATTATTTAGTGATTGATGGGGAGGATGCAGCCCACTGTGGATTGTGCCAACCAAGACCAGGTGTTCCTAGGTTTAAATGGAAGAATGAGTATGCCATGCAGAGCGATCCTTTAGGAGGCACTTCTCAATGGCATGTGTTATCAGCACCTCCTCCAGGCTCCTGAATGTCCTGTTTGTGTTCCTGCCCTGAAAACCTTAGATCAGTGGTTCTCAACTTTCCTAGTGCTGTGACCCTTTAATATATTTCCCCATGTTGTGGTGGCTCCCAACACAAAATCATTTCATGGCAATTTCATAACTGTAATCTAGCTACTGTCATGTATTTGATATGCAGGAAATCTTATATGTAACCCCTCTGGGGGGTCATGACACAGAGGATGAGAACCACTCACTTAGATGATGAAATGAAATTTGGAATAGTAAGCAAAATAACCCTTCCCTCTCCAGTTGCTATTCATCATGGTGTCTAATCACAGCAGTGAAACCCTAACTAACACAACTTCCAAGTCCTCTCTAAACAGCTTCACCAATTTGGGAAGCATATGCTGAAACATGGTAGCCAATGGGTGTCATTCTCACTCCAACCAGCACATCCCACTCTCTGGGCCCACGGTCTCCTGGTCATATCATAATGCAAAATGCACTTTGTTCAACCTCAAATGTCCACATAGTCTTTCCCAATCTCAACAATATTTAAAAGAACAGAGTCTGTTGTGGAACATTGCTTTAACTATATAAAGTTGTGTATATTTGCTTATGTTATAGAATATTACATTAACTGTGTAAGGTGGGTTCTGTTTCATTATGCAGCATTTGTTTAATTATGTAAGGATGTGTCACACTTTTTTTTTCCTCATGGTTTATTTTTTTTATATTTAAAAATTTCCATCTCCTTCCCTCCTCCTCCCCCCTCCCTTCCCTCCTCCTCCCCCTTCCCTCCCCTCCTTCTCCCCCTTCCCTCCCCTCCCCTCCACCCATACCTCCCCTCCCTCCCTCTCAAGGCCAAGGAGCCATCAGGGTTCCCCACTCTATGCTAAGACCAAGGTCCTCCCAACTCCCCCCAGGTCCAGGAAGGTGATCGACCAAGCTGAGAGAGATGGCTCAGCGGTTAAGAGCATTGCCTGCTCTTCCAAAGGTCCTAAGTTCAATTCCCAGCAACCACATGGTGGCTTACAACCATCTGTAATGAGGTACCCTCTTCTGGCCTTCAGGCATACACAGATACAATATTGTGTCACACTTTTTATGCTGCATTGATTAACCATGTAGAGGTGTGTTGCTTTCCCTACCAAAGGTACATGATTGGTCTAATAAAAAGCTGAACAGCTATAGCTAGGCAGAGGAGGGATAGGTAGGGCCTGCAGCTAGAGAGAAGGATTAGGAGGTGGAGTCTCTGCTAGGGGAGAATTAGAGGAGAGTCCAAAGGAGAAAGAGAGAGAGACTGAGGGCCAGCCAGGCAGCCACCAACTACCCAGATATGGAGGAAGCCTGGAAGTAGGACCCACAGAACAAGAGAAAGGTCAAAAGCCCTGTGGCAAGATGTAGGTGAGAAGAATAAGGTCCCAATGAGTTATAAGATAGCGAGGGATAAGCTACGCGAAGGCTGAGCATTCAGAACTAATATCTCCATGTTATGATTTGAGAGCTGCTTGGTGGCCCCCCAAAACTGTTTACCAGTGTCTATTATGAGACTCAAGGTAATGTCTTTCATTGTAAGCACTGTGCAACTCATAAAGAAAATTATAATCCTCCAAAATATATTGCGCAGAATATACATTACCATTGTGAAAGCAAGAATGACGACACAGGAAATACTGAAGCAGAGCAAGCCTGAAACTCTTCAGGGAAAACTACAAATCCTGTATCTCTGTGTATGATATTTGCGGGGGCACTTACATGACTATAGTGACCTTGTCTGTTTTACCCGTTTGGATTTTTTGGGGGGTATGTCACCAAGATCCCAAATAATCACACATGAAGTCATTCTTTCCTATAAATTCCCAACCTTAGCTTGGGTTTTTTCTAGCCAGCTTTTCTTATCTTAAATTATTCCATCTTGATGGAGGACCCTCATTGATTAATAAAGAAACTGCCTTTGCTTTTTGAGAGGGCAGAATTTAGATAGGTGGAGTAGACAGAACAGGATGCTGGGAGTGAGGCAGATGCCTCGGGCAATACCCATGCCTCTCCTCACTGAGACCATTGCCATGAATCCAGGAACCAGGACAGACATGCTGAATCTTTCCCGGTAAGACACCACTTCATGGTGCTACAGAGATTATTAGAAATGGGTTAATCAAGATGTGAGAATTAGGCAATAAGATGCTGGAACTAATGGGCCAGGCAGTGTTTAAATGAATACAGTTTGTGTATTGTTATTTCCGGGGCTAAGCTAGCTTTGCCGGAACTGGGTGGGATGAAAAGCAGACCTGCCTGCAGCTCTTAGTAGACTATCTATTTTGTACCTGGGCCTTTTCCTTTTGTTCTGCCTGTCTTTACTTCTTGCTCTGCAGCTGGCTGGGTGGCTGGCCCTTGATGTCCTCCTCTCCTCCTTCTGTCTTGCTCCTCCTCCAGATTTCTCCTTCTATTTTTACTCTCTGTCTGCTAGCAGAGCCTATCTTTCCCCCTGCCTTGCTATTAGCCGTTCAGTTCTCTATTGGACCATCAGGTGTTTTGGACAGGCACAGTAACACAGCTTCCCAGAGTGAAACAAATACAACATAAACAGAGGGAACAACCCTAAAATAATATTCCACATCGCTCCACCACTGCAGCCTCGAGTCCTGGAACACCCATCCTCTCTTGAGGTGATTCAACTATTCCCTGTCTGCCCTCTCCTTTGCAAGTTTCTCCTGGGTCTGGATCTTCACGATCTGGGGGTCTCCAGGGCATTCCAGGCTTCACTTCAGTACATCACACAGAGGCTTCCCAAGGCCTCTCAGCAGGGACCCCCTGACATAATCCTGGACTCAGAGCCTCACTATGAGCATGGAAGATCACACTTCCCTTTTCATAGTGTACCCTTCCTGACTCAAATCCAGCATCACCTAGACAACACTGCCAAGCCTAGCCATAAACATGAGGGAACCATCAACCACTGAAGTACATTTGAGTATCTTTGATTGGTTGCTGCTCTTTAAGCCTCTTTACCTTTCACAGGTTGGAAACCTGGCTGTGTGGGGTCTTGCCCTGGATGCATGCTTCCCTTTCTTCTTCAGTGGATCAGACAACTCTCGAATAACTCTATGGCTTTCATCACAAGCCTTGGCTCCAACACTAACTTTCCCATTGTCCCTTTCTTCTCAGACTGCACATACTGTATTGAGTTTTGTCCCTCTTGTTCCTTTTCTGGGCACACCTCCAAAGAGACAATAGAGATAACATGACAGAGGCAGTATTTGACTGTTGAAACCTTCTCCACCAAGGAAATCCATCCAGTGCTTTTAACTTACTCAAGGTGTGAACCTAAGAAAAGGGGAGAAAGTAGCTAATATATCACAAGACTGGCCACTGTCCCACTTGAACTGGGCCTCAAACATTGTCACAGGCTTCAGCACCACTGTCTTCCAAGCTCCTACTAGGATGTCCAAAAATCTCCACTTACAGCATTCAACAGCTTTTCCTGTACAAAATCCTAAAGGTGTCCACATTTCCTCGAAGAATTACATGGTCAGGTCTTGCACATCCACAGCCAACTTCCTGGAACCAGGGTCTACATCAGTTTCTTTTCTAATGCTGCAGCAAAACAGCAAAACCAAGGCAACTTTAAGAAGTAAGAGTTTAACTGGCCTTGAAGTTCTAGAGGGTCAAAGGTTCTGAGGGCAGGGCAATAATGGCAGTGAGAATGGCTGAGGGTTCACATCTCCAACACAAGCAGGAGCCAATGAGGTCAATGGCTAAGGCAGGAGTCTTTTAAAACCTTAATACTTGACTGTAGCATGGATTCTAGTTGGTCTTAGTAAATAAAATCTAGAGTCAGATATTAGGGGTTAATACTGAAGATCAGACAAGCTTTGCAGCCAGCCACTAATGAGTTCTAACCTCTACCAATGCTCAGATCAAAATAGAAATCCTGTCCTCAGACTGCAATCTCAGACTGCAACTGTGTCCACCAAACCTCAGACTGACCGAGCTCCATTCTCTTTCTGCCTTATATTCCCCTGTCCACCCCGTCATGTCACTCCTGTCTCCCCCCTCCCTAGTGCTGGGATTAAACGGGTGGGATCCCAATGCTGTGATCACCTTTCTGTGAGCACTGTTTCTCTTCTAGACAGATTCAATCTAGTGTAGCCCATGGTGGCCTTGACCTAAGAGATCCTGCTCTATCTGTCTCCCCTTTTCTGGGAATAAAGGTGTGTACAAATGTTTTTGGGCCCCAGTGTCTTAGTTCTACACTCTGATCTTCATGCAAGCTTTATTTATTAAAACATAAACAAAATATCACTATACTGAACGCAGGGACACACATCCTCCATCAACGCTACACTTCCTAATTCTTTTAAAAAGCGACCATCAACTGGGGACCAAGAATAAAAGGACCCTATGAAATTCATTCTTCTTCAAACCACCTGAGAGCACACACAACTTCTATCCCATTGACTCTCAGCCTCCTGCATATCCTGACCACTCATGAAATACTTTGCCCTTCCACAGGGAAATTTTATCTCATGGGTTGTACTCCGCATTGACTGGTAGTGTGGGTGTTGCTTGTGCTCTTTTCCATTGCTCAAGAACTTTCCATCCTGGGGTCCTTACTGTTCCAGAATTGTATAGTTGTCCTGAGACCCCACGGGCTACAATAACATGATAGCAGAGCAGTCTCTCCAAAATGAGGGAAAGTGAACACTCTCCTGGACAGGTTTAAAATCCAAGACAATCCACAAATTGTTAGAAATAGCCCATATCTCAGTATGGCACAGACCCCCACATAAACAGTGTTCTCTCAGGTAGGCCAGTCCTTTGGAAAATAAGATGTTTCAGAACCAAATCCAGCATAGAAACACACAGGAGCAATATAGTAGTACCCCAAACACACATTTTAACCCTGATGTACATGGTTAGCCATACCTCAGTCCGTGGGTAGGAACTTGAATTCTCAATATGCCATGATTGTTTCCTCGGCATAGGGGGAGGGGAGTCTCTAGAAGTATGAGTCCTTTCTGGGATTGGTTCCTCTTTGTGGTCGTTGTTGTGTGTCTTTGTTTTCAATAACATTCCTCAGTCTGAGCACTGAGGGAGAGTTTTGAAAGAGATACATTATTACAGGACGCTTACGATAGACGATTTAGGAAGGGCTTCTGTTCAGGAGGATGTGGGTGTGCTACTGTGATACCATTGAGATCCTTGTCTTGGATTTGATAATGTTTAAGGACACAGAGGAACGCAATGTCAGGGGATGATCTGCTCAGTCCAGTTCTCATTCCTGGTGTCCAGGTGCCTTGTAGTTTCAGTCAGGGTGGTTTCCTTGAGAAGGCTGTCCTTGGGGGGAATGTGAAGAGGAAGAGCTGGACATCCTGGTTGCTATGACCAGACTCAGTTCATGGCAGAGCTAGAGCCATTTTATTAGACCTTCCTGGTATTTCTGGCCTCTAGGAAGTTTGAGGCGACAGCCCCAAGACCTCTTTCAACCTTTACCAAGGAAAGACACTGACCACTTTTCTTGAGCTGCCTAGCCACTCTCTCTGTCTTGCCAACCTCAGGCCCCTGTGTGGGGCATACAGATGGTATGGCTTGTTTACCTTTATCTTGGTCTCTAGTGCCCTTAATCTGATAGTTAGCTGGCTTTACTGCATGTCCTGTGGTATTCCTCCCAGATCCCTTTTTTTCCTTTGAATGTTTACATTTCCCCCCTCGCTCTCTCCGTATCTCTCTGTCTCTTTCTCTATTTATATAGATACAACTACATATCTATGTATATTATATATATAGAGAGATAGATTAGATAGATAGATAGAGAGATGAGAGAAAGAGAGATATAGAGATAGATATACATAGAAAATAAGGAGAGTAAGGACCCAAAAAAGGCCTTATTTTCCCAGAAAGAAGAGATAATATCTGCAGGAAAGCAAGCTGAGAATTAGAGCCCAGCTCTGTGACTTCTTGGATCAGCTCTGCTTGAGCCCGTCAAATTCCTGTGTGAGATCAGGAGTAATAAGGAAAATGGTGTTCCTCACACACGGTAGACCTGCCGGACAAGAAGCCATCTGGTGGGACACTGAACACCTCAGGAACAACTACAGGAAAGGATTTCCAACCTTCTTGTCTTCACATGCCAAACCATGTGGGCTGCAGAGACCAAGGCTCTCACCTGACCCTCGCGGACACATCACCAAGTGGTACCTGATAGAGCCACCTGATTCTCAGATGTTCACTTTTCAAGTCAGAGGATCTGTGCCAGCAATGCTCTACACACCCACAGATTTCTGCTGTTCTCAACACTGACCAAATGGCTGTTTTTGCAGTGTTTAGTGGTGAATGCAGAATCTCATCCCTGGTTAAACTGTCGAGAATAGATGTCACCCGGAATTGCAGCCTTAACTGAGACATCGGTATCAGGCCCATCCCCATGCTCAAGGCACGGGGAACATCACCAAAGTAGGAGAGGAAAGAATTTAAGTAGAGGAGGGTGGGGACCAATGCTGGGGAATGGTGTCTTCTGCACATGACATTTAGCCTCAGATCTCATGAGTTCACAGCAACTGTGACAAGACCTACACAAGTTCAAGCCAGTCAGTTTTCCAGCATGCTGCATGGAGAGAAGAGGCTCAAGAGGCCAGTGTTCTTGCAGCAAAGCTATTGTAGTTGATGTTGGGGGCTTGTAGAGCCAATCTTCTTCAGCAGTGTGGCCTATGGTAGAGTGCCCAGTCTCAGGTGGCTGGTTCCATACCCATGTGTATCTGGGCAGTACTAAAAAGACTAGTGTGCTCCTTTTAAAGAAAATCAGAAGAGGACATGAACGTCAAAGAGAATGAATATGCCTAGACTGGGGGGGGGGGGATCGCAATGGGGAGTGGCAGGAGGCATTGAGGGTGGATGTACTCAAGATATATTGTGAATATGTAGGAAACATTCAGAGAGTAAATAGAAGAACCACCTTTAACATTTTTTGAGTTTTAAACTTCACACATCAGAATTCTAGAGTCACAAAGAAATCTTTCACTGTACCATCTTGTGATGAAAGCCTAGCTTAAAGGTGATTGAAAGGGCCCCAAATGGCCAAGACACTTTTGATATCCAAATATCATGTTTGACACTCTTAGTCTGTTGAGATCATGACAGGGAGGTCCTTAAAATATATTACCAGTGCCATACATAGTTCAAATACATAAATAAAATATCATGGCATGTAATAGAGAGCATAGACCACCAGTCCATGCATATAAAGATCCTGGATTTCTGGTACCCATGGTTGTATAAGCCCCTTGGAGAAGAATTGGCTTGTCTGAATGTGGTTTGAATGTGGTTCCCTGGCTGAAGTCTGCTTGGCCATTGCTTAAGGCCTCATTTAATGCATTGTTGGATTTGATTTATAAGAGCTTTTGTACATTATTTTTATTAAGAGAATTTGTGCATAGTCATGAGGAAAAGTGGTCTCACTAGCTATCCATATGAAGAGAATCCTACTGGATTTCAGATACACACTTCATATAGTAAAGACCTGGCTGTGAGAGACAAGATCATGCAGACTATAGCAGGCTATGCAGAGACTACAGTTAGGACGTTTCCTTCCTCCCTTCTCCCTTCATTCTGGCTTCCTTTCTTCTAGGGATGAGTATACTGTGGATGCTTGGCTTGTGGGACACCACAGTGCTGTGAGGCCTGGCCCCTGAATCTGTTTCTCTTCAAATCTTTCAGAGATCATCAGAATATGGCATTTAAAATGTTTTAAAAACTTAGGGCTTTTCATGATAGTGAAACACATCTGCTCCTGGCAGCACCAATTACTTCAAGAAGACGATGGGCACCAAAGAGGCTTCTTATCATGTTTGTTAACCATTTGGGCAAGAAACTGATCTTTTCTGGGTTGTTTGGCAAAGTGGACATAGAGGACCCATAGAGAAATGACTTCTGAACTTCCATAAAGATGAGACCATCCTTTGGGATTACTGATTCATGAAAGAGTGTACCAGACATCCTGCAGGACACTGAAAAGTGTGACCGACAAACAGTCTTTGATATTTCCTGCTTCACAGAAAAGTCTGCCGGATGCTAAGGTTCTATAGGCTGAAGATGGATGCCCCAATGGTACAAAAGAACTTTGGGGGACTGTCCAGACAGTGAGATTTCTCTATCAATTTTAGAGTTTTGGAAATTGCTTACAATGTACTTCCTGTTAACTTAGGTAATATTATATCCTTCTGAAGTCCTTGATGCAGTTGAAGAAGTTATAGTTTCCCTTAGCTTTGATAAAAGATAAAGCAAATATAAGTATTATAGCTATAATTCATACTTGATACCTGTCTTATTATATGTAATTTTACTATGATAAATTTAAAACCTTTTTTATTTTAACAGAAAAGTGGAGGTGATGTGAGAGTCTCATGTGTATGCTATGAATACCATTGGGTAATAAAGAAACTGCCATGGCCTGTGGATAGGGCTGAACTTAGGCAAGCAGGGACAACTCATCTGCATGCTGTAAGAATGAAGGCAGAGTCAGAGCGAAGCCATGTAGCCCCGACAAAAATAGATGCTGGGAACTGTAGCTGGTAAGCCACAGGCATGTAGCAATACACAGATTACTAGATTTGTTTGAATTATATATGAGTGTTAGCTCATAAGAAGCTAGAGCTAATGGGCCATCCAGTGTTTTAAATAATATAGTTTCTGTGTGATTATTTCGGGACTGAGCTGCCAGGCTGCTGGGAAATGAACAAGTGGCCTTCTTTCACACAGAAGAGAAAACCCAAAGAATCCACAAGTGTGAGAATGTTTGATAGCTTGGTAGAAACCTGAGTGTTAATCACTTTCAGATGGAAAAATTCTATGGCTCTTTGGTATACCCCGGGGCAACACGTTTGCTCTGTGTTGCTGGTTTGAATAATGTTTATGACAGAAAACATTCTGCGCCAACTGGAGCTACATAGAGAGATCCAGTCTCAGATAACAATATCCCCCAATTGACAACAGTCCAGGTTGCCACTATTTGTAAAACTGACACTATGCCCAGTCACAGAGCAGCCAGGGATTCTGTTTTTGGAGGCTTCTCCATGATGAAGATATGAAAATGCTCATGATAATAATAAAACCACTGTAAAGACCCTCTCTGCCCATTTACTGTAGAATGGTGGGACACGGTCACCATGCCCTAAGCCCATGGCTATATGCTTGTCAATGATGGCGAGGATTTATGGCATAAGGTCCTGAGAGGCTACATGGATGGGCCTGGCACATAAAATACAACGCATAAGAAGGGAAGTGATCCACAAATAGAAACATGTGGTATGATTTGTACTATATAGCTTCATATAAACTGCATTGTTTATGGAAATGCACACTAAAGCATTCCAAGCAGGGAGAACTGAGGAGATGGCTGGACTTTCCAGATTTCATTATCAACTGCTTCAACGGCCAGATTTTAACCTGGGTGCCAGGTCGAAGTGTGCCACTCTGTTTTGGCACAATTTTTTCTTCAGACTCCAGCACCAGGAGGACAAAAGCTCAACTACGTGATAAAAACTTTGACCTAGGACCTGACTCATCTGACACAGAGACAAACACAAAATGAAGCCTCCTTGATGCAAGACAGAATGATTTTAGCAAAAATTTAGAGGGGCATCTTCAATTCATATGTACTCTTCCATATTTACTGATATACACATTGGAACAACCTTACATCCCTGGCTGAAGTCTGCTTGGCCATTGCTTAAGGCCTCATTTAATGCATTGTTGGATTTGATTTATAAGAGCTTTTGTACATTATTTTTATTAAGAGAATTTGTGCATAGTCATGAGGAAAAGTGGTCTCAAAATTACTTTTGTTGTTGATGATTCCTTGTGCAGTTTGAGTATCAGGGTGACACTTCTTTCAAGAACTGTGTTTGGTAGTGTTCCTTCCTTTCCATTTCATGGACTAATTTGAGCAACAGTGCTCTTAGTCCTTTCATGGCCTGGTGGAACTCAGGTTATCCTACCTAATCTTGAGCATTTCAAAGTTGAAACTTTAATAATTTTTCCAACTCCTTGCTAGCCACTTATCTGTGCCTGTTGCCTATATCCACTTGGTTCCATTTTGTTCAATCAAATGTATGTAGACAGGTATGCAGTTCTAGAACATTGGAGAGTGAGAGGGAGACCACCATGAGCACTGAAGTAGGGGTTGGGATTGACATCATGAAAATAAGGTACTCATGTGTGCAGTGCTCAAAGATCATAATAAAGGTTACAAAACAAAATGATTGTCTCTATGCTCAGCATGGGTCGCCCTTTTAACCCACACTCTGCTAGATTCCATCTTCAGTGTGCTGGCTGTTCACATTTTCCACCCACATATTTCAGTGTTCAAAATTCTGAGGAACTGTGTGCTTCCATTCAGCTTTGGAGCTGGATATTCTTATCCTAGCAGGATTCATCTGCTTTTAAAAATGTATTAAATTCTTGTATCATCAGAGTAGAAGGGCTGGTCCTGCCCCACACCGGCTGCAGCACTAGGGGAGCAGGTCTTACACCTCTCCATGGTCCAGAGTAGTGCAACACTTTGGGTGGGGACAGGGATGAGACATATCAGAGGATATGGGATTGGTAGAGTTGGTCCTGCACCCCTCATTTGACAAGGGTTAGCTACGGTGAGGGAATGATGCAGTGTGAATTCTAATTAATCTTACTAATAAAAACCTGGTGTCAGATATTGGGGTAAATGCTGGAAGGTCAGAGAGACAAAGAGCAATTTACATCCACTTCCTTCCTTGCCAAATCCTCAGCCTGAAAGTCCTGCCTGATATTACTGTCTCCTCCTTTGCAGTGCAGGGATTAAAGGCATAGCTTTCCACCCCCTGGCTCTATTTTTCTTTTACTTAGACTGGATCAACCTCATGTAGTCCAGGATGGTCTTGAATGCCTGATCTTCCTGCTTCCTATTCAAAGGTGCTGGAATTAAAGGCATATGCCACACTGTCCTGGCCTCTATGGTAACCAGTGGCTAATGCCACCCTCTAATCTTTTTTTGAAGGGTTATTTCTTTTAATTTATTGACTTTTATTGAGCTCTACATTTTTTTCTGCTCCTAACCCCTTCAACCCCCCGAAAGGTCCCCATGCTCCAATTTACTCAGGAGATCTTCTCTTTTTCTACTTTCTACTTCCCATGTAGATTAGATCTATGTAAGTCTCTCTTAGTGTCCTCATTGTTGTCTAAGTCCTCTGCGATTGTGATTTGTAGGCTGGTTTTCTTTGCTTTATGTTTAAAAACCACCTATGAGTGAATACATGTGATAATTGTCTTTCTGTGTCTGGTTACCTCACTCAAAATAATGTTTTCTAGCTCCATCCATATTCCTGCAAAATCAAAATGTTATTTTTTACTGCTGTGTAGTACTCCATTGTGTAAATGTACCACATTTTACTTATCCATTCTTTTTTATTTTTATTAAAAATTTCCTCCTCCTCCCATTTCCCTCCCCCTCCACCCGATCCCCTCCCCCTCCCTCTCCAGTCCAAAGAGCAGTCAGGGTTCCCTGCCCTGTGGGAGGCTAGCTCTGTTTGGATGCTCACCTTCCTATACCGTCTGATCTTCTAGCAAGCTTTATCTGTTAGGGCACAAACAAGATTTCATCACAATAACCCCTCATGCCTTCACCTGCAGAAAACCAGAGCTGACCCTGTCCCTCAATAGATGCAGCACTAGGGAGAGTGGGCCCTACCCCTCTCCTGGGCAAAACAGTAGAGCTGACCATGTTGCTTGGTGGTGGGAGGGGGGGCAGATGAACAAATTCAGAGAATGTAAGGGTGAGATTTTGGCCCGGCCCTTCATCTAACACACAGTGTTATGGGCAAGGGACAGAAGCCCCCTCAGCACACCACGAGGCTTGTGGAAGGTGGGGGAGATGTCCATGGGGTCAGAAGACCAAGAGAGCTGGAGTTCGTTAGCCCTTCCTCTCACCAGCTGCAGCAGCCGCAGAATGGACCTTACACATCGCCTGAGCAACACAGTAGAGCTGGCCCTGGTGGAACAAGATTGAGCGAGCTACCCTGGATCAAGGAAGAGCAGGAGAAACAATCTCAACCCTTGCTGCTCACTGCATAAGGTGAGCTAGCTGGTGTGTTGCTGGAAAGGTCACCCTTGTGTTGAGGATGAGGGAGACCTGGTGGGCTGACCAGCCCAGCTACTACCCAGACTCCAAAACATGGCTAAGTGTTTTTCCATCCCATCATCCACCCCTTCTGTGATCTGCTGGAGCACGTGAAGAGGCCAGCCCTGCAGACCAAAAGTTACAGGATCTTCATGACAAGGACAACAACAGGATATTCAAGAGGAGCCCTCAGGAGAGCAGCTGTCTATGGTGTAGCAAAACCCAGAGGCCTGGGACCAGAGCAATGACTCATTGCCGTGCACACTTGCAAGTGTATATGGACTAAAGGGTTTACTGTGTGACTCCCTGATTCACTACAGTAGCTGCAATGAGATTTTCCTGTCCTCTTTTTCTCATTTCTTTTCTTTTAAATTTTGTTTTCTTTTTTTTCTGATGGGGGGAGTTAGTAAGAGTAGCAGGGAGATGGAAGGAACAGGAATATGAGTGGGATTGTAATCCTCAAAGCAAAACCTACAAAACAAACATAAAAATGTTAAGTTGCAAACATAATATGAAATTGGACCTCGAATTGTGAAACAAACCCATTTCATAACTACAATACCCCTGGAAATGAGCACATCCATCAGAACAGAGACGATCATGTAGCCATCTCTGTGGGAAGACAGATGCCTTTCCACTGGGACTAATACAAAATAACTGTATGTTTTCAGGCTGCTTAATTTCCTAAATTCCTTTTATTCAATTTCCCAATTTTGTCAGACACCTCAAAGTGAAATAAAGTTTCTCCTAGACCCCTCCAAACATACTACATTTACTTATCTATGTAATATTTGTCAATATGTGTGTGTATGTATCTCTGTGTGTCTATATTCATGCCTGTGGGCTTCTCATGGTGCACATGGACAAGTCAGAGTAAAACACCTGGTAGTTGTTTCCCTTCTTAAAACCACGTGGGTCTCTACCATCAAGCTGAGGTTGTCATTGGCAGTAAAGGCTTTGTTACCAACAGCTTCACTTGTGTGTCATCTTGGAGACCCCCAGGGATCTTTCCCCAGCATCCCTCAGTGTTTACCTAAGTACACTTGCATCCACACCACCACCAGTCATATCCACGTTGCTCTCAGGTCAGCCGTTCACATAGGCACTGCATAGGGGCCTGTTTGCAACCTGGAGAATTAATAGTTCTGAAGGTAGCCAGTGAGCAGTGGACCAGACATGTAATCCTGGAACCTGGGTGGCAGAGTCAGGTGGATCTCTGTGAGTATGAGGGTAGCCTGATCTACAGAGAGAGCTTCAGGAGAGGCTCCAAAGGTATGCTGAAAACCCTATCTCACAAAAGCAATGAATAAATAAATTAATTAATGAATGAATGAATGAATAAATAAATGAATAAATAAATAAATATATAAATCTGAATATTTTAGTCTCCCAGCAACAAGAGTGGAGAGTAAAGTTTCTCGGGATCAGTTCCCTCCTGAGAACAAAGATTGCTCCTGACATTGTCTACTCTGGCCCAGCCTAGCACTTATTGTCCTTCCTCTGATCATCAACATCCGTGTCTGCACCTCTGGAGGAAACCTTCCTCTCCATCACAGGCCAGGCCAGAATTCTGATACCCAGAGACCAGACCACAATCCTGAACCTCAGTGTCACAGGGTTTTGATTGCTCTGAAGAGAGACCATGACCACAGCAACTTCTATAAATAAAAACATCTAATGCAGAGGATCACTTATACTTTCAGAGGTTCAGTCCACTATCAAAATGACAAGCAGCCTGACACCGTGCAGGCAGAGCTGGTGCTGGAGGAGTAGTTGAGAATCCTATGTCCTGTGGCAACAGGAAGTCATCTGAGACACTGGGCCATATCTTGAGCATAGGAAACCATAACGCCCACCCCCATATTGACATGTTTCCTTCTTCAAGGCCATGCTTACTCCAAGAATGCCACACCTCCTAATAGTGCTACTCCCTGAAAGATTATGGGGACCAATTGCACTTAGACTACCACATTCCATTGCCTGGTCCAATCAGCTTAACAATACCATAATGCAAAATGTATTTAGTCCTAACATACAAATCTCCAGAGTCGTTCACATTCTCAACAATGTTTTAAAATGCCAAGTTTCTTCTGACATTCATGCAATCTTTTAATTGTAATCCCTTAAAAATTCAAAATAAACAGATCACATCCTTCCAACAGGTAATGACACATGACAGACATTATCATTCCAAAACGTAGGGAAGAGAGTATAGTGAGGACATACTAGACAATTGAAAGACTGACAGCCAGCTGGGCAAACTACAAACTCTGTATCTCCATGCCTGATGTCAAAGCACTCCTCAGATCTCCTACACTGTTCTGCTTTGCTGACTTCAATAGACTTCTTTGTCTTGGGCTGGTTCCACTCCCTGTTAGCAACACTCCTGGGCAGGTATCCCATGACTCTGACATTTCTAACACCTTGGGTCCTCAAGGCAACCCAGGCTTCAATTCCACAGCTTCACACAGTGGTCTCTAGGACTCTATTTAGGGACATCCCTGACAGATGCCTGGCCTCAGCATCTTTTTCTAGGCATGGAGGCAAATACTATAGCCGTTTCTTGTACCCTTAATTCTAAAGTCAGTACCACCTTGCTGAAGCTGCTAAATTTTTCTGCTTACTTGGGAAGAACATGGTCCCATCATTCAGTTACATGTTCATCAGCTTTCTGTCCTTTGCTGCCTAAACTCGGCTATCCTGAAACTCACTTTGTAGATCAGGCTGGCCTGAAACTCAGATCCACCACCCTCCCACTGCTGGAATTAGAGGTGTGCCCCAACACACCTGGCTCAAACTGTTCTTAGTTGCTTTTCACACGTTGGAAACATAGCTGGGTAGGATCTGGCCCTGTGGTCACCAGTCTTTATATTCCATTTATAAGGTTTAAAGACACAGAGGACGGCAATGTCAGGGGATGACCTGCCCAGTCCATTTCTTGCTCCTGGTGTCCGGGTGCTTTGTAGTTTCAGTCAGTGTGGTTTCCTTTAGAAGGCTGCTCTTGGGGGGATGTGAAGAGGAAGAGCTGGACACCCTGGTCGTTTTGCCCAAACTCAGTTCATGGCAGAGCAAGAGACATTTCTTTAGATGCTCTTGGCATTTGGGGCTCTAGGAAGTTTGAAGCAATGGGCCAAAATACCACTTTCAGTGTTACCAAGGAAAGACACTGACCACTTCTCTTGAGCTGCTTTACCCTCAAGTGCCTAGCCACTCTCTCTGTCCTGCTTGCCTCTGGCCCTGGGTGGTGCATACAGTTGGTATGTTTTGTTTACCCGTATCCTGGTCTCTAGTGAACTTTAGCTGATAGTTAGCTGCCTTTACTTCATTTCCTCTGGGTTTATTCCCAGATTCTAATATTATCATCCTTTGGATTCTTTCTGAAAGTCTATCTATCTATCTATCTATCTATCTATCTATCTATCTATCTATCTACCTATCTATCTATCTGTGTATAGATATAGATATTAAGGAGAGTAAGGACTCAAAAGAAGAAGGCCTTATTTTCCCAGAAATAGGAGATAATCTCTGCAGGAAAGCTAGCTGAGAATTAGAGCCCAGCTCTGTGACTTCTTGAATCTTTTCTGCTTGAGCCAGTAAGTTCCTGTGTGCGATCAGGAGTAATAAGGAAAATGGTGTTCCTCACACACGGTCGACCTGCCGGACAAGAAGCCATCTGGTGGGACACTGAACACTTCAGGAATTACTACAGGAAAGGATTTCCAACCTTCTTATCTTCACATACCAGACCATGTGGGCTGAGGAGACCAAGGCTCTCACCTGACCCTCCCGGACACATCACCAAGTGGTACCTGATAGAGCCACCTGATTCTCAGAAGTTCACTTTTCAGGTCAGAGGAGCTGTGCCAGCAATGCTCTACACACCCATGGATTTCTGCTGTTCTCAACCCTAGCCAAAAGGCTGCTTTTGCAGTGTTTAGTGGTGAATGCAGAGAGTCATCCCTGGCCAAACTGCATGTGTTTATCATTCACCTGTCCTGCCTGCCCCAGGGTCTCTATTTCCCTCTGTGTATTCCCCCCTTTAGTCCAGATACTATTTCTTCATACAGGTATCTATAAGTACAAGCCCTAGCCATGAAGCACACTATTGTTACGTCTGACTATATTAGTACCAAGATTTTCTTTTGTTAACACAAAACAGTACACAGCAGGCAGAAATTCAAGCAACAAGGCCCTGAAGGTATTACTGTGTCTACACATAGGACTGCAGTTTAAATTAGATCAGCGGTCACAAAATGGGAACCAGAACCTATGCAGCTTAAAGGAGTTCAGTGTGTAGCAGGCCTTGCACAGAAGAGAAAAGCCAAAAGATCCACAACTGTGAGAATGTGTGAAAGCTTGGTAGTAACTGGAGTGCCGATCACCTTCAGATGGGAAAATTCTTTGGGTGTTTGGTGTACCTGATGCTAGTGGAAAGGACACTTGCAACAGAAAACAAGCTGGGACAATCTGAGATCCTGTCTCTGATAACAACACCCCCTCCCAGTGACAACAGCCCAGTTTGTCACTGTTTGTAAAGCTGGCGCTGTGTAGTTACAGAGCAGACAGGCTTCTCCATGATGAAGATGCAAAAATGCTCATGATAATAGCAAAACCACTGGAAAAACCCTCTCTGCCCGTTTACTGTAGAATGGGGGAACACGGTCACCGCGCCCCAAGTCCATGGCTGAATGCTCGTCAGTGATGACGAAGATATGGCATAAGGTCCTGAGAGGCTACATGGATGAACCTGGCACATAAAATAAAATGCAGAAGTGAAGTGATCCACATAAATGAAACACGTAGTATGATTTCTACTATATAGCTCCATATAAACTGCATTGTTTATGGAATTGCATTGTTTATGGAAATGCTTTAAAGCATTCCAAGCAGGGAGATCCGAGGAGCTGGCTGGACTTTGCAGATTTCATTATTTGCTTCAACCGCCAGGTTTCACACCAGTAGGTGGAAGGGTGCCAGTAAGTTTTGGCCCGATTTCTTCTTCTGACTCCTGCCCCAGGAGGACGAAAGCCCAACTATGTGAAAAACTTTGACCCAGGACATGGCTCACAGTAACCAGTTTCGAGAAGTGTATGTGTGCGCTTGTGGCAGGCATCTGCGTGTGTTTGTGTGTGTGTGTGTGTGTCTGCGTGTGTGTGTGTGTGTGTGTGTGTGTGTGTGTGTGTGTGTGTGTGTGTGTGCTTGGAGCGGACATCTCCTCAAATGATGTGAGTGAGAGCGTGTGTGAGTGTGTCTGTGTGCTTGGAGTAGGCATCTCCACCAGAAACGGTAGCAAGTCCATTTCCTGCGGGTAATATAGTTTATCCTGTCTGAAGTTTTCTCCTTGGCTCAGCAGCACATGACTTCCAAGCCATGAGAAGTGCCAGGGAACAGGCTGAGCTCCAGAAGGGGCTACAGGATGCTGATCTGCTGCCCATGGGGAGGTAGGGGTTCAGGTTGCCCTCCCTGACTGGGCGTCTAGGAGCCTCAGCAGCCTCCTGGAGGAACTGTCATTCTCCCTGCACTTGGGAAGACCTCGATTACTTTGTAACCCAAGTGTGGAAGTTATTTCCCCGCGCCAGACTCTGTCTCTGGGCTGTCTCTCGTGCTCCAGAGACAGGGTACCAGAATATTTAAATCACTGTGGCGCTAAATACGTTTTAATATCTGATAGGGCCAGTTTCTGCGCATTGCAGTTTTTTTTTTTTCCTTTCAGGAACGTGTTCGGGCCCTGGGCAGGGGGCGGGGTCGCGCCTCCGCCTTGGCTCTGGTTCCAGCCGAGCCTCACTGACGCCGAGATGGAAATCCCTAGTCTGCTCCCGGCTCGCGGGACACCACAGGATGGCGGCGGCGGCGGCGGCTGCCCCGCGGGTGGCGCGGGGTGCCCTGAGCCCTGGACTCTCTGGCTTCTCAGGCCCCCACACGCCGCCTCCTCCTGCTCCGGGGGGCCCAAGATAAGGGGCCGGGGCCGCGAGAGTGCAGAGGCCCAGAGGGCCTCACGGGGCCTGGGCCCGAGCCCTAGCGGGAACCGCTTGTCGCCAAGGCTGGACGGCAGCAGCGGCGGCTGAGGAGGCAGAGGCGGCGGCGGAGGCGACGACTTCTTCCTGTTGCTGCTAGACCCGGTGGGTGGCTACGTAGAAATGGCGGGAGCGGAGCAGGCTTCCACCAGAACAGATATATCTTAGGAATTCATAAACTTTACTTATCAAACATACCTTTTTAAACAAATGTATATTGCTTTTATCTAATTTTTTAAAGTCTGCTGTTGAACACAGTTAGCAAAGGCATGTCTATCTCTGAGTCAGTTTCTGTTAATTTCAGAACAGTGGCTCTGCCTTAAATCCACTGCTATTTCAGTGGGCAATTGCCACTCCACAGTTACCTGCCTGCTTCTCTGGGAGTGGCTCAGGCTGCAGTCTTCTGGGAATTCTGTTCCTGGAGGCACCAACTCTGTTGCAGCTACTAAAGGTAGCTTTAGCTAAATCTCTATCAGTCTGTTTATAAATGACACTCAAGATTCAAAGGCTGGGGTAAAAACCTGTGAACGCAGAGAGGCTGGGTAGCAAGTAGGTAACCTCTCCTTGCTGGCCTCTCAGAAAGACTTGTGCTTCTGCTTTGTCAAACCAGAAAAAGCTTCCCCACTCCAAATCCCTTGCTGCTACATCCTGTGTCTCTGGCTCTCTCTGATGCCCTTTGATGCTCTAGGATCACTTTCTATCAACTAGTTGCTAATGCAATCTTCTGACCCAAGGTTAAGTTTTAATGAATGCAAATGCAAACTCGGGGTTCACAGTGTGAATAAACATCCCCCCCAACAAACCTAAGTAGACTTTTATAACCTAAGGAATTTGTAAATCTCATTTAAGCAAGTTTTGCTTGGAATTTTATGTCGCCCCCCCCATGGTCTTACAGTTCCTGAGAAAAAGAAAGTTTATATTTCAGCAAGAGCAATGGATATTCATGACCTTAAATAGGGAACATTTTTTATTAATGTGAACCAAGAAAAAAGGAAGAAGTCAAAGAGTTAGATATCTGTACTTACATTTAAGCCATTCTAATTTTTATATGAATCTTTTAATTTATTTTTTATTTTATTTATTTTTCCATTCAAAAATTTACACTTCCTCCCCTCCTCCCATTTCCCTCCCACTCCCCCACTCACTCTCCTCCCTCCCACTCCCTCCTTAAGAGAGGGCAGGGAACCCTGCCCTGTGGGAAGTCAAAGCACCCCCCCACCCTACATCCAGGCCTAGGAAGTTTTGCATCCAAACAGACTAGGGTCCCAAAAGCCAGTCCATGAAGTAGAAACAAGTCCCAGTGCCTTTATCAATGGCTTCTCGGTCAGCCCCCATTTTCAGCCACATTCAGAGAGTCTGGTTTGATCACATGCTCATTCAGTCCCGGTCCAGCTGGATTTATGAGCTCCCATTAGAACAGGCACACTGTCTCAGAGGAGTTCAAATGGCCAAAAGATACTTAAGGATATGTTCAACCTCCTTAGCCATCAGGGAAATGCAAATCAAAACAACTTTGAGATACCATCTTACACCTGTCAGAATGGCTAAAATCAAAAACACCAATGGTAGCCTATTCTGGAGAGGATGTGAAGTAAGGGGAACACTCATCCATTGCTGGTGGGAATGCAAACTTTGTGCAACCACTTTGGAAATCAGTGTGGCGGTTTCTCAGGAAATTGGGAACCAATCTACCTGCATACATATTTTTAGTAAGAAAATTAAGTTACATGTGAACTAACAGTAATAAAATTATTTTTTCTTTTCTATTAGATTTTTAAAAAATACCAATCCATGTTCCCACTCCCTCTCCTCCTCCCATTCCCTCCACACACTCTTCCACCCCACCCCCTCAGAGAGGGTAAGGCACACTGCTTTGGGGAAGGTCCAAGGCCCTCACTACTATATCTAGGCTGAGCAAGGAATACATCCAAAGAATAGGATCCCAAAAAGCCAGTACAAGCAGTAGGGATAAATCCTGGCCCCACTGCCAGTGGCCCTGCAGTCTGCCACAGCCATGCAACTGTCACCCACATTCAGAGAGCCTAGTTTGGCCCTGTGCTGTTTCCTTCCCTGTTCAACTGGAGTTGGTGAGCTCCCATTTGCTCGGATAAACTGCTTTTATCATCATTTTATCAGTGGATGTCCCCATCATGGTCATGACCTCTTTGCTCATATTCTCACTCCTCCCACTCCTCCACCAGACTTTGGGAGTTCAGTCCAGTGCTCCAATGCAGGTCTCTGCCTTTGTTTCCATCAGTTGCTGAATGAAGGTTCTATGCTGATACTTAAGATATTCATCAGTCTGACTACAGGACAAGTCAAGATTGGGCCCCCTCTCCTCCATTGCTTAGGGTCTTAGCTGGGGTCAACCTTGTAGACTCCTGGGAATTTCTCTAAAGCCTGGTTTCTGCTAACCCTATAATGGCTTCCTCAATCAAGATATCTCTTTCCTTGCTCTCATCTTTGTCCTTCTTCCTTTCTGACTATCCCATTCCCTCAAGTTCTCCTCAACCCTCCCTTTCTCCCCTCCTTTTCCCTTTCCACCCTCCCTTCTACCCCCACCCCCATGCTCCCAATTTTGTCAGGCAATTTTGTCTGTTTCCAATTTCCAGGTAGATCTATATATGGTTTTCTTTGGGTTCACCTTAAGCAATGAATAAATTTATCATTTTCTGTAAGATTTTTTCTAAATGGAGTGTGCTAGACAATCTCTTGAGCCTTTATCCAGAATATAGAACAGCTTTTCCATTGTTAAATAGGTGAATACCCTCCCAGTTTTTAATTTTTAGCCTGTATATCATAGTTTCTCTAGAAAAACTTGAGACTATATGCCATTAGGGCCTACCTACACACAAGCAACTGGGGGGAGTGACTAGAGACTCAGATGAAGGTCCAGTGACCTTGCCTGTCACCTCCTTTTGGGAGGAATAATGACCTTTAACAAGCCCAGCTCTGATTATTTGAAACAGTCATATCTGGAGTTATTAGCGAGAGACTTTAGACAGAGGGTTTATTTTACAACTAGTTTTATGTGTCTGTAGATGGAGGCATCTTGACAAGCTTAATAAGCAATTTTTAATATTTTCTAAGGTCATTAAGTTGTAGAATAATATAAGTAGCTGTAACCTAGAGACCATTTAACAGAAATCTATAAACAACGGACATCTACAGAAACTCAGAAAATGTAAGCATTATGCTGTTTTGTTTTTTAACAAATTTTTAAGCATATCCAATAAGCTTACAAATCTTAAAGCACAGAAAATTTATACTATAGTCTTACAAATCTTGTACTTTATCGAAACTCTTAGAGAGATAAACCAAAAAAGAGTATGAGATGCGTAGCAGCAATCCCTATGGGGAATTTTAGCTGTTTCATAACACGTAGTGTCTTTTATTGTGCTGTTTTCTTTTGTTTCTTCCTTTCCCTGTCATAGTAACAGGTGGCTCACTGGCCTAGGACAAAAGTTAGGAAGTTTTTAAACAAGCATGCTTGGGTTGGGAGTGGAGAGGTGACCGACCTACTCCAGAACCCTTCCAATAAAGAAGAACAACATAAAACAATACTTTAATATCTAGCATACCCCAAAGTCACATGAATCTCTGCAAAACTGAATCCATTGATGGGGGGGGTCAGTGCCAGCATCACCCCAGAGTGGTAGCATGGGGAGGTGGGGCAGGGTGTAGCAGCCAGAGCTTCATGGTCAGAGAAAGAAGCCAGCTGCTTCTCTGAAAGATGGAGCAAGCAGGGGGTGGAAACATCCTTCAGAAGCAGAACAGGGGAAATAAATCATAACCAGGGAGGCATAGATAACTTTCTGATATTCCTATGGGACTTGAACAGCAGGCTCCAGTGAGCCAATGAGAGGAACAAAGACAGGGCCAACAGAGCTCCTAGGGGGAGATGAGCAGAGACAAGTTAGCCATGGCTACAGATAGAGTATGTTACAGGAGAGAATTGAGAGACAGAAGAGAGACTGAGCCAACTAGTAAGGAGCATGCTGCAGGGATGCTCACTAAGTCTGGCTACCATGTCTGCAAACAAAACTTGTGAGTACATCAGAAAACAAAAACCCACCAGATGCAAGCAAACATGTAAAAAGACAGAACATTCATGCAGTCATAGGATCCCAGAAATCACAGACATTCAAAGTGGCCACTTTTTAACTCATGCACCCAAACCAGAAGGACAGAAAGGAACCTCCTCTTTGTCCCAGAGACTGGGTCTTTCAGATAGCATCTGATCTTTCCTGTGTCTCTCCAAATGTCTGGATTCCAAAACAGAACAAAATAATTTACCAATCAGTCTCAGATGTGCTTTGGCCAGCAGTTCTTTCTTTGGTTTTGTTTGCAATTTGCAAATTTCTGGTGGTTACCATCTGAGCTCCCTCCTAGGGTTCATCGAGTCTGTTTTGGACTTGCTCCCACATGGGGGCCAATCTCTGACTAGTGACCATTAATTTGTGACAAGTGTGATCTACAGCTCCTGAACGTCCAAGTCCACTGGTACCTATTCTGGTCTCTGGATCCCTGAGATTCCAAATGTCAGGGCCTTTTCCTGACCCTTAACCTTAAGTCAGGGGCCTTCCAGTTGTAGGAAGAGAGAGCTGCTTGTTGATTCCTGCTCACTTAGCCCCAAAATAATCACACAAAAACTGTATTAATTAAATCAATGCTTGGCCCATCAGCTCTATCTTCTTATTGGCTAACTCTTACATATTAATTTAACCAATTTCTCTTCATCTGTGTATGGTCACGTGGCTGTGGCTTACTGGCTAAAGTTCCAGCATCTGTCTCCTGCGGGGACTACATGGCATCTCTCTGACTCCACCTTTTCTCCTAGCATTCACCTTACTTTTCCCCACATAGCTCTGTTCCACTATAGCTCTGCCATAGGCCCAAAGCAGTTCCTTTATTAACCAATGATATTCACACCATACAAAGGGGAATCCAACATCAGGCATCCACATTCTAGATTAAATCAGATTTATAAAATATGAAGATCTTTTGAATCAGATTCAAGAATTTGAGAAAAAATATGTAGGACTTTCAGTGTGTCCCCTGTAATGTCAGTACACATATAGTGCCATCCTCCCATGTGAAGGCTAATAAAACTTGCTATTTGATGCAACAGAAATAAAACAAATAAAAACATACTGCAAAGCTCTATTATTGGAAAAAGATTGTCTAGAGGAATGCTGTTTAACAAGGTAAGGAGATTAGATACCATTGGATACTAGGGATAACTCTTATTTATGTACAAATCTCCATCCTTTTCCATTTGGTTTCTTTATATGTAATATTGGCTGTTGCAAGATCTGGTGCAATAGATTAAAAGCCCTTTTCTTGGTATTTTTCTAGGGGGCTTGTATTTCCATTAGGGCTTCTTCTCCCAAAAGGTAATGTTGTACATTAGGCAAGACTTTATGTTTAAGTACTGTTATCTGTGCTGGGTAGTTTTCTGTCAATTTGACATAATCTAGAGTCACCTGTTGATAGGGCAGAACTTAGCTAGGTGGGGAAAACTAAACAGAATGCTGGGAGAAAGGAGGCAGAGTCAAAGAGAAGCCATATAGCCCGCCAGAGACAGACATTGGGAATTTTACTCGGTAAGCCATGGCCTCGTGGTGATACAAAGATTAATGGAGATGGGTTAAATTAAGATGTAGGAGTTAGCCAATAAGAAGCTAGAACCAATGGGCCAAGCAATGATTTAAACAACATGGCTTCTGTGTGATTATTTCGGTTCTGGGTGGCCAGGACAAACAAGCAGCACCCTACTACAGATGACCTACTCATAAGATGCCTGTCTCAAATATTATAGCAACTAACTAAAGGGAACCATAAAGTGTCAAAGGATGAAATAGAAATTTGCCAGCAGGAAGCTAAATACTTAGCTTATATAGTGATTCCTTTGAGACTGTTCATAATTTTTTATGCTTTTCCTATTAAGAATTTTCTACCCTCAAAACAAAACAAAAAATAAGTAAGGAATTCTTAGAACCAACTGTTTAATGTGGGAACTGCATTCCCTGTTACCTATTAATTTCCCAGCCACTATATAAGAAACTTAAATAGGACCAACTGAATAACTTACATCTAGACCAGAAGCAAAAGACAACAAATAAGATCCTGAAAACCAGGCCCATGTCCTATGGCACCCAAACGATAACCTTCCCTTTTTTCTTTTCATTCCTCAAAAACGGGACTGCATTGGGCTTGCTAACTCAGAAACATGGGGAAGGGCCCTTGGGGTACTTCAGTCAGCAATTAGATCCAGTGCTACAGGACATCCTCCCTGTAATGAGAGCCATCTCTGCCACTGCTGCTCTATAGGAACAGCCTGAGGCTCTCTGATCACTATTTACATACCCTATTCTTTAGAACTTTTGCTAAATTCCCATTGCACACAACCAACACTACTCAGTGAGTCATCTAATTCCTTAGGCTGTCCCTGAGCTTTCACTTCCTCTTTCCCTGGTGTGCTACAACTCTCAAAATCCCTGCTACTGTACTCCTTTTACCATGTGGATCAGGAGAGGATAAACACAACTGTACACAAATAACTGATATACTTCTTTCCCCTTGGAGAAATCTTTAAAAGGCACTTATTAAAAATGGAGAATTGGATTTATTTACTGACATCTTATTTACAAGATTAAAAAAATGACATTTTTGGGGGGGCAGAAAATGCAGTTACCTTCTATTTGTGATGTAATTGAGAGTTCTAATTTGCCTTGGATAAAATATGCCCAGGTAGCTAAAATCACAGCCTTAACCAGAGTGTGCCATTTAGTAGAAAGCAAAAAAGACACCACCCACACACATACGTTGTCATTATGTACTTGAAGTGGTTTGGAGTGGTACCCAACTATGGCATGCTGTGGAGGAAAAAAAAATTAAGTTCCTCTGGCCAGCCCATTTGAAATAGCACATCTCTGAATTACTGGATTGTACCCATTTGCCCAAACCATCATTAAAATCCCATAGATTCTAAAGCAAAGACTGAGGAAACGGAAGGGAATAGTTTGGCTGCTAAAGCAGCAAAGAGGGCTGCACTACCCAGAACTGCATGCCTCGAGAGAGACTGCCCTATTTATTACTGCCAACTGTACCTCTGACCTCTTCTTTCAGACTCAACAGATGGTGCCACTGTTGTGGCATTCAAATCCACTGGGAAAAAACAAAGACTTACACTCAGTTCAAATAGATGAAGTAAATCTATTCTTACTGCCAGCAGAAGGATGGCAGCCTTAGAGCCACATAGCACGCCATGCAGAAGGCTTTAAAGGAAGTGTTTCTAAGGTGTGTATCACAGGTGTGCATTACAGTTATCTTGGGAATCCACAGCTGGACAAGAAAATTGTTTTACTCCCCTCAGTTGTTTCTCATTCCCATTGTATAGTAATAAGGAGACCACTCATCTCAATCCCACAGCCCTCAGCGAGTTCACAAAAGCAGGGAGCAAGGGGTTCAATCCCTCACAGCAGGAACATCATTATCCTATTCTTATCTCACCTGCAGGCCACTGAGGTCTCATGTACATCCCAGAGCAAAAGGCAATGGCCCTTAAGGGATTCCTGCTACCATTTCTTTCTTTTTTTTTTTTTTTTTTTAGTTTTTTTTTTTTTTCCGAGACAGGGTTTCTCTGCAGCTTTAGAGCCTGTCCTGGAGCTAGCCCTTGTAGACCAGGCTGGTCTCGAACTCACTGAGATCCGCCTGCCTCTTCCTCCCGAGTGCTGGGATTAAAGGCCTGTGCCACCACCGCCCTGCCTGGTACCATTTCTTTAATCACCACAGGGAAGTTATTTGTAAACCATTACACAGGTCAAGCACTGTGGGGCAAGTGTCACTAACTGACTGGAATAGAGCAATAGAATCATCTTCTGTTGGGTAAAAATTGGACGCTCATAATACTCCTCAGTTTCCAATTGCTTCTTCTAGAAGTGTCTCTGCAAATAAACAATAATTGTGAAAGCCCTCCCCAACAAAAACGCAAAAAGCATAGTCAAGATGTTCTATGCACTTTCAAATATTGCTCTGTTAAGCTACTTCATGGGACACAAGGGCATTACCCTTTACCAAATAGGGCATTTGAAACCTGGCAACTGCAGTTTATACAAATGCTTCCAACACAAGGATCTAAATACGCCGTAGTGCTAGTTTGAATGTTTACCTGTTCATTTGAAGCTCTTCCTTGCTCGAAAACTACTGCCTTGGCTATAGAGGGAAAAACTGGTAGAAATAATTTTTCTTGCTTGGGGCATTCTTGCAAAATCACATTGTGATCAGAGAACTAATTTCACTGGACAAGTGTTTACATATATCTGCAAAGTTGGGCCTATTGTACAATATTTCTGATGTGCGTACAATCCTCAAGACTCTGAACTGGTTGAGCAAACAAATGGCAGTATAAAAACAAAAAACGATTGGGAGAAATTGTTTCACATTCAAAAAAAAAAAACAGAAACAATGGAAACTATTTTAGTCTTTGAGGACCCCTTAAGGCATTTACTTCAAGAGCACTGAATGCAGACATGGTACTAGGGACTCTAGACTGGAGAGTAACATCACTCTCATCCATTTGCATCATCCTTAGAGAGAGCACATGGTTAGAGCACAATTCCTCCCCTAATATGCTCCATCCCAGCTTCCTTGGGGCGCCTGAGTGTACCCACAAAGGGATCATAGACACTGCTTTGTACAAGTTCCAGATGCTTTGGGTCTTACCTTTACCCCAGTCAGAGTTTCACCTCCATGTCGTACCCATTGTCTATTCCCCAGGATTAACTCATGCAAATGCACAAATGTTGTTCCCTGCTATGAGCATCTTTGAGGTATCTAAGCCCTCTTTGTTCAGAATCACAAATAAACCTAAGAAAGACTAGGCTCAAAGAAGATGCTTGCTTCTCTGGTTACCTTTTCTGTTTGAGGTCACCACTGGGGCAGATGCTATGAATATGTGGGGTTTGTTTTCTACTAATTACCAAGGAAACAGCTTTATTACCTAGGAAATTAAACCCATGTCTTTACATCTTTTCAGACAGTAGTGTCTGAAGCAAATGAACAGACAGGAGCTGAGAACATTTAGAGTATGATAAAACAGAAAAGTAAATCAGTCATAGTGGCAGAAGAGTATAGAGTCCAGTCGAGATGCAACAAGAGCAATTTAAAAGCTTTGAGAAGCCCTGTGAATATACTCGGATTTCAAACCGCCTTAGAGTAACTTTAGCTCCATTGATTCTTGATAAAAATGACCAATAATTTGTGTTGACTCATTTAAATTATACAAAATTCATACTAAATTATACAAAATTCTAAGGACAACAACTCTCAAGGTATTTTTACATCTAAAGAGAATACTTTAATTCTTCAAGAATCCACTTCTTGAATGCATGACTTACATATAGATGCACACATCAGTGCAAGAGTGGCATGATTCTTATGCGAGTGACATTTAAAAGTTAAGGTTCACTGCACAGAATAAAAGTCATGTTTGCTACTATAAACAAGGCCAAAAGCCCTTGTCTAGGGAGGACACAGGCCTAGGAGAGAACCTATTACAAATTGGATATAGAGTCAAACTGCCTTCTAAATTATTGTCTTCCTACACATAGATTAGAGCAGTGCTTCATCCTTATTGGAGAAACCTATTTGTCTTTGCAGAAGATGGCAGTTAATAAGAGATGCACAACTGGCCAGATGCAGAAAATACATACCCGTGGAGTTCTCAGTCCCCAATGAGACCTGGATCACACCCCATACTCTAAGGTGCAGGCAACAATGCAGAAGAGGACGCAGAAAGATGATAAGAGGCAGAGGACAGGATGGAAAGGCTGTTTATTGGATGTGACAGGGACTTCCAACTCATGTACTCACAGCGACTATGACTGCCTTCAGAAGGTCAAACTTTCCAGTATTGCAGCCTGGAGGAGGGGTGGGGCCATTGAAGTTTTCTTCAGGGATGTGAGCCCTGATCATTGCCCATGTTCTAGTGGATGAACCTTCACCCGTACACATACAGATATCAATAGCTGAAGTCAGTGCATTTAAAAAGGGGTACCAGAAGCCGGGCGGTGGTGGCGCACGCCTTTAATCCCAGCACTCGGGAGGCAGAGGCAGGCGGATCTCTGTGAGTTCGAGGCCAGCCTGGTCTACAAGAGCTAGTTCCAGGACAGGCTCTAAAAAAGCTGCAGAGAAACCCTGTCTCGAAAAACCAAAAAAAAAAGGAAAAAATAAAAATAAAAAAAAATAAAAAGGGGTACCAGAGTTAAATGACAGCGGCAAAATAGGCACAGTAGTAGCAAGAGATATTCTGGAAGTGAAGCCCTTGGGGCCTCGCCTATCTGACATTTCACCCTTCAGTGCCTTCCACTCCAGTGGGGCTAAATTCCCGAAGCTCAAGTGCCACCTGCTACTCCTCTGACATGGCCATAGCCTGACTAGTTAACTTTGGTAGTCTCTAATGGCAATAAAACATATTCACAGCATTCAGAGGGAATCCCATATTATCTCCTATTTTCTGTCTAAATAAAAGGAAGGTTTTAACTTTAACATAGTAAAATTATATATAATAAAAGAGGTTTCAAGTAAGAATTACAGTTACAGCATTTATTCTATTTGTATCTGGCAAAATTAAAGAAAATATTCTATTATCTATTTTATTTTTGGGAGTCTAAAGTTTCATATCTGATTTACCTCTTGTGACTACGGAAAACTATAATTGTACCTATATAGTATTCAACTCCACCAAAGACCCCAGAAGGATATAATATTCCCTAAGTAGACAGGAAGGTCATTGTAAACAGCCTCCAAAACTCTAGAATTACAGAGACATCTTGCTGCCTGAATAGTCACCCAATGTTTTTCTGTAATGTTGGAGCAGCCACATTCAGCCTACAGGCCCATAGTATCCAGCAGACTTTTCTGTGAAACAGGAAATGTCAGAGACAGTTTCACCTATATTGACAGTTTGTCAGTCACTTTCTTCTGTGTCCTGCAGAATGTCTAGCAGACTCTTTCATGAAGCAGAAACCCCCAAGGACTGTCTCAGCTTCTTTTGGTAAGTTCAGCAGTCATTTCTCTGTGGGTCCTGCATGTCCACTACAGCATAACATACAGGAGTCCAGGCAATAGCATTTTCTTGCCCAAATGGAGAGCCTTGTCAATTGAAGGCAAATTCCATAATGAGTTTCTTCAATGCCCCTCAACCTCTCTGAAGCAATTGCTGCTGCCAGAAGCAGACATGTCTCACTGTCGAGAAAAGTCCAAGTTCTTAAAACCTTTTAAAAGCCATATTCTGTAGGTCTTTGAAGTTTTGAAGATTGTCTGTGTAACTGAAATATATCTCTGTATATCCAAAATATCTAACTATCATGACTACAAGTTTGATGATTATAAATGACTACCTATTAATCTGTGATTTTTAATTATACATTACACTTTTAAATGAGCTGCACAAAAAATGTCTCAAAGAAGAGAAGAAATACATATACATAGTGTGTCAAAATTGACCTTAAATTTGTATCATTGTACCTAAATACATACCAATGCAAAGTATTAATATCTATTCATAACCCCTTTATTTTTGTATTTTAGAAATTGACTGTGACCATTAGCCATTTATAAGCAACACAAACATTTACAAAATATCATTTTGGGATTATAAGAAAATGTCCTACTTGTTCATTATACATCCAAACATTGCTACCTGCAGGAATCAGAAGAAAGTGACTGACAAAATGCCAATATAGGTGAAACAGTCTTTCAAATAGCACCGGACTGAGCTCCCAAGGTCCTGATGAGGAGCAGAAGGAGAGAGAACATGAGAAAGAAAGTCAGGACCGTGAGGGAACCTCCAGCTGGCGACAGATGGGGAAGGTGACTGAGCCCCACATTGGAGCACTGGACTGAGCTCCCAAGGTCCCGATGAGGAGCAGAAGGAGCGAGAACATGAGGGAGAAAGTCAGGAACGAGAGGGGTGCGTTCACTCATGGAGACGGTGGGACAGAACTAATGGGAGATCACCAACTCCAGTTGGAATGGGACTGATGGATCATGCGACCAAACCCGTCTCTCTGAGTGTGGCCAACAGCGGGGGCTGACTGAGAAGCAAAGGACAATGGCTCTGGGCTCTGATTGTTCTTCATGGACGGGCTCTGTGGGAGCCTTCTCAGCTTGGTCGATCACCTTCCTGGACCTGGGGGGAGTTGGGAGGACCTTGGTCTTAGCATAGAGTGGGGAACCCTGATGGCTCCTTGGCCTTGAGAGGGAGGGAGGGGAGGTATGGGTGGAGGGGAGGGGAGGGAAGGGGGAGAAGGAGGGGAGAGAAAGGGGAGAAGGAGGGGAGGGAGGGGGGAGGAGGAGGGAAGGAGATGGAAATTTTTAAATATAAAAAAAAATAAACCATGAAAAAAAAAAAAAAAAAGAAATAAAAAAAAAAACAAATTGCCTGCTTCATGAAAAACTCTGCCAGATACCGTGGACCTGCAGGCTGAAGATGGATGCTCCAATGGTACAGAATAACTTTGGGTAAATTTCCATGCTGGCCTCGAACTCATGACTTTCCTGCCTCTGCATTCTTCAGCAAATCCTACTGACATGTCCCACCACAGCTGGCTTTTTTTCAACATTATTCTTGTGTTAACAAAATTGTGGTGATATTTAGTTTGTAATCTAATAAATAAGGCTTGCCTGAAGATCAGAGTATGGAGGTAGTCACAGTAGTTAGGGATAGAGACAGATCTCTACGAGTTCAAGGCCACGCTGGGCTACAGGAAATGGATCCACTCTAAAAGAAAAAGAGAGCTAAGCAGTGGTGGCTCAAACCTTTAATCCAAGCACTGGGGAGGTGGATACAGGAAGTCACATGACTGGGCAGAGAGAGGAGCTCAGGATTCAGCCTAGGCACAGTGCACTCTGCATGTTCTTGGAGTGTTTTTGTTTTGTTTTCCTTTCATTTCTTTCAAGACAGGATTTCTCTGTGAAACAGCCCTGGCTGTCCTGGAAGTCACTCTGTAGACTAGGCTGTTTTCGAACTCACAGAGATCAACCTACCCTCTGTCTCCCGAGTGCTGGAATTAAAGGTGTGCACCACCACTGCCTGGCCTCTATGGCTAACTAGCTCTGTACTCTGCTCTTCAGGAACACTTTGTTAAAGCACAAACAAAATATCACCACACACCATTGGCAAAAAGTCAACCAAAACGTTTTTGCTTGCTTTGAAAATGCTGGTCGTCCCCTGCTCAATCCCACATTAAATAAGAGCCTGTGTGGGGAGGAGGTGGTGGCAGCTAGCCTGGTGACCTGGTTGACATGCTCAGTAGCTCGTTCCTCAGGCAGCAGTGACACCCGAGAAGGGCTCAGTTTAACTCAGTCATCTAGACACTGTGCTCGTTTTAATAAACAGGACTTCGTTGCCAACCCAGTGTTGTGCTCATTTCTCCCCCTGACAAAGGCACGATAGAACTCTTGATGCAGGGAGTAATTGGGTCTGTCTGGTTAAGGTCTTGGGTTGTGGCAAGTGCACTGTCTGCTGTGAGGATGTGTTTCTTCAGCAGTGGTCCTTCTGACTGAGTTTGGGAGCTACGTGAACTGACTTTCTCCATGTAGGCTTTACCTCTCCTTATGGCCCCATGCTTCAGGAAGCATATTTTGGAGTGACAGAATGCTTTTGGATAGCCAAGTTAGCAACCCTGCTTTTCTTTTCTAGTACCTGTTGCTCAGATCCATGCAGAACAGTGAGCAGTTTGCCTGTACACAGGTGTTTTGTTATAGATGCCCCTATAACAGCAAATGCCAAGAGGACTGGGTAGTGTTAGAATCCAGCCATTACTACCAACTGTTGTGGCTTCGTTGTCTCTGTGAGTGTAAGGGAGCCTTGTCTTTTGTTGGTCTCTTGCCCAATTTCCAAATGAATGCACTGCCGACCAACAAACTTAACAGACTCGCTCTCTCTATGGATTGAATACCGACCCTCTGTAGACAGGTCATTTATTCACCATGTGAATGAACAATGTGTTAGATATTGATGTCCTTCTCTAGAAGACACAAAATAGTGACATTTGTGTAGTTGAGTAACAGAGCAGAGAGAAGAAGCACATGTGCCTACAGAGTCCTGTCCCCAACTTCACATAGGAGATGAGCCGAGACACCATAGTCTCTTCTTGGTGAAGCTTTTATTGCCTAGTACTCTTCAGGAATGAGAAAAGGATCACCTCCCAGAGTTTTCCAAATGCTCATCCCATCCAGAGTTCCAGGGGATTTTGACAATCTATGTTGGTTTTGGATTCAGGGTCAGTCCATGCCCTGTTCTGGAGGCTTGTCCTACCTCTTCCCTCTGCTCAGGTGCACACATCTCTCAAAGATGGATGGCCACTTGTCTGAGGTCCCATGTACAGCTTATCCCCCTCACTGGGGATCTCGGTGCCTCTGTTCCCAAAACTTGGGTCTAATGATACCTGTTCACATGGATTTGGATGCTATTCCTCTGCCATGCCAATGAGGAACAGAGGGAAAATGAAAAAAACTGTGAAGCAGCACAGCAATGGGAAACAGGAGGACCATCTGACTTGGGGCCATTCAAAACATCGAGTCCTGGCATCTGTGGTCACCCACGATTGTTTTGCCAACTGACTGTACATATATATATATATATATATATATATATATATATATATATGTGTGTGTGTGTGTGTGTGTGTGTGTGTGTGTGTGTGTGTGTGGTGTGTACATATATACATATATATGTATACACACACATATATATATATACATATACATATATATACACATATGTTTGCCAATTAACTAGGTTAATAATTTCTTGTTCCTCCTCACTCCTGGAGAGCCAAGATTTGAGAACTGAGCTAACAAAATAACATGATCACCAGATGGCAGCGTCACACAGTGAATTGTTTTTGGCTGTACTTTACTAGGTTGCTAGAGACTTTCCTGGGGCAGTGGCAGGAGTCCCCACCAGAAGGGTAAGGGAACAGAGTGATTCTAGTAGAGCAAAGGAAATGGGGGAGACCTGCTGTCTCCATCCATGAGGAAACTTTTCTGCCTCCAAGGCGCTGAACATCTGTTGGGAGGTGAGGAAAGGGAGTTTAGCCTCACCAGCTGCACAAGGGTGTGTGTGGGTGCATGTGGGCTTCCTTTCTCACACATCAGTGTCCTCCAGTAGGGATGAGCTCACCTCCATCCTCCAGATGCCAGTTCTTATTTAGGAAACTAATTGCTGTCCCCAGTCTAGATTTGTGGGCACCTTTCCCCGGGGTATGACAGACATTCTCAGTCCACAGGGTAATTGTTAAAACATCAACCCAGTTTTCCTTAGTTTTTAACTCATGTTTCTCCCTTCTGAAAGGTATGGAATTCTCACACAGACCCATGAGTCAAGTAAGAGCAGAATGGACGCCTGACATCTGGTCTTTCTCCTTTACTTTGGCTGAAGGAACAGAGACACCTTAATCTGTCCTTGTAGTCACTTTGTGGAGTGGGGGCAGCAGGAACAATCAGGACCACCACCCTCCCTGGAAGAAGGTAGTTATCCAGGATATAAGGGTCACACACTGGAGCAGAAGCAGTCCTTTCCTGAGAGTCAGGCTGATCTCTTTCATCCATGACAGATAAGGACTTCAGAACACTGCTACAATGATTGGCAGAGCTGCCTTTTGACTAAAACTGCTCAATTATGCATACTTGTATCTGGGCCCCAGCTCTCCTCTATATACACCCAAGCTCTTGTTCAGTAACTCCCAGCTAAACTTAATTATGCTTATTTGTACCCCGGGACCCAGCTCTCCTCTATACACACCCCAAGTTCTTGTTAACTAACTCCAAGCCAAACTGGTAGGGACTGTAATCCTGTATTTATTAATCTTCCCAATTTGGCCACATTGATCAAATCTCCTCTCTTCTTGTCACCGTGACTCATGTCCTTAATCCCTGCATTGCAGATGGTTGCCAAAGCCTAGCTTTGCTGAGGCTGCTAGATCCCAGGCTTTTGTATCCCACTCTAAGGTAGCATTGAGAGTTGTGCTGATGCACAGGACCCATCCTTCCTTCTCCAGACTAACTAGAAAAAGAAGGGCAAAGTGGGGAATTTCAGCTCTTACTGTTACTCTCCCTGATACTATGCTCATAGCACACAGTCAAGATTCTCATGTAGTACATTTCTGCTATCCACTATAGTATGTGTGTGTGTGCGTCACCCATGCAAGCACACACACACACACATGGGGAGGGTGATTTTTACTTGTCTCTGTGTGTGCACTCATATGTGGAGACCAGAGGACTACATTTAGAAACTGAATCATCCACCTTGACCATGTAGGTTTCATCCTAGAGATGTAGGGGTAATTCAGTATACAAAAACCAATCAATATAATCCACCATATAAACAAATTTAAAGGAAAAAACATATAATGTCATCTCCTTAGATGCTTCAAAATCTTTGACAAAAATCCAACACCCATGAATGATAAAAGTCCTGGAGAGAATAAGACTACAAGGAGCATATCTCAGCACAATGACGGCAGTTTGCTGCAAGGCTATATTCAAAAAAAAAAAATTAAATGGAGAGAAACTCAAAGCAATTCCACTAAACTCAGGAATAAGCCAAGGCTGTCCATTCTCTCCATATCTATTTGATATAGTACTTGATAGTCTAGATAGACCAATAGAAAAACTGAAGGACATCATGTGCATACACAGTGAAAAGAAAGAGTCAAAGTATTGCTATCCACCGATGATATGACAGCATACATAAGCAGTCCCCAAATACTACCAGCTCCTACAGCTGATAAACACCTCCAGCAAAGTGGTTGGTTACAAGATTAACTCAATACAATCAATATCTCTGCTATGTACAAATGACAAATGGGCTGAGAAAAACATCAAGGAAATGACATCCTCTACAACTGCCACGAATAATAGAATGTATCTTGGAGTAACTCTAATCAGGCAAGTGGAAGACTTCTATGAGAAAGACTTTATGTCTTTGAAGCAAGAAATTGAAGTAGATATTAAAAAATGTTCATGGATCTATAGTATCAACATAGTTAAAATGGCTAGCTTACCAAAAAGAAACTACAGATTCAATGAAATCCCCATCAAAATTCCAACATAGTGCTTTGTAAAACTAGAAAGGACAATATTCAACTACATTTGGGACAAACAAACAAAATACAGAATAACTAAAACAATCCTGAACAATAAAAGAATTTTCAAAGGCATCACCAATCCTGATTTCAAGATGTGCTACAGAACTATGGTGATAAAAATCCCATGGTATTGGCATAAACACAGACAGGTTGATAAGTGGAATCAAAGAGAAGACTCAGACTGAAACCCACACACCTATAGACACTTGATTTTTTTGAATTTACAAAAGCCCAGAAATACACAGAGTGCAAAATACAGTATCATCAATAAATGGTGCTGGTGTAACTGGATTTTGACAACAAGATCCATATTTATCACCCATCACAAAACTCATGCCCAAGTGGATCAAAGACCTTAACGTAAACCCAGATAGATACACTAAATCCGATAGAAGAGAAAGTTTGATATGATCTGAAACGCATTGGCACAGGAGATAATTTCATGAACAGAGCACCAATAGCAAAGGTACTAAGATCCACAATTAGTAAATGGGACCTCATAAAACTGAAAAGCTTCTGTAGGGCAAAATGGTGGCATACAGAATGGCTCTCATTCCTCATCAAAGATGCCTCTTCTGCAGGAGTCAGAGATCATTAAAGATGGAAACCTACAAATGTTCAAAATGCAGAGAACCACTGAACCTGTGGTTCCCATCCCAGATTGGTACATCTACAATACACCCCTACACATTAGATGCATAAAACACCTTGGGGTATACTTTAGTGGGTTCATCGGTAGGGGCAATGTGAGACAGTATCTCAAAGTCGCCTCAGAAAGTCCTGGAACCTGACTTGATTCACTAAAGTCCTCTCTGCCAGGGTAAACAATAAAAGCTGAGAATGGCTTCCAGACAAGCCAAGCAGCAAAGAGACTCAGAGTCCAGACCAATGGCCTAGAGAAACCAGAAACTAGCTGAATTGCCTGGAAGAGATTAGACCAATGAGTCAGTTTGAAGAGCCATTCTCCAGACTAATTAGCTGTCTGCAGGCTGTGCAGTGTGTGCTCCAGGTTCCCAGATTTGTAAGCTGTCACTGAAGCTGAGGTAGGCCTTGGTGATGGAACTGTCTTTGAGTCATTTCTGCTGTAAGTAACCCCTTACCCATATTCCTGTAAGTAAGCACAAGAACACTCATTGGTTCACCAGGTTAGACGTTGTTGGAAGCTATAATTTGCTGTGTTATGGGCTTTTTATGGGGCGGGGGAATAGACATGAATGTCTGGCCTTCCCAGGCAAAGTTTTGTCCCACAACAGGGGCATGGGATAGTTTGGGGGATGATTGGAAGGCCCGAGGATCTGGAAGACTTCTAGAAGATTGTGTCTTCTATGTGTGACAAGAGTGGCAGCCATGTAATGTTAACAGTATGATTGCCTGTACATTGCTAACACCAGTCAACATCCCCCATGGCTGAGGGAACTCTCATAAGGCCCACCCCTACAAGAAGAGCCAAGGGCAATTCATAGTGGATAGAAGGAGAATCAGTCTTCCCAGAGACAAGATTTCACCACTGAACAAATACAAATACATATGAGTATAATTATATAGACTCTGCAGTATGGTTATCTCTAAGTCTCTCTCTCTCTCTCTCTCTCTCTCTCTTTCTCTCTCTCTCTCTCTCTCTCTGAAATTAAAAAAGAATTTACTAACTTGTGAGGGAGTGAAGAATGGAAGAGAGGGGAGTTGTTGGAGGAGGAAAATGTGGATACAATGTACATTTCAAAGAAATTCTCAAAATAGTAACACAATAAATGTTTGTAAAAAGAAAGAAACTTCGGGCAAATTTAATACTAGAAAACTAGAAGATGCTTGAGCTAAGTCAAGCTGCTCAGTCTGTCACACCAGGCTTTGGATAAAGTTGTTTGTCAGTTTCTGCTTTGCTTTATTGCTGATTTATTCAAATATATACCTAAGAAACAATAGAAAATAGGTTCATGTACACTGGATATCAAATAAGACAGAAAGAAAGGATTTAAATCACAAACACTAGCTAACACAACTGCATTCATAAACTTCATAAACTTAAAAGATCGATGCAAGTCAGTGGTGAGTTAATTATTTCATTGGTCAAGAGAGCCTAATGGAAAGGAAAACGTAACACTGGAGTCATGTTAAAGATGATTACCGCATAGTCCTTGCTCAGTGATGAGCTCCATTCAAACTAGCAAGTTCTGTCAATCTGTTTTGTGCCAATTCATGGCTCTACTTCCTTTCCTCTACTCCCTTTCTATTGCCACTTAGACCCTGGCATACTTTGCTTTGAAACACACACATCATGATAGATAGGTAAGTAGGTAGGTAGGTAGGTAGGTAGGTACGTAGGTAGGTAGGTAGATAGATAGATAGATAGATAGATAGATAGATAGATAGATAGATAGATAGATAGATAGATAGACACATAGATACACATAGATAGATACAGAGATAGATGGGGAGCTGGAGGAGGGAGAGAATGAGAGATTGTAAATGAGCAAAAATACAGGATTCTTATTTTCCTGAGTATTGTTATATCTCTTTCCCTCGAAATCACATAGTTTACTTCCTTACGGCTGAACAGACTTCCATTGTATAATGGTTTCCCCTTTCCATCATCCGTTCATCTGTAGATGGACAACAGCACTGACTCTATGGCCTGGCTACTGTAAACGGCACTGCTGTAGATACACATACACTTGCATGTGTGCAGTTCATCCGTGTACCTTTTTGGTACATTCCTGGGAGAGATACAGCTGGATTTTATGGTAGTCCTATTCTTAGTGGAATTTGATACTAATGCTCAGAGAGGCTGGACTAATTTAAATTCCCACTGGCAGCCCATAAGCGTTCTTTCCCCAGGATCTTTGCCTGCATTGCTGTTGTTTTCTTAATGATTGTTCCATTCTGACCAGGGTGAGATGGCATTGCAATGTGGTTTTGAGCCATGTATCCCTGATGGCTAAACATGTTCAATGTTCATGAACTTATTGGCCATTTGTACTTAACTTCTGGAGAAGTGTTTGCTCATTTCATTTGCGCATTTATTGATTGCCTTATTTGGGTTGGGTGTTCTCTAGTCCAAAGAAAAATCTTAAAGTTGGGTAGGTTGGCAGGGAGAGAGGTTCTGGAAGTAATTGGGGATGGGGAACACAATCAAATATATTTCATTTTAAAAATTGTTTTAAATAATAAAAATATAATAATGAAAAGTCACTCAAAGAAAAAGATTATTTCTGGGTGTTTAATTTGATTTTATGTTATTTTGTTCACTTATTTTGAGACTATTATAATGGCACTTTCCCCTGATATCGTGCTGAGCATGTTTATTATTGGTATATAGAATTAGTTGTATGCTGTCTTCCTATCAGAATATTTATCAGGGATAAGCATTTCAGGTGGAATATTTGGGGTGATTCAAATGCAGGATCATATGGTTTTCAAGTAGGGATAATTTAACTTTTTCCTCTCTTATTTCTCTTCCTCTTGTTCCTTTATCTTGACTTTTTGTTGTAGTGAAATACAGGCACTGGACTGAGTAAGAGTGGTTCCATTTTGTTCAGTCAAATGTATGTAGACACGTATGCAGTTCTTGTAGAACGTTTGAGAGTGAGAGAGAGACCACCAAGAGCATTGAAGTAGGGGTTGGGATTGACATCATGAAAATAAGGTACTCATGTATGCAGTGCTCAAAGAAAATACTAAATGTTACCAAACAAAACTATTGTCTCTACCCTCAGCATGGTTTGCCTTCTTGACCCACACCCTGCTAGGTTTAATCTTCAGTGTGCTGGCTGTTCACATATTCCACATTTTAGTGTTCATTATTCGGAGGGACTGCATGCTTCCATTCAGCTTTGCAGCTGGATAGTCTTATCCTAGCAGGATTCAGCTGCTTTTAAAAACATATTAAAATCTTGTGTAATCAGAGTGGCAGGGCTGGTCCTGCTCAACACCAACTGCATGACTGGGGGGGGGGGGCAGGTGCTACACCTCTCCATTTTACCAGACTAGTGCTACCCATTGTGTGGGGACAGGGGTGAGCCTTATCAGAGGATATGGGATTGGGAGAGCTGGCCCTATACTCCTCATCTGACAAGGGAAAGCAAGGGTGAGGGAAAGATGCCCTTCGGTGTAGTGCAACTTCTAATTTGTCTTAATAATAAGTATCTGACTTCAGATATTGGGGTAAATGCTGCCAGGTCAGAGAGACAAAGAGCAATTTACAACCACTTCTTACCTTAATTCCTCAGCATGAATGGGGGTGAGCTCCTGTCACCTCCTGCCTTATATTACTGTCTCCCCCTTCCTAGTGCTGGGATTAAATGCATGAATTTCCATCACTTGGCTCTGATTTTCTTTTACTTAGATTGGATCAACCTCGTGTAGTCCAGGAGGGACTTGAACTCCTGATCTTCCTGCTTTCTATTCAAAGGTGCTGGGTTAAAATGTGTGTGCCACTCCTGCGTGGCCTCTATATGGCTAATGCCACCCTCTGACCTTTAAGCAAGCTTTATTTCTTAGAGCAAAAACAAGATTTCATCACAATGACTCCTCATGCCTTCCACCTGCAGCAAACCAGAGATGACCTGGCCCCTCAACAGATGCAGCACTAGGGAGACTGGTCCCTGCCCCTCTCATGGGCAAAACAGTAGAGCTGACCATTTTGCTGATGGGGGGGGACAGATGAACAAACTCTGAGAATGTAAGGGTGAGTGATCCTGGCCCTTCATCTAACACACAGTGTCATGGGCATGGGACAGAAGCCCCCTCAGCACACCTCAAGGCCTGTGGAAGGTGGGGGAGCTGTCCATGTGGTCACAAGACCAAAAGAGCTGGAGTTAGCCCTGCCTCTCATTAGCTGCAGCAGCCTGCAGAGTGGACCTTATAAGTCGTGTGAGCAACACAGTAGAGCTGGCCCTGGTGGAATAGGTTTGGCAAGCTACCCTGGAGCACAGACAAGCAGGAGAAACAACCTTAACCCTTGCTGCTCACTGCATAAAGTGAGCTAGCCGGGGTGTTGCTGGAAAGATCATGCTTGTTTTGAGGATGAGGGAGAGCTGGCAGGCTGAACAAACCAGAAACCACCCAGACTCCAATACATGGCTAAGTGTTGGCCCATCCCATCATCCCCCTCTTCTGTGATCTGCTGGAGCACGTGAAGAGGCCAGCCCTGCAGACCAAAAGTTACAGGATCTTCATGACAAGGACAAGAAGAGGATATTCAAGAGGAGCCCTAGTGAGAGCAGCTGTCTACGGTATAGCAAAAACTAGAGGCCTGGGACCAGAACAGTGACTCATTGCTCTGCATACTCACAAGTGTATATGGACTAAAGGGTTTACTGTGTGACTCCCTGAGTCACTACAGCTGCCATGATGAGATTTTCCTTTCCTTTCTTTCTCATTTCTTTTCTTGTAAATTTTGTTTTCTTTTTTCTGGTGGGGGAAGTTAGTAAGAGTAGCCGGGGGATTGGAAGGGATAAGGATATGAGTGGGATTGGGATCCATGAAGCAAAACCTACAAGGCAAAAATAAAAATGTTAAGATGAGAAGATAATATGAAATTGTACTTAGAATTGTGAAAGAAACCCATTTCATAACTACAATGCCCCTGGAAATGAGCACACCCATCAGAACAGAGACGATCATGTAGCCATCTCTGTGGGAAGACAGATGCCTTTGCAGTGCGACTAATACAACATACCTGTATGTTTTCATGCTGCTTAATCTCCTAAACTCTTTTTATTCAATTTACCAACTTTGTCAGATAACGCAAAGTGAAATAAAGTTTCTCCTAGACCCTCAAACATACTACATTTACTTATCTATGTAATATTTGTCAATATGTGTGTCTATGTTTCTGTGTGTGTGTCTATATTCATGCCTGTGGGTTTCTCATGGTGCACTTGGACAAGTCAGAGTAAAACTCTTGATAGTTTTTTCCTTCTTAAAACCATGTTGGTCTCTACCATCAAGCTGAGGCTGTCATTGGCAGTAAAGGCTTTGTGACCAACAGTCTCACATGCGTTGATGGAGGAGGGTCTTCTATCAATCTGTTGATTTCATTGGTTAATTAATAAAGAAAACTGATTGGCCTGATAGGTTAGAACATAGGTAGGTTTAATAGACAGAACAGAATGCTGGGAAGAAGGGAAGTGAGTCAGATGCAATCAAGCTCTGACCCAAGATGGACTTAGGCTATAATCTTCCCAGTAAGCCACCTCTCGTGGTGCTACACACATTACTAAATATGGGTTAATCAAAATGTGAGAGTTAGCCAGTAAGAGGCTGAAGCTAATGGGCCAAGCAGTGTTTAAAAGAATACAGTTTCCGTGTAATTATTTCTGGTGTAAAGCTAGCTGTGTGGGATCCGGGCAGGACAAAAAGCAAGCCTGCCCACAGCCTCTTTACTACGGAATGGCGCCCAGGTGGATAACTGAATCTACAGAAAGCCTGAGAAAGCTTGGGAAAGAATAGAGTGAAGCATGTTTTCTCGGTAGCAGCAATTTCTCAGTTCTGCTCTGCTTGACAGAGGCAAGCAAACACTCTCATCTAAGAGAGGCTTTCTGACTCAGCTTTAGCTGCAAAACCCTGCAGCTCTCTTTTAAGAGGTCCTGCCACGAAACACTTAAACAGTGTTGATGTAAAGCTGAATGCATGCTTTTTGGTTTTCAGCCGTAGCAGGAAAAATATCTGTGCCTTTTAAAAATGCTGGCTTTGTGGGCCGTCCTGCCAGAGCAAACTCTGACTCTTTCAGGCAGGCAGTCCAAATGAGTCTGGTCTGTAAGCAGAATGCTGCAGCTTGCTTGCTGGAAGGGACCTTGAAACACTGTAGAGTTGTGGCAATGAACATGTCTCTGGCCTGTATCTCAGCCACAAGGCTGGAATAGCAGAAAGCTAAGGAATGAGCTGGATCTAGCTGTCAAAGCCACGGCTTTAATCCTACTTATATTGTTTGCTAAATTAAAGACTCATGTGATCACAAAAAGAGAGGTATAGAGTAAAAGAAAGATTCTTTGTTGAAGAAAACATCTAAATGGTTTACAGTGTGTTAAAAATACATGCAGGCTAAAGGTTAAAGTTCTTAAAAGTAAAAAAAAAAAACAGAAAAAAAGGAAGTAGTTGGGTGTGGTAGTACACCCCTTTAATCCCAACACTTGAGAAGTAGAGGTAGATTGACCTCTGTGACTTGAAGTTGTGGTAGCACACACCTTTAATCCCAATGCCAGGGAGGCAGAGACAGGAGGAACTCTGAGTTCAAGGACAGCCTGGTCTACAGAGTTATTCCAGGACAAAGATATACAGAGATCCTGTCTCAAAAAGTAAAAGTAAAAATAAAAGAAATAGAGGTTAAAACAAAGCTCCACAAAGATGGAAAATACAGAGAACCTTGATACTGTCTGCTATTATGCTCTCTTTGAATTGTTTGAATGCTGAGGAAGGAGCAACAGCTGCTAAAAGATATTTGTTTACAAATGCTGCTGAACTAATCCAAGATAGATATTTTGAAAATACCTTGTCTTCAGAATTTGGATCTAAGGATACGATACTTTGGAAAAGAGATTCTTCTTTTGTTTTCACAGATGATGAGACCCTGTGGATTGCTTCTATCCCAATATGGCATGATAGACCATACCCTCCTGAAAGGTTGCTGTGAACACCTTTGGAAAATTACTTCACCCAACTGATGACTGAGATGAACCTGGCACACAGGTTACACCATGAAAGTTCTGATTAACAGTGTCCCCATTCAGCAGGAAGCAGTTTGGAGAGAAATAACTGGGCCCATATTCCCAAATAGTGTTTACAAATGTTCTTTTACATTTAAAGGGGGATATGATATAGATATGAATAATTTGCATTGATATGGATTTTGCTTGAGTGATTTAAATTTAAGGTCAATTTTATGATATGTATATGTATTTCTGATATTGATTAAGGTATTGTAATTGTGTTGTTCATTTTAAAATGTAATGTATATAGGTTGTTAATGGATAATCATCAATAATAGTCAGGCTTGTAGTCATGTTAGTTAGAATTTCCAGATATATAGAGATATATTTCAGTTAGATAGACATTCTTCATATCTTCCAAAGACTACAGAATATGTCATTTTAAATGTTTTTATAACTGTAGATGGAGCAGCGAGATGTGTCCCACCACCTGGCTAGCTTTACCCAAAATAATTACACGGAAACTGTATTCTTTTAAACACTGCCTGGCCCATTAGTTTCAGCCTCTTATTGGTTAATTCTCATATCTTGCTTTAACCCATATTTAGTAATCTGTGTAGCACCACAAGGTGGTCGCTTACCAGGAGAGATCTTAACCTGCGTCCATCTTGGAGAGGAGAGGCATGGCGTCTGCATATGGCAACTGCCTGAAGCGTCTCCCCTCTCTTTCCCAGAATTCTGTTCTGTTTACTCCGCCTACCTAATTTTCTGTTCTATTAAAGGGCCAAGGCAGTTTTTTTTATTAATAAAAGTAACACATAGACACTCCTCCATCATTTCCCCTTTTTCTGTTTAAACAGAAAAGAAAGGCTTTCACTTTAACATAGTAAAATTACATATAGCAAAACAGTTATCAAGCAAGAATTACAGTTACAATATTTCTATCTACTTTATCTTTTATAATAACTAAGGAAAACTATAACTATCTATTTATTCTTCAACTCCATCAAAGACTCCAGAAGGATATAATACTACCTAAGTAAACAAGAAATATGCAACTTTCAAAGTCTAGAAATAACAGAGACAACTCGCTGCCTGGACAGTCACCCAAAGTTCCTCTGTACCGTTGGGGCATCCATCTTCGGCCTTTAGGCCCATAGTATCCAGCAGACATTTCCATGAAGCAGGAAATTACAAAGACAGTTCAGTCACATTCTGCTGTGTCCTGCAGAACGTCTCGCAGACTCTTTCATGAATCAGGAACCCCGAAAGACTATCTCACCTTTAGGCAAGTTCAGCAGTCCTCTCTCTGCGGGTTCTTTGTGTCCAGTTTATGCAACAGTCCCGGCAAGAGCAGTTTCTTGCACAAATGGCTAACCAACTCCATAAGGAGCCTCTTCGATGCCCATCTTCCTCTTGAAGTAGATTGGTGCTGCCAGGAGCAGACGTGTCTCGTTGTCATGAAAAGCCCTAAGTTATTAAAAATCTTAAATGCCAATTTCTGTAGTCTTTGAAAGATATGAAGAATGCCTATCTAACTGAAATATATCTCTATATATCTAGAAAATCTAACTAACATGACTACAAGCTTGACTATTATCAATGATTATCCATGAACAACCTATATTTCCTAATTATACATTACATTTTAAAATGAACTACATAATCATAATAGCTTAATCAAGATCAGAAATACATATACATATAACAAAATTGACCTTAAAATCAATATCAATGCAAATTATACATCTCTATATCATATCCCACTTTAAATGTAAAAGAATATTTATAAACAATATTTGGGAACGTGGGCTCAGCTATTTCTCTCCAAACTGCTTCCTGCTGAGTGGGGGCGCTGTTATTTAGGTCTATCATGGTGTAACCTGTGTGCCAGGTTCATCTCAGTCAGCAGTTGAGTGAAGTAATTTTTTGAGGGTATTCACAGCAACCTTTCAGGAGGGCGTGGTCTATCATACCATATTGGGAATAAGCAATCCACAGGGTGTCATCCTCTGTGAAAACAAAAGAAGAAACTCTTTTCCAAAGCATGATACCCTTAGATCCAAATTCTGAAGTCATACCCTTATAATATTCATTCTGGTTTAGCTTGGCAGCCCATATAATGAAATGTCTCTCTGTCCTTAGCTCCTTCAAAATCAAAGATTTCAAAGAAAGCACAATAAAATACATAATCCAGACTCTCTGTGAATTTTCCATTTTTAAGTAGCTTATTTTTACTCTATCATTTTACTTTATTCTGTCTCTTTAAAGACTTTACCCCTTTTTTAAAGGCATTAACTTTATTCTCTTTTTTTCTCTCTCAAGCCTACGTACATTCATCCAACATTGTGACCCATTTAAATGTCTTTTATGTCTGAATCTGTCCTATTGTGAATCTGTAATTTTTTTTACTATCCAGGAGCACTTCTTAAAAGGTTAAGCACTTCTTAAAAACTTAAGTTGCACCATGTACAGGTAATACTGTACTGCCTGTGTCCTGCCCAGTCTAAACCTTAACTGCACTGTTATTATGGTAATTACAATAGATAGTTCCTGCCTGAGATCAGCACAGTTCAGCATGGCTGAGCAGAGCCAGAGCCGATCCTGCCTCAGTCATTTGGTGCCCCTGAGCCGCCCACAGTTCCAGGCACACAGCAATCCACATTGGAGCCGCACTCAGCAGTTTAATTCTGAGACTGAGCATGCAGCACAGAAACTCTTTTCATCCAAGTTACAGCCAAATCTGTCTTGCAGAGCACCACGCAGCCTGGAAACATCTCTCTGTATGGTGGCAGAAATCCGCCATGTTCTCCCGTTCGCCTAAGCCTGATTCAGCCATCTGCCCAGGTGCAGACAGGGAGCAGTGAGCCATTGGCATGGTCTCAGATTACTTTCTTTCTGATCCTAAGCGGGCACACAAACATCCAGTCCCATAAAAGCCACTGAAATGCTTTAAAGCCAGAGTTCGCGCTGGCGGCACAGCACCAGGAAGCCATGTTTTAAAATGACTCAGCTTTTTCTCTGCCAGTATTGCTGAAACAGGAAATCTCTCTAAGGCATGTCCTAGCAAACAGCAAAAAGCTGTATTAAACTCTCTCTCTCCTTTCTTTAAAGCCCTCTCAGGTTTTTAAGTGGATTTAGTCACCACGTTGGAGCGCCAATCTGTAGATGGAGCGACAGGGCTGTGTCCCACCACCCGGCTAGCTTTACCCAAAATAATTACACGGAAACTGTATTCTTTTAAACACTGCCTGGCCCATTAGTTTCAGCCTCTTATTGGTTAATTCTCATTTCTTGCTATAACCCATATTTAGTAATCTGTGTAGCACCACGAGGTGGTCGCTTACCAGGAGAGATCTTAACCTGCGTCCATCTTAGGAGAGGAGAGGCATGGCGTCTGCATATGGCAACTGCCTGAAGCGTCTCCCCTCTCTTTCCCAGAATTCTGTTCTGTTTACTCCGCCTACCTAATTTTCTGTTCTATTAAAGGGCCAAGGCAGTTTTTTTTTTATTAATCAATGAAAGTAACATATAGACACTCCTCCATCAAATAACTTAGGGCTTTGCATGACAATGAGACACGTCTGTTCCTGGCAGCACCAATCTACTTCAAGAGGAGGATGGGCATCAAAGAAGCTCCTTATGGAGTTTGATAGCCATTTGGGCAAGAAACTGCTTTTGCCTGGACTATTGCATGAACAGGACACAGAAACCCTGTAGAGAGAGGACTGCTAAACTTGCCTAAAGGTGAGATGGTCTTCGGGGTTCCTGCTTCATGAAAGAGTCTGCTAGACATTCTGCAGGACACAGGAGATAGTGACTGATCTGCCTTTGAAATTTCCTGTTTCATGGAAATGTCTCCTGGTAACTATGGGCCTGTAGGCTGAAGATGGATGCTCCAACAATACAGAGGAACTTTGGGTGACTGTCCAGATAGTGAGATGTCTCTGTCATTTTTAGAGTTTGGAAGCTGATTATTTCTTGTTTACTTAGTAGTATTATATCTTTCTGGAGTCTTTGATGGAGTCGAAGAATAAATAGTTATAGTTTTCCATTGTTATGTTAAAAGATGATATAAATATTATAACTGTAATTCGTGCTTAATAACTGTTTTGTTATATGTAATTTTACTATGTAAAGTGAAAGGCCTTTCTTTTTTGTTGAAACAGAAAAAAGGGGAAATGATGGAGGAGGGTATTCTATCAATCTGTTGATTTCATTGGTTAATTAATAAAGAAAACTGATTGGCCTGATAGGTTAGAACATGGGTGGAGTAGACAGAACAGAATGCTGGGAAGAAACGAAATAAGTCAGATGCAATGAAGCTCCGACCCAAGATGGACTTAGGCTATAATCTTCCCGGTAAGCCACCTCTCGTGGTGATACACACATTACTAAATATGGGTTAATCAAAATGTGAGAGTTAGCCAGTAAGAGGCTGAAGCTAATGGGCCAATCAGTGTTTAAAGAATACAGTTTCCTTGTAATTATTTCGGATGTAAAGCTAACCATGTGGGATCTGGGCAGAACGAAAAGCAAGCCTGCCCGCAGCCTCATTACTACAGTGTGTCACCTTGGAGAACCCCAGGGCTCTTTTTCGAGCATCCCTCAGTGTTTTCCTAAGTACATTTGCATCCACACCACCCCCAGTCATATCCACGTTGCTCTCAGGTTAGCCATTCACATAGGCACTGGATGGGGGCCTGTTTGCAACCAGGAGAATTAATAGTTCTGAATGTAGCCGGTCAGAAGTGGACCAGACATTTCATACCAGCGCTTGTGTGGCAGAGGCAGATGGTTTCACAAAACCAGAAAAATTATTTCTGAATATTCTGGTCTCCCAGCAGCAAGAGTGGAGTGTAGAGATTCTCGGGATCAGTTCCCTTCTGAGAACAAAAGTTCTTGGAAGGACAGCAGCTTACCTTGATCCTTCTGCAAGCCTTCCTACTGATCAGAATTTCTGTAATTGTGGAGAGCTTGGGACACTGCAGCTCAGAGCTCAACCACACTTTGTCTTGGGATATCTTTCTCCCCCACGGTAGACATTCACAGACCAGCCCTGTGCCTGACCTCACATCCTGTGACTGGCCAGTAACTTGGAAATGTACTAACAAACCAATGGGTGGAGCAAGTTAGGGGCTTCCAGTATCACTAGATGGCATCTCAGGCCCATAGAACAGATTTCCCCATTTGTTGCAATCCTCGGACTTATTTCTTCCAACGTATTTAAAAATAGCTTGGCTCTTGACTAGTCTTTGTTCTGGTATGATAAAAACATGATAAGCTAGTGGTTACTTTGGAACATGGAATTCAAGGTAACCCAAATTTGAGATCAAAGGCTACGGTCACTCATGTGTGGGTGGAGAATAAACAAGATCCTGTAACATGGGAGGTGAGAATTGTGTTTCTGTATGGAGTGACACCTCCTCCAGCCTCAGTGGTAGAGTTAGGGAGTAACCTCTTTTCTTTGTCTTCTTATTGAACTTTCTTTTAAAAATGAAGTAGACATCAGAATCCTGACAGCTTCAGATGTACGTATCTGTTTATTGTAATGTATATTTTCTACATTCTGAGTCTCATTTCCCATATATTTGATCACTTTCTATGAATATGATTTTTCCTTCACTGTTAGCAGTGAACAGCTCAGACTTATGGCTCTGATTTCCACTGTGAGGATTAGGAGTAGCTTCCCTCAGCTATGAACTACAAATGCATCCACATGTGATCTTGATGGCAAAGTCTCAAGGAGCCCCTGTCCCTGGGACAGTGACTGAGTCATGAGCAGATAATGGAAATATCCCTGGATGAGGCCACAGTCAAAGGAACTAACTCGTCAGATTTCCTGTCACTAATAGCTCCCACCAATTCAGTTGACAGCTTCTCTCCTTCCTAAATGTGTCTTCTTCACTTGGTCGCCTGTCTTATTAGATCTTGGGTAAGGACTTTTGCTTTTGCCATGTTCAATTCAGACCAAGGCCCAATATTCTGAGTTGAGTGATAGAGGTGAGAAGCAAATTTCTCACCCTGATCTGCCCTGCTCTGGAGAATTTGGAGAAGCTGGGGAAAGATGTTCACTGAAGTCGACTTGTTTAGACAGGAAGACCTTGTGCCTGAATGCCTGTGACAGATGGGTGGAACACCAGTAGCTCCAGGTGCATTCTAGGCAGCTGCAGGACAAAGCTTTTCTACTGACGAAGGTGACTGTCTAGCTTCCCAAACCTCTTGCCTCAGGCCCTGCTTTCTGATTTGACCAAGAGTACATACCTCACCTCTCAGAAAACAGGGAACTGAAAAGTGAAGATGAGGTCCAAGACCAAATGAGGATGCCTGACCATTGCTTACAGTCTAGGAAGGGTGAGACTGTTATAAAGACAACAATCAACTGCCTAGTAGGTGGATACAGAAGTAGAAATGCCCTAATGAATGAGCTGTGCCCCTCCTCCATCTCATGAAAGAAAACCTAGTTTGCTTAGTTTCCACGCACCATTCTGATAAAAGAAATTAAATGTATCCTGTAGACATGAACGTGGGTGAAATTGATCATGGACTTGCAAGGCTCAATTCTTGAATGTGTCCCCAATGAGCAAATGCAGTGACAGTTTTACCATTGTGGCCATGGCAGACAGAGGGTTCGTTCCCCAGGGATGTGTGAGACCCTCAGTCCCCACTGTATTTTCTGACTCTAGATATAGCTGCTCAGAAGACCCTGAATGAAGAAAATGAGCTCCTCTCTGGGAATTATTCATAGTTTATCTGATGATGTCAAGTTGGTAAATTATACAGAACTGAAACCTGAACAAGACAAGTAGTCTTTTTTCATGAAGAAAGAAAGAGGAGACCATATCATGGCCTGTACCTCTGGCAGAAGCTGTCTACCCCATTAGAGGCGAGACCAGCTCCTGAAAACCAGGCCCAAAACTCTGGTGGAAAATATCCCATTTTATAAAGTCCAGGCCAGCTCCCTGAACACCAGGTAAGATCTTCCCAACTCTGTTGGTGTCTTCCCAATTTAACCCCAACTGCCCATCTCCTTCATGGCACCATATCCTGGCCCAGAACTCTGGGAGAGATCTCCTCTTCCAACAGAGGCCAGGCCAGCATCCTGGATCCCAGGTAAGACTGCCCCCACCATGCCCATTCTTGAGAACCCTATTCCAATTGCCCTTCCTGTCCTTGTCACCATATCCAGGCCCACTCCTCTGTTGGAAGGCTTCCACCTCATCAAAACCCAGACCAGCTTCTTGGAAACCAGGTAAGCCACCCCCATTTCCATACTGATAACTAACCAACATAACCCCAACTTATCCCCTGATCCTAGTGATGATGACAGCCCAGCCTGAAGTCTCTACTGGAAGCCCCCTTTTTCAACAAAGGACAGGCCAGCATCCTCAATAAGACTGCTTCTGACATTGTCTACTCTGGCTTAGCCTAACACTTATTGTCCCTCTTCTCCTTATCAGCTTATTCCTCTCCACATCTCTGGAGGAAGCCTTCTTCTCCATCAGAGGCCAGGCCAGAATTCTGATACCCAGAGACCAGACCACAATCCTGAACCTCAGTGTTTTAGGGTTTCTAGTGCTCTGTAGAGACACCATGACCACAGCAACTTCTATCATGAAATACATTTAATGGAGAGGATCACTTATACTTTCAGACGTTCAGTCCACTACCATCATGACAAGCAGCCTGAAACCATGCAGGCCAAGCTGGTGCTGGAAGAGTAGTTGAGAATCCTATGTCCTGTGGCAACAGGAAGTCATCTGAGACACTGTAACATATCCTGAGCATGGGAAACCTCAACGCCCACCCCATATTCGCACGTTTTCTTCATCAAGGCCATGCCTACTCCAACAAAGCCACACCTCCTAATAGTGCTACTTCCTGTGCGATTATGGGGACCAATTACATTTAGACTACCACATTCCATTGCCTGACCCCATAAACTTAACAATATCATAATGCAAAATTCCTTTCGTTCAAACTGAAAAATCTCCAGAGTCTATCATGGCCCCACCAATGTTTTAAAGTCCAAAGTTTCTTCTGAGATTCATGCAATCTCTTAATTGTAATCCCTTACAAATTCAAAATAAACATATCACGTCCTTCCAACAAGTAATGTCACATGACAGACATTGCCATTCCAAAACATAGGGAAGGGAGTATAGTGAGGACATACTAGACAATTGAAAGACTGACAGCCAGCTGGGCAAACTACAAACTCTGCATCTCCATGCCTGATGTCAAAAGACTCCTCAGATCTCCTACACTGTTCAGCTTTGCTGACTTCAGTAGACTTCATTCTCTTGGGCTGGTTCCACTGCCTGTTAGCAACACTCCTGGGCAGGTATCCCATGAATCTGACATCTCTAACACCTTGGGTCCTCAAGGCAACCCAGGCTTCAATTCCACAGCTTCACACAATGGTCTATAGGACTCTATTTAGGGACATCCCTGACACATGCCTGGAGTCAGCAGCTTTCTCTAGCCATGCAGCCAAATTCTATAGCCCTTTTCTTTCAGCCTAAATTCTAAAGTCAGTACCACCTTGTTGAAGCTGCTAAATTCCTCTGCTTACTTGGGTAGAACATGGTCCCATCATTCAGTTACATGTTCATCAGCTTTCTGTCCTTTGCTGCCTAACCTTGGCTGTCCTGAAACTTATTCTGTAGACCAGGCTGGCCTGAAACTGAGATTCACCACCCTTCCCAGTGCTAGAATTAGAGATGTGCCTTACCAGACCTGGCTCAAACTGTTCTTAATTCCTTTTTACATGTTGGAAATATAGCTGGGTGGGATCTGTTCCTGTGATTACCACTCGTTATATTCTATTTCTTAACCCATTTATCCCTGAACACAAAATGGAACAGTATTCCATTTCCTGGTGTTCTTTTTCTCCTCAAAATTGACATTTTGCAATTTTCTCAGCTTCAGCTTACTTCTTCTCTTTATAAATCTTCATTAGAGTTACCACTAATAACCACATGGCAAGTCTATACTACACTATTTTGAGATGTCTTTTGTTTATGGAATTAATTCAAAAGAGCATCATGCCAATTCCTTGGACAAGGGCAAAATGCAGCCACTTAATTCACCAAAATTTTGCAAGAATGATCAAAGGCAATATACTCAAATTCTTCTCCTTTGACATCTATTGAGTGAGCACCTAATATTTCAAATAACACTTAGCACCTTTGTTGTCCTTTCTCCTGCTAATATGGCCCATTAAGCAGAACTTAAAGTATTCCATGCTTCCATAACGCAAAGTAACATAGCCCAAAGTCTTCTAAATTAAAACATGGTCATGCCCACCCCACAGTTACATAGGTCCTCCAAAAATGTCTTGGACACTCTAACAAATCCATACCTCCTATTAATGCCACTCCCCATGAGAATATGTTGACCAATCATATTCAAACTATAACATTTATAGATTATGTCAACTCCCTACACAGGCTAGAAACCTCCTAGCCCGCCAGAAGCCAAGCCTACATCTGACACCCAGGGCACCATGCTACCACCAGAGTCCAGGCATTCCACTAAAGCATGTCCTGAATATTCCAACACAGCCTAAGAACAAGAAGTTGATCTTTTTGAATTAGTATTTAAGACCTTTAATGAGAGTTGTTGGCAGGTTGGTGACATAATTCAAAGAACATTAAAGGTATATTGAAAAAACCAAACTTTAACAAATAAAACCCCAACACATGTGTTAGGCAAAAACATGCTGCATAGTTAATGCTGATATTTCTAGTGTATCCGGGTAGCTGTCCAAAAGCAAGCTCCTGAGCTTCATTCCTTATTGGTGGTATTTTATATGCTTTCTTGTTGGATGATGAAGCTGCATGATGGTATAGTTGGTAAACTGGCCTTCATTCAGCCACACCCTAATCAGTCTTGGGGGTAGACAGCTTCTCATCTGGTGGATCTGATGTTTTTGATATCTCTTTCCCACCCGGTGGCTTGGGGTTCTCTGGGCGTCTTCGTTGGTGATTGATGTTGTAGGGATTTTGACGTTGAGGTGGCTGCTGACCTTGGTTCTCCTCTCCTTGATTTTCCACATAGTGTTCATTGCTGTCCTCTCTGGGCTGTCTTTGGCGAGGAGGGCCCCTGCGGAACTGTGTTCTGTAATTACGATACATATCCGGTCTAACTGGTGCACTTCGCCAGTTTGTGCCATGGTGGCCAGCACCCTCCATCACGTGTCTTTGCTGGACTTGTTGAGCTTGGCCTTCATGAGTGCATTCTGATTGCTCCTTCTTTTCCCCACTCTTGCTATTCCCATAATATTTCTGGGAATTGCGTGGACGACCCCTATGACCTGGGTAGCATCTATACTGGTTATGCTCTGAAGCATGTTTACTGCCTTGAACAGGCACTCCACCAGGACCCATAACATTTGCAGCCTCTGCACCCTTTTCCCCTTCAACAATATCAAACTCCACAGACTCTCCGTCTCCTACACTGCGAAGGTGCTTCTTGGTGGCATATTTCTTTATGGCAGACTTGTGTACAAATATGTCTTCTTTGGTGTCATTTCTGTTGATGAAACCATAACCCTTCTTTACGTTGAACCATTTCACTGTCCCCAAAACCTTCCTTGCTATGAGCGTCTTCTCCCCGAAGGCTGGCACTGCCGATGTGAGACTGCTTGGGATGTCACTGTCTGTGCTGCTGCTCATAGAGTCAGGCTTGGTGTCTGCAGCACTGAGGATGGCGCCAGGGGCAGCAGCTGGCTGCTGGGTCTTGGCCTCACTGTTCATGGCTGTTGTTGTGTTGACTCCAGTCTGCAGGGACTGCTGTGTCTCCTCCAGTGGTGTACGGGTGACTAGGTCAGCAGCCTCGGTGGTGCTCTCAGGGCTCTCTGGGGCCAGCTGTTCATTCCTGGTGTCCATCGACCTCAAGAAAATAATCTTAGTACCAACTTTGTGATGAGGATAGAGGTCCTTAAAGAGAGAAGAAAGGTATTCTTAAACAAACCAAGGAAAGGACAACCACAAAATTAGAGGTTATCAGCAAATCCCTTAAAACAGGATAAGAAATTCAATTACAAAAACAAACAGAGGTTAGAAACTATTCAAGACATGAAAATTGGAATAGAAGCACTATAGAAAAATACAAACTGAGGGAATTCTTCATTTGGAACATCTGGGTAAACAAATAGGAAATACAGATGCAAGCATCCCTAACAGAACACATGAGATTGAAGAGATAATTTCAGGTAGTAAAGACAAGAAAGAAGAAATGGATTCATCAGTCAAAGAAAATGTTAAATCTATACAATTCCTAACACAAAACATCCAGGAAATCAGTCACATCATGAAAAGACCAAATCTAAGAATAGGTATCAGAGGAGAAGGATCCCAGCCCCAAAACTCAGAGAATATATTGTACAGAACCATAGAAAATTATCCTGACCTAAAGTAGGATTTGACTGTAAAAATACAAGTAGTTTTCAAAACTACAAAGGGATGGATCAGGAAAGAATGACCCCACTCTACCTAATAAACCAACACCAAATTTGCAGAATAAGAAACAAATGTTAAAAGCTGCAAGGGAAAAAAGCCAAGTAAAATATAAAGGCAGATATATAAAAATCACACCAACTTCTCTATAGAGACTTCAAAAGCCAGAATGGTCTGGACAGCATTCTTTCAGATAATAAGAGCCTATCGATACCAGCACAGAGTAATAAACCCAGTAAAACTTTCATAGATGGAGCAAATACAATATTTCATGACAAAGTCAAATTTAAACAATTATCTTTCTAGAAACCCAGTCCTACAGATGGTGCTAAAGGAAAAGTCCAACACAAGGAAGTTAATGACACCCATGTAAACATAGGTAACAGAAAATCTCACACTGACAAAATCCATAGAAGCTGTATATGGACACACACACACACGCACACACACACACACACACACACACAGACACACACACACACACACACATGAACACACACAGACACACACACATAGACAAACACACACCAACCCACACACTCTACCATGACCTCTACCACCAACATAAGAACAGGAAGTAACAGTCAGTGGTCATAAATATCTTTCCACATCAGTGTACTGAATTCATCAATTAAAAGACATTGACTAAAAGAATGGATGTGATACCAGGACACTTTCTTTTGCTGCATACCAAACCCCCCTCAACATGAAAAGTAGATATTACCTCAAAATAAAGGATTGGGAAAAGCTTTTCCAATCAAATGGGCCTAACTAGCAAGCAGGTGTACCAATTCTAATATCTCACAAAATAGACATCTAAGAAAAATTAATGAAAAGAGATGGTGAAGGATATTTCATATGCATTAAAGGAAAAATCAACCAGAATGACAGTCCAATTCTGACCACATCTGCCTCAAATGAAAGACTCCCACTTTTATTTAAGAATATTACTAAAGTTAAAATCACACATCAAATAGTGGGAAACTTCAACACACCACTCTCACCAATAGACAGGTCTTTCAGACAGAAAATAAACAGAGAAATTATGGAACTAACAGATGTTATGAGTTAAATGCACCTACTGGATATCTTCAGAACATTTCATCTTTTTTTTTTTTTGGTTTTTCGAGACAGAGAACATTTCATCTTAACTCAAAAGTATAATCCTTCTTCTCAGCAACTCATTGAGACTTCTCTAAAAATTGATCACAGACTTGGTCACAATGCAGGTCTCAACAGATACAAGAAATCTGAAGTGACCCCTGTAACCTATTAGACCATCATGGCTTAAAGTTGGGTTTCAACAACAACAGAAACAATAGAAAACCCACAAACTCAGAGAAACTGAACAGCTCTCTATTGAATTACCACCCAGTCAATGAAGAAGAAAGAAATGAAAGACTTCCTAGAATTCAATGGAAATGTATGTACACCTTACCCAAATTCATGGGACACAGCGAACGTGGGCTAAGAGGAAAGTTCATAGCACTAAGTGCCTGCATAAAGAACTGAGAGAATTCTCATACCAGTGACTTCATAGTACACATGAAAGTTCTAGAACAAAAAGAAGCAGCCACACCCAAGAGGAGTAGACAGCAGGAAATAATCAAAGTCAGAGCTGATATAAACAGAATAGAAACAAAGAAGGCAATGTAAAGAATCAATTAAACAAAAGTTGGTTCTTTGAGAAAATCAATAATAAAGACAAATCTTTATCTGTACTCACTAAAAGACACAGAAAGAATATCCACGTTAGCAGAATCAAAAATCAAAACAGAGTCATAACAATAGAAACTGAGGAAATCAAAAGAATTATTAGGTCATTATTTAAAAATTTACTACACAAAATTGGAAAGTCTGAAAAAAATAGACAATTTTCTCTGTGTAAATGACGTACCAACTTGCAATCAACATGAGATAAGTAATTTAAACAGACTTATCACCCTCAAGGAATAGAAGCAGCATTTAAAAATCTACCAACCAAAAAGTGCCCAAGTTCAGATGGTTTCAGCACAGAATTCTATCAGATTTTTAAAGGAAAGCTAACAGCAATACTCCTCAAATTATTTCAAAAATAAAAACAAAAGATATATCTCCATAGTCATTTTATGAGGTTATAGTCTGCTATGCCCACGGCTGTCACGCCTGTGTAGCAGATAAATGAAACAAAGCTGAAGGGCTGGGGTCTGCGCTCCCAGGAGCTGAGCCCCAGGCGGTTCCCTGGCAATCAGCCACAGTCATGATTCCTGATCAGCAAACTCGCCCTTGCTAGCCCTGGCGCTGTATTGAGCTTTCCTGTTCTTTGTTTCTGTATTCTGTGTAGTTCTTTTATCTTGCCAAGCAGATCAAGATGTTCCAGGATATTACCAATAATAACCAAACTACTGAGGCATATTGGACTCTGGCTCGCTCTCTGCGAAAACTTATGGATACCCTAGAACAAAAAGAGCTCATGATAGGAGAGGCTAGCCAGAATGAGAAAGCCCAGGTGCATCTTAGATATGAGAGAAAGGCAGGCTATTTTTGACATTAAGAAACCAATTATTCACCATCGGAGCAAGCCTTGGGAGTATAACCCTAAAGAATGGTGTTTTGGGTTACCATGAGAACAGATATGATTTAGGGCTATGAGAAAGCAGTTGGTTAATGGTGTGAGACGGATTTCAAAGAAGAGCTCTGCCCACATGGCCCTAACCACAAGACATACTGGAAACAATCAATTGTCCGTAATCATTTCTCTCATGTAAAGCTTTTGATTATTGCCTGTAATCATTCTTCTCATGTAATTTGTTTGCCAACTTCCTTCTGTGATCCTATAAAACTGATGCTTGAACTTCAGTAAATTTGCAGCAGCATATTCAACCTTATTGAGTGTGGCTGTCATTTCCTCGCCGATTCCTAATTTCTCCTAGCCTTCACCCCTGTTCTCCCGCGGTCGGTGGTCTCCACGAGAGGCGGTCTGTGGCAATAGTCACAGTTATACACAAACCACACAAAGACTCAACACAAAGAGTATTACTAGACCAATCTTCTTCATGATCATAGATACAAAAATACTCAATAAAGTGCTTGCAAAGAGAATCTATAAAACATCAAAAAAAATCATTCACCATGATCAAATGGGCTTCATCTCAGAGATTCAGCAATGGCTGCACATATGAAAATCTTCCAACGTAATCCACCATATAAAGAAACTGAAAGGAGTCTTCAGGCTGGGGCTAGTCTCCCTGGCTACTGCCTCTCTCTTCCTACCCCACCCAGCTTGCACCCAGAAAAACCGTCCCTTCTTCCTCCCCTCTTCGGGTTCATAACATCTCCAGCTCAGCCTGATCAGGGCGCTGGGACTGTGTAGGGAGTGCAACTGGTGGACGGGAGTTTCTTTGTTTCAATAGCTTGCCTGCAGCAAGGTAGGCCCTCTCCAAACTCCCTGGCCAGCAAAGACACCAAATATTAGTACCAGAAGACACATCTGGGAGGTGAATGTCTTCCTGACCCCTAGGCAGCAGCCTGGGAGACGTACAACCACTCCCTGACCCCCTACACTTCCTAGTCTTCCGGCTGGGGCTAGTCTCCCTGGCTACTACCTCTCTCTTCCTACCTCATCCAGCTTACACCCAGTAAAACTGTCCCTTCTTCCTCCCCTCTTCGGGTTCATGACATCTCCAGCTCCAGGGCGCTGGGAATGTGTAGGGAGTGCAACCAGCGGGCAGGAGTTTCTTGGTTTCAATAGCCTGCCTGCAGCAAGGTAGGCCCTCTCCACACTCCCTGGCCAACAAAGACACAGGATCTTAATAACAGAAGACACATCTGGGAGGCGTCCCTCGCCTACCAGGAATCCCTGATTCAGTGCTGTGGAGTCCCTTCTGGACAGCCTACCCTAGTATATTCAAGTGTCCTGCTCCTGTACCAAAGCCACCTACCCAGAGGGGTGAAAGGCTGCCCTCAAGGCAGGTCTGAGGATTCCAGCAAGGGAGAGCTGGCTCCTTCAGATTGTGCTGCAAGGAATAGCTCCTGCTCTGGCACTGAGGAGATCCACCCAGATTCAGTCAGAGCAAAGATTGGACCAAGTCACCAAGTCTCTCCTAGCTCCATTTGAAGGAAGAGATGGGCAGGCACCAATGCAAGAACTCCAAAATACCGAAAGGCAACATGACATCACCAGAATCCAGTCATCCTGAAACAACAAGAATTGAACACCCTACTCCAGAAGAAATAGAAGAAATCGACCTTAAACAGTACTTTATGAAAATAATAGAGGACCTTAAACAGGAGGTAAAAAACTGCCATAAAGAAACGGAGATGACAAACAAAAAAGTAGATGAAATAAATAAATCTCTCAAAGATACCCAAGAAAAACAAGAAAAAGCAATCAAACAGGTAAGGGAAACAGTACAAGACCTGAAAAATGAAATGGAGGTATGAGGAAAACACAATCTGAGGGAAGACTGGAAATGGAAATTCTGAGTAAACGAACAGAAACTTCAGAGACAAGTATTTCCAACCGAATACAAGAGATGGAGGAAAGAATCTCAGACTCTGAAGATACTATAGAGGAAATAAACTCACAGATTAAAGAACAAAACAAATCCAACAAATTCTTAACACAAAACATCCAGGAAATCTGGGACACCATGAAAAGACCAAACCTAAGATTAATTGGGGTAGAAGAAGGAGAAGAATTACAACTCAAAGGCCCAGAAAATATATTCAACAAAATTATAGAAGAAAACTTCCCCAACCTAAAGAAGGATGTTCCTATGAAGGTACAAGAAGCCTACAGAACACCGAATAGACTGGATCAAAAGAAAGCATCCCCACGCCATATAATAATCAAAACACAAAACATACAGAATAAAGAACAGATATTAAGAGCTTCAAAGGAAAAAGGTCAAGTAACATATAAAGGGAAACCTATCAGAATTACATCTGACTTCTCAATGGAAACCATGAAAGCCAGAAGAGCTTGGATAGATGTGCTAGAGACACTAAGGGAACCCAGTGCCTAGACTATTATACCCAGCAAAGCTTGCATTCACCATCGATGGAGAAAACAAGATATTCCAGGACAAAAACAGATTTAAACAATCCGTAGCCACAAATCCAGCCTTACAGAAAGTAATAGAAGGAAAATCACTAACCAAGGAGTCCAACAATGCCCACAATAACTCAGACATCTAGCGACCTTTCACAAGCACAACTCAAAAAAGGGTAACACACAAACCCTACTACTAGAAAAAAAATGACAGGAGTTAACATCCACTGGTCATTAATATCAATGAATATCAATGGACTCAATTCACCTATAAAAAGGCACAGGCTAAGAGATTGGATACAAAAACAGGATCCAACATTCTGCTGTTTACAAGAAACACACCTCAACCACAAAGACAGACATCTACTCAGAGTAAAGGGTTGGGAAAAGGTTTATCAAGCAAATGGCCCTAAGAAACATGTGGGTGTGGCCATACTAATTTCTAACAAAGTTGACTTCAAACTAAAATCAATCAGAAGAGATGGAAAGGGACACTTTATACTCATAACAGGAAAAATACATCAGAATGAAGCCTCAATCCTGAATATCTATGCCCCTAATATAAAAGCACCCACTTATGTAAAAGAAAAAATTACTAGAACTCAAGGCAGCCATCAAACCACACACATTAATAGTAGGAGACTTCAACATGCCTCTCTTACCAATGGACAAGTCAATAAGACAGAAACCTAACAGAGAATTAAAAGACTTAATGGAGGTAATGAACCAAATGGACTTAACAGACATCTATAGAACATTTTACCCAAATAGGAAAGAATATACCTTCTTCTCTGCGGCTCACGGAACCTTTTTGAAAATTGACCATATATTCGGTAACAAAGCAAACTTCCACAGTTACAAAAAATATTAGTAATCACCTGTGTCTTATCGGATCACCATGGATTAAAATTAGAATTCAACAACAATGCTACCCCCAGAAAGCCTACAAACTCATGGAAACTGAACAGTCAACTACTGAACCACACCTGGGTCAAGGGAGAAATAAAGAAAGAAATTAAAGTCTTTCTTGAATTTAATGAAAACAAAGACACAACATACTCAAACCTATGGGACACAATGAAAGCAGTGCTAAGAGGAAAATTCATAGCACTAAGTGCCCACTTAAAGAAAACAGAGAAAGCACTCATTGGAGACTTAACAACACACCTGAAAGCTTTAGAAAAAAAGAGGCAGACTAACCTAGGAGGAGTAGAAGACTGGAAATAATCAAACTGAGGGCAGAAATCAACGAAATAGAAACACAGAAAACAATCCAAAGAATCAATGAAACAAAAAGCTGGTTCTTGGAGAAAATCAACAAGATTGACAAACCCTTAGCCAAACTAATCAAACAGTAGTCATCAGACAGGCTTCCTGCAACAGCTGTGAAAACAGAAGCAGAGATTCACAGTCAAACTTTAGACTGAGCTCAAGGAATAATCCTGAACAGAGGGTAGAAGGACTGTAGAGACAGAAGGGTCCAGGACATCCCAAGAAAACCTACAGCATCAAGTAACCTGGGCTCATAGGTTTCCAGAGACTAAACTGACAGTCATGGAGCCTGCATGGGACTGCCTTAGGCAGTCTGCATATATGTGGCAGTTGTGTAGCTTGGTTTTCTTGTGGGACACATAACAGTAGCAGCAGGGACTGACTGTCTCTGACTCTTTTGCTGGCTTTTGGGACCCTAGTCCTCTTACTGATTTTCTTTGCCCATTCTTAATACAAGGCACGGTTCTTAGTTTTACTGCAACTAGATGAGGCATATTAGTCGATATCCATGGGAAGCCTGAGCTTTTCTGAATAAAAAGAGGAAGAATGGATAGGAGGTGTGCAGGAGGGAGGTGGGGGAGGGGTGGGAGGAGAGAAGGGTAATGAAATTATGGCTTTGATGTAAAATAAATAAATATTTCTAAAAATTAATAAATGAATGAAACAAATGAATAAAGAATGGGGCACAATTCTAAACAATTTGGCCATAAAATATTTATGGAAATCTGGAGGGTAATGTATCACAGACAGGCACCCGAGAAAGCATACTTTTCGCTTAGAAGAAGCATATAGACTGTGTTTGGTTTGATTTTTGTAGTGTAGGAATCGCCAGGTTTTCAAAAAATGCAGCTAGTTCTTAGAAAGAAAAATGGAAGGGTCTCTTCAACTTATCTGCATCCTCCATAGGAGTGTGGAGACCCTGACATCCAAAGCAGCCTGACATGCCCTAGCTATGAGTCCTCTGCTAGAGGCATGTAGATTATAAGTGTGGCGGATATAAAACGGCAATGGCATGTTTCTGCTGCCTTGGTGTGCACGTTCAGGAAGAAGGAGACATGGGACAGTCAGGTTGTTCCTGTAAAGATGCCATGACTAGTGGAATCCTCCCCATCCGTGCCTCATGGGCAACTCGTGAATTCATTGCCCCAAAGATGTGACTTCCTCATTCAACAATTGCATGGTGGAGGCAGAGAGTTCACAAAAACCTCGTTCTGTATCTGTTTGGTTCTGTCTATTAAGAATAGCTGATTGAATACCCAGGAGTGACTGAAACCCTGGAACTCCCCTAAAGACTTGTTCCTGGTTGAATTTCATATTTCATATATCAAAATCGCCACTGCCGGAGAGACAGCTGTACCAGGCAGTAGAGGGACACAGCATTTAAAGGATAAACTGCTTCTAATAGTACAGTCTGGCGTGAAGTTCCTACCATCTAAAGAATGCCAAACAATATAAATTCAAAGTGAGAGAACGGGCAGAGGGATGGCATCAGCCTCTTCGTTTCTTCAACCTGCCCCTATCATTGTAACTTGAAAGCAAAACAAAACCAGGAGTATCCAAGGATCGGTTGTGCAAAAATATTAAAAAGAGAGAACGAAAATGAACTAAAAAGAAAAAAACTTTAATGCGTATATATTGCACACATTTCTTTATCCATTCTTCCATTGTGGTGCATCCAGGTTGTTTCCAGGATCTGGCTATTACAAATAATGCTGCTATGAACATAGTTAAACAAATCTAGACAATGGGACTGATCTAATAAGAGCTCACCAAGGCCAACAGGACTGGGACTGATGGAGCATGTGATCAAACCGGACTCTCTGAACGTGGCTAATGAGGAGGGCTTCCTGAGAAACCTAGAACAATGGCACTGGGTTTTGATTATACTGTATGTACTGGCTTTGTGGGAACCTGGTCTGTTTGGATCCTTGTCTTCCAAGAGGTGGATGGATGGAGGAGGAACTTGGACTTCCCACAGGGCAGGGAACCCTGACTGCTCCTTGGACTGGAGAGGGAGGGAGAGGGGCATGGGGAGGGGAAAGGAACTGGGAGGTGGGGAGGACGTGAAAATTTGTAAAATTATATAATTTAATAAAAAAGAAAAAAAAAGAAAAAATCTTGCAACAGGAGTGAAGAATCCCCAAGAAGGTAAATAATTCTCTTTTTCCTTCAGGGAAAAATAAACCGGAGATACAATGGAGAAAAAGCAGGCTTCAAGAGGAGGTGTAGCCTGCATCCAGCTTCTACCCCACACAAGATGGCTCTTGGCCTCCAGCTGTTGCATCTGCTCCCTGCAACATCTTTTCTAGCCTTGGCAATCTATCCCTCGGGTCCTATGTGGGATGTGCTTTCCCACGTTGTCCGTGGGCTACTGCAAAATCACAGGAACTTTCCTAGTCTAGCTGTCCAAAGGGCCACTTGCATTTGTTTCCTAGCTAGTGTTTGAGGTAAATGGCCGGGAAAACTCTTTTCAAACCTGTAACTCTAGCATGTGCAACAATGTATCATAATGAAACAAAACAAAGCTGAAAAACTAAAAGCAAACAGGAGACCATAGGATTCATCTGTCTCTTCCTTGGTTTGACATGAAATGGGTGAGGTGATCTCCTGAAGGATCAGTGGCACCGTGGAGTTTTGTGGGTGCCACCATTATGGTTCACTGCATGTGTTTGCGTTAATCTTGATGGCAGTGGAGTACTTGACATTAGCTATGATCATGGTGTCATTAACCTATATGGTGCCATTGCATATTCTTGTCTCCATTGTGACATCATGGCCAATCAAGACCCAACCAAATAACATGGTGGCCTTCATGTTGATGAGCTCTCCATCATGATGATGAGACTCCATGGTTATTGTCATCTTGGTGAGCTCTGCTCAATGATAAAACGAGCCCATTTCCCCATAAGGACACACGGTCCTGCGGGAGTCACACATCTGACAGAATACCTGTGGACAGTCATTCCCTTTCCTTAGCGTGGATAGAGGAGGGGATGTTACTATGTACTAGGTAGCCTATCCATTTGGATGCAAATAAGGCAGTCAAGAAGGAGGAAGTAATTTCAGGGTCTCAAGTCAAGAAAGGTATGTCTACAGGTCTTGCCACCCCAATATTAACTGTCAGTGCTACAGAATGTCATCTGCCTTATTTTGACCTTGTTTCATCTCCTGGACAGCCTGTTTCTGGGAAAGAACATGAAGGAACAGGCAGGAATGGGGAAGTATGCTCACTGGCAGGAATGGGGAAGTGTGCTCACTGTCCACAGCTGGTGCTGTTGCTCTTGGCACAAATAGAGAACCTGAAAGAGAACTGCTGTGGAATTATGTTTCCGTAAACTGCCATTTTATGTTGCTTCCATTGGTCGATAATAAAAGCTGATTATTGTCTATAGAAGGGAGAATAAGGCTAGGCAGGAAAAGCAAACTGAAAATACTGAAAAGGTAGAGTCAGGGAGAGAGATGCAATCCATCTGGCAGAGGAACAAATAAAGCCATGAAGACAAGTGGCAAAATGTAGACAAATAGAAATGGGTTAGATTAAGTTTTAAAAGCTAGTTAGTAATAAGCCTGAACTATGGGCAAAACATTCTATAATTAATGTAAGCTTTGGTGTATTTATTTGGGACCTGGTGATCAGAACAAGAAGAAAGCTCTGCCTCTGCTTCCAGAGAACTTTATCTTGGCCCCATACCGTCCCCGTCAAGCACATTGTACACTATGACCAGAGAAATCTGTGCCCTCCATGTTGGCTGGAATCTATGACCTTTAGAAGCAAACTTGTAAAGAGTTAAGCCAATTTTAAAGCCTAAATATCTGTGTGTGGCTCTTTGACTCAGCTTGAAGAGCAAGTGCCTGGGCCCATGTGGTGTTTTCCTCCTGTAGGAAGATTTCTATTGCTATCCAGAGGCACCATGACCATGGTAACTCTTATAAACTTCTTAAGGTGTTTCACATAATAGAAACAGAAGAGTCATTGCCAAACTATTTTTATGAAGCTATAGTTACCCTGATAGCAAAAGCACACAAAGACTCAACCAAGATAGAGAATTACAGACCAATCTCACACATGAACATTAATGCAAAAATTCTCAGTAAAATACTGGCAAACTGAATCCAAGAACACATCAAAACAAATCATCCATTATGATCAAGTAGGCTTCATTCTAGAGATGCAGGGCTGGTTCAAAATATGAAAATCAATCAATGTAATCCATCATTTATATAAACTGAAAGACAAAATCATATGATCATTTCATTAGATGCTGAAAAAGCATTTGACAAAATTCAACACCCCTTTATGATAAAGGTCTTGGAGAGGTTAGGGATACAAGAATCATATCTAAATATAATAATAGTAATATACTGCAAACCAACAGCTAATATCAAATTAAATAGAGAGAAACTCAAAGCCATTCCACTAAATTCAGGAAAAAGACAAGGCTGTCCACTCTCACCATATCTCTTCAACATAGTGCTTGAAGTTCTAGCAAAAGCAATTAGGAAACATAAGGAGATCAAGGGGATTTGAATCAGAAAGGAAGAAGTCAAACTCTCGTTATTTGCAGATGATATGATTGTGTACATCAGTGACTCCAAAAACTCTTCCAAAGAACTCCTACAGATGATAAATACCTTCAGTGATGTGGCAGGATACAAGAGCAACTCAAAAAATCAGTAGCCCTTCTATCCACAAAGGATAGAGAAGCAAAGAGAGAAATCAGGAAAACTTCACCTTTCAAGATAGCCACAAATAACATAAAGTATCTTGGGGTTACACTAACCAAGGAAGTGAAAGATCTATTTTTCAAGAACTTTAAGGCTTTGAAGAAAGAAATTGAAGAGGAAACCAGAAAATGGAAGCATCTCCCATGCTCTTGGATGGGTAGGATCAACATAGTAAAAATGGCAGTTCTACCAACGGCAATCTATAAATTCAATGCAATCCCTCTCAAAATCCCAACAAAGTTCTTCACAGAACTTGAGAGAACAATAATCAACATTATATGGAAAAACAAAAAACCCAGGATAGCCAAAACAATCCTATACAATAAAGGAACTTCCAGAGGCATTACCATCCCTGACTGCAAACTCTATTACAGAGCTACAATAATGAAAACAGCTTGGTGCTGTCATAAAAACAGAGAAGTCAAACAATGGAATCGAATTGAAGACCCAGATATTAACCCACAAACCTATAAACACCCGATTTTCAACAAGGGAGCAAAAGATATACAATGGAAGAAAGAAAGCATCTTCAACAAATGGTGCTGGCATAACTGGATGTCAACCTGTGGAAGAATGAAAATAGATCCATATCTATTACCATGCACAAAACTCAAGTCCAAATGGATTAAAGACCTCAATATCAAACTGAACACACTGAACTTGAGAGAAGACAAAGTGAGAAGTGGACTGCAACACATGAGCACAGGAGACCACCTCCTACGTAGAACCCCAGTAACACAGACAAGAGCAACAGTGAATAAATGGGACCTCCTGAACCTGAGAAGCTTCTGTAAAGCAAAGGACATTATCATTAAACAAAAAGGCAACCTACTGACTGGGAGAAGATCTTCACCAACCCCACATCAGACAAAGGTAAGATCTCCAAGATATATAAAGAACTCAAGCAACTGGACATGAAAATTCTAATTAACCCAATTAAAAATGGGGTACTAAACTGAAGAGAGAATTATCATCAGATGAAATTCAAATGGCCAAAAGACACTTAAGGTCATGTTCAACCTCCTTAGCGATCAGGGAAATACAAAACAAAATAACTTTGAGATACCATCTTACACCTGACAGAATGGCTAAAATCAAAAACATCTATGATAGCTTTGCTGGAGAGGATGTGGAGTAACAGGAACACTCATCCATTGCTGGTGGGAATACAAACTTGTGCAACCACTTTGGAAAGCAGTGTGGCAGTTTCTCCGGAAATTCGGGATCAGCCTACCCCAGGATCCAGCAATTCCACTCTTGAGAATATACCCAAGGGATGCCCAGTCATACTGCTAAAGCATTTGTTCAACTATGTTCATAGCAGCCTTATTTGTAATAGCCAGAACCTGGAAACAACCTAGATGCCCCTCAATGGAAGAATGGATAAAGAAAGAGTGGAATATATACACATTAGAGTACTATGCAATGGTAAAATATAGTGACATTTTGAATTTTGCATGCAAATTGATGAAAATAGAAAACACTATCCTGAATGAGATAACCTAGACCCAAAAAAGATGAATATGCTATGTACTCACTCATTAGTGGAATCTAGCCATAAACAAAGGACATTAAGCCTAAGTTCGCAAGCCTAGGGAAGCCAAATAACAAGGTGAACCCAAAGAAAAATATATATAAATCCTCCTGGAAATTGGAAGAAAACAAGATTGCTGGGCAAAAGTTGGGAGCGTGGTGGTAGGGGTAGGGGCGGGGGTGAGGTTGGAGGAAGGGAAGAGGGGGAGAGAGAGAAAGGAGAAAGGAAGGACTGGCAACAGCTTGGGGGAGTTGGAGGGTGGATGTGGAAGAAGGGTGGATATAGGAGCAGGGAAGAAGCTATCTCCATTAAGGAAGCCATTTTAGGGTTGGCAAGAGACTTGGCTCTAGAGGGGATCCCAGGTGTCCACAGGGATGTCCCCAGCTAGGTCCTTGTGCAGCAGAGCAGAGGGTGCCTGAACTGTCAATGTCCCAATATCACACTGATGTTTTTCTCTAATATCACCATAGAATTTTCATCCGGCTATGGATGGAGATAGAGACAGAGACCCTCATCAGAGCAACAACCTGAGCTCCCAAGGTGCACTTGAAGAGGAGAAGGAGGGAGGAGATGAGCAAGGAAGTCTGAACTGCAAGGTGTTGGTCCACCCACTGAGACAGTGTGCCTGTTCTAATGGGAGCTCATTAAATCCAGCTAGATGGAGAATGAATGAGCATGCAATCAAACTGGACTCTGAATGTGGCTGACAATGGGGACTGACTGAGAAGCCAATGACAATGGCACTGGGACTTGTTTCTAATGCATGTACTGGCCTTTTGGGACCCTAGTCTACATGGATGCAGAGCTTCCTAGGCCTGGATGTAGGGGGGGAGTGTCTTGGACTTCCCACAGAACAGGGTTCCCTGCCCTCTCTTAAGGAGACAGAGGGAGAGAGGAGGGTTTGTGGGGGAGCAGGAGGGAAATGGGAGGAGGGGAGGAAGTATAAATTTTTGAATAGAAATAAATAAATAAATTTAAAAAAAGAAAATATGTAACTGGGGTGGCTGACAGTTCAGAGGTTCAGTCCATTATCATCACAATGGGGAGAATGGCAGCCTGCAGGCAGACAGTGCAGCAGGGGTAGCTGAGAGTCCTACATCTTGCAGGCAACAGGAAGTCAACTGAGACACTGGGAGTGATACTAAGCTTACAAAGCCTCAGAGCCTGCTCCCACAGTGACACCCTTCCTCCAACAAGGCCATACCCCCTCCATCACAGCCACACTTCCTAATCATGTCACTCCCTATTAGAGTATGGGGGTCAGTTACATTTAGACTACCACACCTCCCTTCAGTGAGCTCTGACACTCAGGTTCTCTGCAGGTAAAGGGCATAGAAATAAAGAAGGGGGATCACATGTTAGCAGCAAGAAAGAGAGGATCTGCTGAAGATGCAATTTGTAGCATTCCTCTCACCTTAGCTGTGTCAGAGATGGGAATATTGAATAGCTGGTGAGCCTTGGGGCTTTCCTCAGGTGTTGATTCTTCCCTGTCTTTGGGTTTCTCTTTCTTTATTCACATTTTCGGGATCTCAGTTTGGACAAAATGCTTCCGTTCCTGCCCTAAATCCATAGAAACTCAGACAGCCCCTCTATCCCATCACACTCCTAATCCCTACCCTACCACATCAATAAGGAGGACTTTTTTTTGTTTGCACAAATTTAATGTTCATTCCACGTTTCTGTCATATTCCTGGATCCTTCACCAATGTTACATGAGGAAAAAAAACAAAAGCAAAACAAATGAAAAACTGAAATCAGAGTCAGTAACGTTATCCAAGGAGGGAAGCAAATAAATTAAACTCTAGCAGCAAGAGGCCAGCAAGGAGAACGCTGTGGAAGGACATGAGGTTCCTCAAAAACTGCAGACTCTCACCAGCAAAACATGCTCCTGCAGGGAGTGGAGCAGAATCAGATCTTTTCCTGCTAAGGTAACAGAAATGCGAGTTCTTTTACGAATACTGTGGAAAGGCAAATGTGTGTATTATGGTAATTCTACCCAGCTGTTACAGTGTGGGCCAGGAACACACCTGCGGATTCTGGGGTGGCGTATACTGTAATTCTTTGATTGGGGTAGTGAACAGACTAGCAAAAATTGGGGGGAGGAAGGGAAGAAATGAACACAGAGGTACAAGACAAAGGCGAATGAGACTTCTCTTATATCTTAGCAACATTTAGATGGAATCAAACTTCAGTGCAGTCCACTCTGCTTAGATGAGGCTTTGGTTCAGCTCCCAATCTCGATTGCGTGACACAGTCTCCTGTGAGAACACTCAGGTGTCTTCTTAAACAACAAACCTATTTTTAGTGGTGGAGCCGCTCTTTGTAGCCGTGTCTGCATGGGACTGATAACCAATTACTATCTTTGAAGGAAGTCCTAACCTTTCCTTGTATACCCTCCCTATGTGTGTGACTGCGTCTCTGTTTTCACACTCAGTAGTCCATATTGCTCTCTTATCACCTTTAGCTCTAACATTGACAACAGTACCACATACATCATCGCTGTAGTCATCAAAAGATTCTCCAATAAGGCACAGCAGTGTCTCTAGCCAAAAGCGATCGAGGTCACTTCTTCTCTGCTGCTTGTTCAATGTAATTAGCCATCGACCACCCCGTTTGTTCTTCTCATCTTCCCACATAGGCTCAATACCATCCTTAAAAAGTGAGTCGTCACAGCCAGGCATTAAATTACTAGACAACTGGATATGGTTGTATAGAGCCCAAAAGTCTTCAACAGTATCAAACTTAGAGATCAATCAAAGGTTTGGTTGCCAAGTTTGCTTTTATCATTTTTAAAAAACCAGAGTGTCCACCTGTTCTGGAGAGGGTGTTTGATATAGTGCTCTGGGTTGGCCACCTCCTGACTGGATTCTGTTTTCTTCCCTTCTGCAGGTGGGGGATTAGAAGTAGGGGTGGTTTCCGGTTCCACAGTCACCATCTTAGATCAATCTGATAGCACCAGGAGGACATTTCTTGTATCTACATTGAGAGTCCCTTTGAGTTCTGTGTGGTCATGTGATGTAGGTGTGTCTTCTATCTATCTGATGATTTCATAGGATAATTAATAAAGAAACTGCCTGGCCCATCTGATAGACCGGCCCTTAGATGGGTGGAGTAGACAGAACAGGAAGAAGGAAGTGAGGTAGATGGCTCAGTCAGATGCCATGCCTCTCCTAAGTCAGTCAGACTGCCATTCCTCTCCTTAGGGAGAGAGATGCGATGAAGCTCCAGCCCAAGATGGACGCACACTAGAATCTACCTGGTAAGGCACCACTTTGTGGTGCTACACAGATTATTAGATATGGGTTAGTCAAGATGTGAGTAAGAGCCTGAAAATAATGGGCCAGGCAGTATTTAAAAGAATACAGTTTCCGTGTAATTATTTCGTGGCACAAGCTAGCCCGGCGATCAGGAGCAGGGCTGCAGGAAAGCAGCCCACAGCCCCTCACTACAGTCGTGGACCAGTTCTCTAAGATTAGAGAAAGCAGAGTTTAATTTGGGTTAAATTTTCAGACGTTTAGATTCCCTAAAGGTGGAGCAATGGCAGGGCAGCAGGAACAGCTGAGTAAGCACACATCTCAAAGGAGAAGCAGGAAGCAGGAAGCAGGGAGCCCAGTGGGAAAGGGAGAAGTCTTTTTGAACCTCAAGCCTTGCCTGCAGGAACACAGTGCCTCCCACAAGGGAAGACCTCTGTGCTGGCTAGCTTTGTGTGAACTTGAAACAAGCTTGTGTCTTCTCAGTGGAGGAAACCTCAACTGAGGAAATCCCTTCACATGATCAGAAGCAAGCCAGAAGGGCTTTTTCTTAGTTACTGATTGATATGGAGAGGGCAGTCCATTGGGGGTGGTAACAAACCTGGGATGATGGTCCTGAGTTCTATATAAAAACAGACTGAACAAACCACATTGAATAAGCCAGTAAGCAGTACACCTTTGTGGCCTGAAAACTGCCTCAAGGTCCTTAGCCTGTTAGTGTTCCTTTCTAGACTTCCTTTGAGGATCCAGTGTGATAAAGAAGTCAAGAGTCAACACATACTTTCCACCTCAAGTTGCTGTGAGTCATGGTGCTTTATCACCACAACAGTAACTCCAGCTAAGACAGCATTTGATTCCAGGGTCATAGAGTGGGTGTTCCTGCAATTGTCCTAACCATGCTATTTGTGTGAAGATTGAGGAAGTACTTTGGAATCTTGGGCTAGAAAAGCCATTGAGTGTTGAGTCTTCAGGGAACAGTTGTGTAGGGTCTTGTTAAAAAAGAACTCTGAGAGCAGTGGAGACAATGGCGGCCTGGCTTGTGACCTTTCTGAGGGAAGTTTGAGAGTCCCTTAAAGAATCTCTCTGGACCCTTGTGTTTCTTCCCATCAAGCATCTGTGGTTCTGGTCAGCTGAGACAGACGAGTCAGCTGTGGTCAAGAATAGAGCAGCGTCATTCAGGGGACATCTCTCGTCAATACAAAGAAGTTGTTTTGCAAAGCGTGTCAAGGTTGTACTTCATGCTGGCAGCCAACCTAGGTCATATGGAATACTCTCCCAAATGGGACTGGTTGTTAATGTATGAAGGGGTCATGAAGAGCAGCTGAGGCTTGGCACTGTGAGAGGCCAGAAGAGGCCATTGGAAGGTGCAGCCTCAGTAGCTGTTGAAACCAAGGCCTGAAGGGGTCATGCAGAGAAGTTGAGACTTGGCACCACCATGGACAGAGTGCAGGAGTGCTCTTGGGGAAAGTGCAACTCAGTTACATCAACAGACCCCAGAATTTTGGAGACAATGCCATATGATGGTTGCCATGGACATGGACAGCAACAGACATGGAGCAGGTCTGAGCAAGTGAGACAAGCCTTGTGTGCTGTGGCAAGCCATGATGGAGCTCTGAAAGTCCTCATTGAACCCAGAAGCCTGACACTGTGGTATCTATTGTTGGGGTTTACTTTTGACTTGAGCAGGGAGTGGCCATGCCCTGCTTCTACCCTACTGGAAATTCTTTAACTTATTGTGATATTACATAAGACCCACAGACTGAACATTTACAGAAACTGGATTTTAGAGAGATTTATGATATATTAGGGGATTTGGACTTTAAGTGCTTGGGTGTTTAATGACTGTGGGATGTTTAGAACTTTGATTCTAATATTGCTGGTGTTAATGTATGATCCTGGGATGAACAGAAAAGTGTAAGTTGCCTCTCATCAGTGATGTGTTTGTGTATCAACTTGGCAAGGGATTAGTTCTGAGGCTTAGTTTTTGTCAAGTTGACATAAACTAGAGTTATCTTAGGGTCTGGAAATCTGAATTCAGAAAGGCCTCCTTAAGTTCAGGCTGTAGACAGGTACGTACCACATTTTATTAATTAGTGATTAATGGGGAGGATGCAACCCACTGTGGGTTGTGCCAACCAAGACCAGGTGGTCCTAGGTTTCAATGGAAGACTGAGTATGCCATGCAAAGCAATCCTGTAGGAGTACTTCTCAATGGCGTTTGTTATCAGCACCTCCTCCAGGCTCCTGGCTGTCCTGTTTGTGTTCCTGCCCTATATACCTTACATCAGTGGTTCTCAACTTTCCTAGTGCTGTGACCCTTTAATATTTTTCCTCATGTTGTGGTGACCCCAACACAAAATTATTTCGTGGCAATTTCATACCTGTAATTTAGCTACTGTTATGAATTTTATATGCAGGAAATCTTATGTTTGTCCCCTGTGGGGGGGGTCACAACACACAGGATGATTACTACTCCTTAGATGATGAATTGTGATTTGGAATAGTAAGCAAGATAATTCTTCCCTCACCTAGGTGCTATTCATCATGGTGTCTAGTTACAGCAGTAGCAAACCTAACTAAGACCATTTCCATGTCCTCCCTAAATAGCTCCACCGACCTGGGAAGCAGATGTTGAAACATATTAGCCTACAGGGGTCATTCTCACTCCAACCAGCACATCCCATTTCCTGGCCCTACGGGCTCCTGGTCACATCATAATGCAAAATGCACTTTGTTCAACTTCAAATGTCCACATAGTCTTTCCAAATCTCTATAATGTTTAAAAGAAGAGTCTGTTGTGGAACATTGCTTTAACTATATAAAGTTGTGTAAATTTGCTTATGTTACAGAATATTACATTAACTGTGTAAGGTGGGTTCTGTTTCATTATGCAGCATTTGTTTAATTTTGTAAACATGTGTTACACTTTTTATTCTGCGTTAATTAACCACGTAGAGGTGTGCTGCTTTCCATGTCTAAGGTACATGATTGCTCTAATAAAAAGCTGAACAGCTATAGCCAGGCAGGGGAGGGATAGGTGGGACCTGCAGCTAGAGAGAAGGATTAGGAAGTGGCGTCTGTGCTAGAGGAGAATTAAAGGAGAGTCCAAAGGAGAAAGAGAGGGAGACTGGCGGCCAGCCAGGCAGCCACCAACTACCCAGATATGGAGGAACCCTGGAAGTAGGACCCACAGAAAAAAAGGAAGGTCAAAAGCCCTGAGGAAAGATGTAGTTAAGGAGAATCAGGAAAACATGTGTTATAAGATAGAGAGGGATAACGTAAGCTAAGGCTGAGCATTCAGAACTAATATCTCCATGTCATGATTGGGGAGCTGTTTGGTGCCCGCCAAACCGTTTACAAGCGTCTATTTTGAGACTCAAGGCAACGTCTTTCATTGTTAGCACTGTGAAATTAATAAAGCAAATATAACCTTCCAAAATATAATTCACAAATATACATTACCATTGGAAAGGGAGGAATGACAACATAGTTAGGACATACTGAAGCAGAGCAAGCCTGAAACTCTTCAGGGCAAAGTACAAATCCTGTATCTCCGTGTCTGTTATTGGGAGTCTTACATGGCTCCACTGATCTTGGCTGTTTTACTCTTTTGGATTTTGGAGGGGTATGTCACCCAGAACCCAAATATATCACACATGAAGTGTTATTTTTTCTTATAAATGCCTGACCTTAGCTTGGTTTGTTTCTAGTCAGCATTTCCGATCTTAAATTATAACATGTATTTTGCCCCCGGGCCTTTTCCTTTTCCTCTGCTTATCTTTTCTTCTTGCTCTGCAGCTGGCTGGGTGGCTGGCCCTTGATGTCCTCCTCTCCTCCTTCTCTCTTGCTCCTCTTCCAGATTTCTCCTTCTATTTTTACTCTCTGTCTGCTAGCAGAGCCTATCTTTTCCCCTGCCTTGCTATTAGCCAATCAGTTCTTTATCGGACCATCAAGTGTTTTAGACAGGCACGGTAACACAGCTTCTCAGAGTGAAACAAATACAACATAAAAAGAAGGAACACATCCTAAAGTAATATTCCACATCAACTCACCACTGCAGCCTCGAGTCCTGGAACACCCATCCTCTCTTGAGGTGATTCAACTATTCCCTGTCTGCCCTCTCCTTTGCAAGTTTCTCCTGGGTCTGGATCTTCACGATCTTGGGGTCTCCAGGGCATTCCAGGCTTCACTTCAGTACATCATCACACAGAGGCTTCCCAAGGCCTCTCAGCAGGGACCCCCTGACATAAGCCTGGACTCAGAGCCTCACTATGAACATGGAAGATCACACTTCCCTTTTCATAGTGTACCCTTCCTGACTCAAATCCAGCATCACCTAGACAACACTGCCAAGCCTAGCCATAAACATGAGGGAACCATCAACCACTGAAGTACATTTGAGTATCTTTGATTGGTTGCTGCTCTTTAAGCCTCTTTACCTTTCACAGGTTGGAAACCTGGCTGTGTGGGGTCTTGCCCTGGATGCATGCTTCCCTTTCTTCTTCAGTGGATCAGACAACTCTCGAATAACTCTATGGCTTTCATCACAAGCCTTGGCTCCAACACTAACTTTCCCATTGTCCCTTTCTTCTCAGACTGCACATATTGTATTGAGTTTTGTCCCTCTTGTTCCTTTTCTGGGCACACCTCCAAAGCGACAATAGAGATAACATGACAGAGGCAGTATTTGACTGTTGAAACCTTCTCCACCAAGGAAATCCATCCAGTGCTTTTAACTTACTCCAGGTGTGAACCTAAGAGGAGGGGAGAAAGTAGCTGATATATCACAAGATTGGCCACTGTCCCACTTGAACTGGGCCTCCAACATTGTCACAGCCTTCAGCACCACTGTCTTCCAAGCTCCTACTAGGATGTCCATAAATCTCCACTTAACAGCATTCAACAGCTTTTCCTGTACAAAATCCTAAAGGTGTCCACATTCCCCCGAAGAATCCCATGGTCAGTCTTACACAGCAACAGCCAACTTCCTGGAACCAGGGTCTATATGAGTTTTTTTTCTAATGCTGCAGCAAGACAGCAGAACCAAGGCAACTTTAAGAAGTAAGATTTTAACTGGCCTTCAAGTTCTAGAGTGTCAGAGGTCCTGACAGCAGGACAATAATGGCAGTGAGAATGGCCGAGGTTTCATATCTCCAACACAAGCAGGAGGCAATGAGCTCAATGGCTAAGGCAGGAGTCTTTTAAAACCTTAATACTGGTCTGTAACATGGATTCTAGTTGGTCTTAGTAAATAAAATATGGAGTCAGATGTTAGGGGTTAATACTGAAGATCAGAGAAGCAGTGTGGCCAGCCACTAGTTAGTCCTCACCTCTACCAATGCTCAGACCAAAATGGAAATCCTGTCCTCAGACTGCAACCTCAGACTGCAACTGTGTCCACCAAACCTCAGACTGACTGAGCTCCATTCTGTTCTGCCTTATTTTCCTCTCTCCACCCATTCATGTCGCTCCTGTCTCCCCCTCCCTAGTGCTGGGATTAAATGGGTGGGATCCCAATGCTGGGATGACCTTTCTGTGAGCACTGTCTCTCTTCTAGACAGATTCAATCTAGTGTAGCCCATGGTGGCCTTGACCTAAGGGATCCTGCTCTATCTGTCTCCCTTGTTCTGGGACTAAAGGTGTGTGCAAATACTTCCTGGGCCCTATTGTCTTAGTTCTGCACTCTGATCTTCATGCAAGCTTTATTTATTAAAACATAAACAAAATATCACTACACTCAATGCGGGGACACACATCCTCCATCAATGTTACACTCCCTAACCCTTTTATAAAAACATCCATCAACTGGGGACCAAGAACCAAAGGAACCTATGAAGTCAATTCTCCTTCACACCACCTGAAGGCACAAATTCTCTGTCATTGATTCTCAACCTCCTGCATATTCTGACCACTCATGAAATGATTTGCTTTTCCACAGGACAATTTTACCGTGTGAGCTGTACTCTTTTCCATTGCTCAGGAACTTTCCATCCTGGGGTCCTTACTGATCCAGAACTGTATAGTTGTCCTGAGACCCACAGGCTACCACAACATGAGAGGGGACCGATCTCTGCCAGATGAGGGAAAGTGAACACACTCCTGGATAGGTTTGAAATCCAAGACACTCCTGCCAATTGCTAGGAACAGCCCATAATCTCAGTGTTTCACAAAGGCATGTGCAAACAAAGTGTGTTCTCTCAGGTTGGCCTGTATTTTGTAAAACAAGACTTGTCTGAAACCAAATCCAGGCTGGAACCAAACAGGACCAATGTAGCAGTATCTCAAACACACATTTTAACCCTGATGTACATGATTAGCCATACCTCAGTCAGTGGGTGGGAACTTGAATTCACAATCTACCATGATTGTTTCCTCAGCACAGAGGGGAGGGGAGGCTCCGGAAGTATGAGTCCTTTCTGGGATTTGTTCCCCTTTGTGGTCGCTGTTGTGTGTCTTTGTCTTCAATAACATTCCTCAGTCTGAGCACTGAGGGAGAGTTTTGAAAGAAATACTTTATTACAGGATGCTTACGATAGATGATTTGGGAAGGGCTTCTGTACAGGAGGATGTGGGTGTGCTATTGTGATACCATTGAGATCCTTGTCTTGGAGTTGATAAGGTTTAAGGACACAGAGGAACACAATGTCAGGGGATGATCTGCCCAGTCCAGTTCTCGTTCCTGGTGTCCAGGTGCCTTGTAGTTTCAGTCAGGGTGGTTTCCTTGAGAAGGCTGTCCTTGGGGGGAATGTGTAGAGGAAGAGGTGGACATCCTGGTTGCTATGACCAGACTCAGTTCATGGCAGAGCAAGAGCCATTTTATTAGCCCCTCCTGGTATTTCTGGACTACAGGAAGTTTGAGGCGACAGGCCCAAAATCTCTTTCAACTTTTACCAAGGAAAGACACTGGCCACATTTCTTGAGCTGCCTAGCCACTCTCTCTGTCCTGCCAACCTCAGGACCCTGTGTGGCGCATACAGATGGTATGGCTTGTTTTCCCTTATCTTGGCCTCTAGTGCCCTTCATCTGATAGTTAGCTGCCTTTACTGCATGTCCTGTGGTTTTCTTCCCAGATCCTTTGTTTCCTTCTGAATGTTTCTCTCTCTCCCCCTCTCTCTCTAGATACAGATACTGATAGATATAGATATAAATATCTATATGACAGGATACAAGATCAACTCCAAAAAAAAATCAGTTGCCCTCCTATACACAAAGGATAAGAAAGCAGAGAGGTAAATCAGAGAAGTATCACCTTTCACGATAGCCACAAATAGCATAAAATATCTTGGGGTAACTCTAATCAGAGAGTAATTATAAGAAGCACCTTTAACATTTTTTGAGTTTTAATCTTCACACATCAAAATTCTAGAGTCACAAAGAAATCTTCCACTGTACCATCTTATGATGAAAGCCTAGCTTAAATGGGATTGAAAGGGCCCCAAATGGTCAAGACACTTTTTTTTTCTTTTCTTTTTTTTTTTTGGTTTTTTGAGACAGGGTTTCTCTGCAGCTTTTTTAGAGCCTGTCCTGGAACTAGCTCTTGTAGACCAGGCTGGCCTCGAACTCACAGAGATCCGCCTGCCTCTGCCTCCCGAGTGCTGGGATTAAAGGCGTGCACCACCACCGCCCGGCTCAAGACACTTTTGATATCCAAATATCACGTTTGACCCTCTTAGTCTGTAGAGATCATGACAGTGAGATCCTTAAAATACATTAGCGGTGCCACACATAGTTCAAACACATAAATAAAATATCATGGCATGTAATAGAGAGCATAGGTCACCAGTCCATGCATATAAAGATCCTGGATTTCTGATACCCATGGTACTTAGAGAAGAATGGGCTTGTCAGAATGTGGTTTCCTGAGAACACTAGCTATCCATATGAAAATAAGCCTACTGGATTTCATATACACACTTTATATAGTAAAGACCTGGCTGTGAGAGGCAAACGCATGCAGACTGTAGCAGGTCATGCAGAGACTATGGTTAGGATGTTTCCTTCATTTCTGCTCCCTTCGTTCTGTCTTCCTTTCGACTGGGGATGAGTGTACCCTAGCAAAGACTCATCTTAGATTCTTAAGAAGCACTTAGCATTTTAAGGATCAGTCCTAGTCAGAAAAATTACAGATATGCAATAAAGACAAATCTAAATGGAAAAGGCTCTAAATATGTGACAATGTTGGAAGGATGTATCTAGACTTGGGAGAGAGAAGAAAAAGAGTATACAGAGCTATAAAAATAAGTAAATGGTTTCTAAAAAAGGGTAAAATATTTAAGGAGACATTACAGACAGTCATAGATTAAAGGAGAAAAAACAAGCCAAGTAAACACATAATATACACAGAGAGTTTTGGATTATGTGTATTATTGTGTTTTTTTTATTTTGTTTACTGTGAAGAAGCTAAGTAACCAACATACATACTTTAAAGTTATCTTGACTTCAGCAGTTGAGTGTAAGGGTATATTGCTTTGGGAAAGAGTCTGCTTTTGTTTCTACAGACGATGAGAACCCGTGGATTCATTCCAGGCTAACATGGTTTGATGCAGCAAAACCCACTGAAAGGTCACCATGAACACCTTCAAATATTTGATTTAATGTTATTTTATTCTTTTATTTTGAGACTACTGTAATGGGATTTTCCCCTGATATCATCCTGAGCATGTTTATTGTTGGTATATAGAAAACAGAATTAGTTGAATGCTGTCTTTCCATCAGAATATTTATCAGGTATAAGCATTTGCAGGTGAAATACTGAGGTGATTCAAATCTATCATCATATGGTTTTCAAGTAGGGATAATTTGACTTCGACCTTTCTTATTTCTCTTCTTTTTGCTTCTTTATCTTGCCTTTTTTTTTCTAGTGAAATGCAGGCACTGGGTTTAGTAAGAGTGAGCCCTTGGCTCATCCCTGATTCTAGAGGAAATTCTTTCAACCTTCCCAAAGCTAGGACAATGTTGACCTAAAGTCTGTTGTAGGTAGCTTTTCCATATGAAGGTATGTTCCCACTTCAGGACTTTGGAAACTTCTCAGAGTCCTTTTCTGCATCTGTTAGGATGATCATATGTCTTCTGTGTTTGAGTGTATTTACAATGGAGTTATTCAGGGAAATTGAAAAATATCATCTGCTGCTGAGATCAGACAGTACCAACGGTCCAAAGATTGACTTGCTCAAACTCATCTCTAGAGTGAACTCTGCTCTTCAGGGGTATTTGCAGAGTGCTGGATGACTTATGGATAGCTGTGCTTTCCTGAAAGTCATCCACCAGCCTCCAACCAACCACCCTCAACTTGCCAAGTTCCTTGTTCATGTGACTCTAGTCTAGAGGAGGACATATATAAACCTGACTTCAGGGTGTTATATACCAACTTAAGCAGTAGGAGGTGACTGACTGGAGACTCAGATCACATAAGGTAAAGTAAAGACAGGAGTCCCGTGATTCTATGTTCAGGCATGTTTTGCCCTTAGCAGACATTCTCCTGGGGTTGACAAGTCTGTATAGTCTTGGGAGAGATCGTTTGTTTTGCTCCCAGCTGAAACAGAGAGCAAACAGCAAAATGAAGCCTTGATGCAAGATAGAATGATTGTAGGAAAAATTTCCAGGGTCATCTGGAATTCATATGCACTGTTTCATATTTATTGATATACACATTGGAACAACCTGACATCCCTGGCTGAAGCTGCAGTGTAAGGTCTGATTTAATCCATTGTTGAATTTGATTTATAAGGGATTTGTACATTATTTTTATTAAGAACATTAGTGCATACTCATGAGGTAAATTGTCATTAAAATTACTTTTGTTGTTGATGATTCCTCGTGCAGTTTGAGCATCAGGGCGATACTACTTTCAAGACCTGTGATTGGTAGTGTTCCTTACATTCCCATTTCATGGACTAACTTGAGCAGCAGTGCCCTTAGTACTTTCATGGCCTGGTGGAACTCAGTTTATCCTACCTGATCATCAGCCATTCAAAGTTGATTTTTTTTACAACTCCTTGCTAGCCAGTGATCTGTGCCTGTTGCCTATATCCACTTGGTTCCATTTTGTTCAATCAAATGTATGTAGACATGTATGCAGTTCTTGTAGGACTTTGAGTGTGAGAGGGAGCCACCATGAGCATTCAAGTAGGGGTTGGGATTGACATCATGAAAATAAGGTACCCATGTATGCAATGCTCAAAGATCATAATAAAGGTTACAAAACAAAATGATTGTCAGTACCCTCAGCGTGGGTCGCCCTCTTAACCAACACCCTGCTAGATTCCATCTTCAGTGTGCTGGCTGTTCACATTTTCCACCCACATATTTCAGTGTTCAAAATTCTGAGGGACTGTGTGCTTCCATTCAGCTTTGCAGCTGGATATTCTTATCCTAGCAGGATTCATCTGCTTTTAAAAATGTATTAAATTCTTGTATCATCAGAGTAGAAGGGCTGGTCCTGCCCCACACCGGCTGCAGCACTAGGGGAGCAGGTCCTACACCCTCCATGTCACCAGAGTAGTGCTACCCATTGGGTGGTGACATGGGTGAGCCTTATCAGAGGATATGGGATTGGGAGAACTGGTCCTGCCCCCCTCATCTAACAAGGATTAGCGAGAGTGAGGGAAGGATGCCCTTCATTATACTTTGAATTCTAATTGGTCTTACTAATAAAAACCTGGTGTCAGATATTGGGTTAAATGCTGCCAGAGCAGAGAGACTAAGAGGAATTTACAGCCACCCCTTCCTCACCAACTCCTCAGTCTGAATGTCCTGTCTCCCTCTGCCTTATATTACTGTCTTCACCTTCACAGTGCAGGAATTGAAGACATGAGTTTCCACCAACTGGCAATACTTTTCTTTTACTTAGACTGGATCTACCTCATGTAATCCAGGGTGGTTTTGAAGTCCTGATCTTCCTGCTTCCTGTTCAAAGGTGCCGGGATTAAAGGCATATGCCACACTGGTCTGGCCTCTATGGCTAACCAGTGCCTAATGCCACCCTCTGATCATTAAACAAGCTTTATCTGTTAGAGCACAAACAAGATTTCCTCACAATGACCACTCATGCCTTCTACCTGCATACCCAAGATGACCTGGCAGCTCAACTGATGCAGCACTAGGGAGAGTGGGCTGTGCCCCTCTCCTGGGCAAAACACTAGAGCTGACCATGTTGCTGGGGGGACGGGTGAGCAATCTCTGAGAATGTAAGGGTGAGTGATCTGACCCGGCCCTTCATCTAACACACAGTGTTATGGGCAAGGGATAGAATCCCCCTCAGCACATCTCAAGGCCTGTGGAAGGTGGGGGAGCTGTCCATGTGGTCAGAAGACCAAGAGAGCTGGAGTTAGCCCTGCCTCTCACTAGATGCAGCAGTCTGCAGAGTGGACCTTATAAGTCGCGTGAGCAACACAGTAGAGCTGGCCCTGGTGGAATAGGTTTGGACGAGCTACCCTGGAGCACAGAAGAGCAGGAGAAACAATCTCAAACCTTGCTGCTCACTGCATAAAGTGAGCTAGCCGGGGTGTTGCTGGAAAGATCATGCTTGTTTTGAGGATGAGGGAGAGCTGGCAGGCTGAACAAACCAGAAACCACCCAGACTCCAATACATGGCTAAGTGTTGGCCCATCCCATCATCCCCCTCTTCTGTGATGTGCTGGAGGACGTGAAGAGGCCAGCCCTGCAGACCCAAAGTTACAGGATCTTCATGACAAGGACAAGAAGAGGATATTCAAGAGGAGCCCTAGGGAGAGCAGCTGTCTATGGTGTAGCAAAAACCAGAGGCCTGGGACCAGACCAATGACTCATTGCTGTGTACACTCGCAAGTGTATATGGACTAAAGGGTTTACTATGTGACCTCCTGAGTCACTACAGCTGCCATGATGAGATTTTCCTTTCCTTTCTTTCTCGTTTCTTTTCTTGTAAATTTTGTTTTCCTTTTTTCCTGGTTGGTGGGGGTAGTAAGAGTAGCAGGAAGATTGGAAGGGACAGGTATATGAGTGAGATTGGGATCCATGATTGAAAACCTGCAAGGCAAAAATAAAAATGTTAAGTTGGGAACATAATATGAAATTGGACCTGGAATTCTGAAACAAACCCATTTCATAACTACAATAACCCTGGAAATGAGCACACCCATCAGAACAGAGACGATCATGTAGCTATCTCTGTGGGAAGACAGATGCCTTTCCACTGGGACTAATACAACATACCTGTATGTTGTCAGGCTGCTTAATTTCCTAAATTCCTTTTATTCAATTTCCCAATTTTGTTAGATACTACAAAGTGAAATAAAGTTTCTCCTAGACCCCTCCAAACATATTACATTTACTTATCTATTTGTCAATATGTGTGTCTATGTGTCTGTGTGTGTGTCTATATTCATGCTTGTGGGCTTCTCATGGTGCACATGGACAATTCAGAGTAAAATACTTATTAGTTGTTTCCCTTCTTAAAACCACGTGGTTCTCTACCATCAAGCTGAGGTTGTCATTGGAGGCAAAATGCTTTGTTACCAGCAGCTTCACTTGTGTGTCATCTTGGAGACCCCCAGGGCTCTTTTCCCAGCATCCCTCAGTGTTTTCCTAAGTACACTTGCATCCACACCACCACCAGTCATATCCACGTTGCTCTCAGGTCAGCCGTTCACATAGGCACTAGAAGGGGGCCTGTTTGCAACCTGGAGAATTAATAGTTCTCAATATAGCCTGTCAGAAGTGGACCAGACATTTAATCCCAGCACTTAAGTGGCAGAGGCAGATGGATCTCTATGTGTATGAGGCTAGCCTGATCTACAGAGAGAGTTTCAGGATAGGCTCCAAAGGTACACAGAGAAAGCCTGTTTCTCAAAACAAAAATAATTAAATCTGAATATTCTGGTCTCCCAGCAGCAAGAATGGAGTGTGGAGTTTCTCAGGATCAGTTCCCTCCTGAGAACAAAAGTTCCTGGAAGGACAGCAGCTTACTCTGAACCTTCTGAAAGCCTTCCTACTGATTAGAATTTCTCTAATAGTGGAGAGCTTGGGACACTGCAGCTAAGGGCTCAACCACACTTTGTTTTGGGATATCTTTATCCCCCATGGTAGACATTCACACACCAGCCCTGTGCCTGACCTCATATCCTGTGACTGGCCGGGGACTTGGAAATATACTAACAAACCCATGGGTGGCACCAAGTTAGGGGCTTCCGGTGTCACTAGAAGACATCTCTGGACCATAGCACAGATTTCCCCACTTTGTTGGAATCTGCAGACTTATTTCTTCCAACGTATTTCAAAATAGCTTGGCTGTTGACTATTCTTTATTCTAGTATTACAAAAACATGATGAGATAGTGGCCATGTTGGAACATGGAATTCAAGGTAACAAGAATTTGAGATCAAAGGCTATGATCCCTCATGTTTGGGTGCAGAATAAACTCGATCCTGTCACCTGGGAGGTTAGAGTTTTGTTTCTGTATTAAGTGGCTTCACTATTAGCCTCAGTGGTAGAGATGTGGGTTATCCTCTTTTCTTTGTCTTCTTATTGATCTTTCCTTTAAAAATGAATTAGACAACAGAGTCCTGATGGCTTCAGTTGTATGTATCTGTTTATTGTAATGTATGTTTTCTACATTCTGAGTCATATTTCCCTCATATTTGTTCACTTTCTATGAATATGTTTTCCCTTCACTGTTAGTAGTGAACAGCTCAGACTTATGGCCCTGCTTTCCATTGTGAGGATTAGGAGTAGCTTCCCTCAGCTATGAACTACTAGTGCATCCACAGCTGATATTGACAGTAAACTCTGGAGTGGCCCTGTCCCTGGGACAGTGACTGAGTCATGAGCAGGTTAAGTAATTAACCCTGGATGAGACCATACTAAAAGGAACTAAGTGGTAAGATTCCCTCTTACTAAAAGCTCCCTCCAACTAAGTTCACAATATGTCTCCTTCCCAAACATGTCTTCTTCACTTGGTCGCATGTATTGCTATAACTTAGTCAAGGACTTTTGCTTTTACCATGTTCTAGTCAGACCAAGGCACAATATTCTGAGTTGAGAGGTGGAGGTGAGAAGCAAATTTCTCACCCTGATCTGCCCTGTTCTGGAGAAGTTGGAGGAGGAGCTGGGGAAAGATGTTCACTGAAGTCGACTTGTTTAGACAGGAAGACCTTGTGCCTGAATGCCTGTGACAGATGGGTGGAACACCAGTAGCTCCAGGTGCAATCTAGGCGGCTGCAGGACAAAGCTTTTCTAGTGGCAAAGGTGACTCTCTGGCTTCCCAAACGTCTTGCCTCAGGGCGTGCTTTCTGATTTGACCAAGAGCACACACCTCCCCTCTCAGAGAACAGGGAACTGAAAAGACAAAATGAGGTCCAAGACCAAATGAGGATGCCTGACCATTGCTTGCAGTCTAGGAGGGGTGAGGCTGTTATTAAGGACAACAGTCAACTGACAAGAGGGTGGATACAGAAGTAGAGATGTCATGATTAACTAGTTGTGTCCCCCCTCCCGCTAATGAAAGAAAACCTAGTTTGATAACTTCCCATGCACCATTCTGATAAAAGAAATGAATCCTGAACAAACTAAGTAGTCGTTTTTCATTAAGAAGGAATGAGGAGACCATATCATGGCTTGTACCTCTGGTAGAAGCTTTCCACCCTATTAGAGGCCAGACCAGCTCCCTGAAAACCAGGCCCACATCTCTGATGGAAATTTCCCATTTTACAGAGTCCAGGCCAGCACCCTGAACACCAGGTAAGATCTTCCCAACTCTGCTAGTGTCTTCCCAACTTAAACCAAACTCTTGGCACCATATCCTGTCCCAGAACTGTGGAAGAAACCTGCTCTTTCACCAGAGGCCAGGCCAGTATCCTGAATCCTCTGTAAGACTGCCCCCCACCATGCCCATTCTTGAGAACCTTTTTCAAATTACCCTTCCTCTCCTTGTCACCACGTCCAGGTCCCTACCTCTGGTGGAAAGCTTCCACCCCATCAAAAGCCAGGCTAGCTTCTTGGAAACCAGGTAAGCCATCCCCATTTCCTTACTGATGACTGACCAACATAAGTGCTCCCCCTCACCCAGTGACCACAACCTCGCCCACACCTCTGCTGGAAGCCCCTCTTTCAACAGAGGCCAGGCCAGCATCCTCAATAAGACTGCTCCTGACATTGTATACTCTGGACCAGCCTAGCACTTATTGTCCCTCCTCTGATCATCAACATCCCTGTCTGCACCTCTGAAGGAAACCTTCCTCTCCATCAGAGACCAGGCCACAATTGTGATACCCAGAGACCAGACCACAATCCTGAAAGACAGTGTCACAGGGTTTTTATTGCTCTGAAGAGACACCATGACCACAGCAACTTCTATAAATAAAAACATCTAATGCAGAGGATCACTTATACATTCAGAGGTTCAATCCACTATCATCATGACAAGCAGCCTGACACCGTGCAGGCAGAGCTGGTGCTGGAGGAGTAGTTGAGAATTCTATGTCCTGTAGGCAACAGGAAATCATCTGAGACACTGGAACATATCCTGAGCATAGAAAACCTCAATGCCCACCCCCATATTGACATGTTTCCTTCTTCAAGGCCATGCTTACTCCAAGAATGCCACACATCCTAACAGTGCTACTCCCTGAGAGATTATGGGGACCAATTACATTTAGACTACCACATTCCATTGCCTGGTCCCATCAGATTAACAATATCATAATGCAAAATTTATTCAGTCCTAACTGACAAATCTCCAGAGTTGTTCACATTCTCAACAATGTTTTAAAATGCCATGATTCGTCTGACATTCATGCAATCTTTTAATTGTAATCCCTTACAAATTCAAAATAAACACATCACATCCTTCCTACAGGTAATGGCACATGACAGACATTATCATTCCAAAACGTAGGGAAGAGAGTATAGTGAGGACATACTAGACTATTGAAGAAAGACTGACAGCCAGCTGGGCAAACTACAAACTCTGCATCTCCATGCCTGATGTCAAAGCACTCCTCAGATCTCCTACACTGTTCAGCTTTGCTGACTTCAATAGACTTCTTTCTCTTGGGCTGGTTCCACTCCCTGTTAGCAGCTCTTCTGGGCAGGTATCCCATGACTCTGACATCTCTAACACCTTGGGTCCTCAAGGTAACCCAGGCTTTAATTCCAGAGCTTCACACAATGGTCTCTAGGCCTCTATTTAGGGACATCCCTGACATATGCCTGGAGTCAGCAGTTTTTTTAGGCATGGAGGCAAATACTACAGCCGTTTCTTGTACCCTTAATTCTAAAGTCTGTACCACCTTGCTGAAGCTGCTAAATTCTTCTGCTTACTTGGGAAGAACATGGTCCCATCATTCAGTTACATGTTCATCAGCTTTCTGTCCTTTGCTGCCTAAACTCGGCTATCCTGAAACTCACTCTGTAGATCAGGCTGGCCTGAAACTCAGATCCACCACCCTCCCACTGCTGGAATTAGAGGTGTGCCCCAACACACCTGGCTCAAACTGTTCTCAGTTGCTTTTCACACGTTGGAAACATAGCTGGGTAGGATCTGGCCCTGTGGTCACCAGTCTCTATATTCCATTTATAAGGTTTAAGGACAGGGAGGACGGCAATGTCAGGGGATGACCTGCTCAGTCCAGTTCTTGCTCTTGGTGTCCAGGTGCTTTGTAGTTTCAGTCAGGGTGTTTTCCTTGAGAAGGCTGTCCTTGGGGGGATGTGAAGAGGAAGAGCTGGACACCCTGGTCGTTTTGCCCAGACTCAGTTCATGGCAGAGCAAGAGACATTTCTTTAGACACTCCTGGCATTTCGGGGCTCTAGGAAGTTTGAAACAATGGGCCAAAATACCACTTTCAATTTTACCAAGGAAAGACAATGACCACTTTTCTTGAGCTGCTTTACCCTCAAGTGCCTAGCCACTCTCTCTGTCCTGCTTGCCTCTGGCCCTGGGTGGTGCATACAGTTGGTATGTTTTGTTTACCCGTATCCTGGTCTCTAGTGAACTTTAGCTGACAGTTAGCTGTCTTTACTTCATTTCCTCTGGGTTTATTCCCAGATTCTAATATTATCGTCCTTTGGCTTCCTTCTGAAACTATCTATCTATCTATCTATCTATCTATCTATCTATCTATCTATCTATCTATCTATCTATCTCTGTATAGATATAGATATTAAGGAGAGTAAGGACTCAAAAGAAGAAGGCCTTATTTTCCCAGAAATAGGAGATAATCTCTGCAGGAAAGCAAGCTGAGAATTAGAGCCCAGCTCTGTGACTTCTTGAATCTCCTCTGCTTGAGCCAGTAAGTTCCTGTGTGAGATCAGGAGTAATAAGGAAAATGGTGTTCCTCACACACGGTCGACCTGCCGGACAAGAAGCCATCTGGTGGGGCACTGAACACTTCAGGAATTACTACAGGAAAGGATTTCCAACCTTCTTGTCTTCACATGCCAGACCATTTGGGTTGCGGAGACCAAGGCTCTCACCTGACCCTCCCGGACACATCACCAAGTGGTACCTGATAGAGCCTCCTGAATCTCAGAAGTTCACTTTTCAGGTCAGAGGAGCTGTGCCAGCAATGCTCTACACACCCAAGGATTTCTGCTGTTCTCAACCCTAGCCAAAAGGCTGCTTTTGCAGTGTTTAGTGGTGAATGCAGAGAGTCATCCCTGGTCAAACTGCATGTGTTTATCATTCACCTGTCCTGCCTGCCCCAGGGTCTCTATTTCCCTCTGTGTATTCCCCCCTTTAGTCCAGATACTATTTCTTCATACAGGTATCTATAAGTAGAAGCCCTAGCCATGAAGCACACTATTGTTACATCTGACTATATTAGTACCAAGATTTTCTTTTGTTAACACAAAACAGTACACAGCAGGCAGAAATTCAAGCAACAAGGCCCTGAAGGTATTACTGTGTCTACACATAGGACTGCAGTTTAAATTAGATCAGCGGTCACAAAATGGGAACCAGAACCTATGCAGCTTAAAGGAGTTCAGTGTGTAGCAGGCCTTGCACAGAAGAGAAAAGCCAAAAGATCCACAACTGTGAGAATGTGTGAAAGCTTGGTAGTAACTGGAGTGCCAATCACCTTCAGATGGGAAAATTCTTTGGGTGTTTGGTGTACCTGATGCTAGTGGAAAGGACACTTGCGACAGAAAACAAGCTGGGACAATCTGAGATCCTGTCTCTGATAACAACACTCCCTCCCAGTGACAACAGCCCAGTTTGTCACTGTTTGTAAAGCTGGCGCTGTGTAGTTAAGGAGCAGACAGGCTTCTCCATGATGAAGACGCAAAAATGCTCATGATAATAGCAAAACCACTGGAAAGACCCTCTCTGCCCGTTTACTGTAGAATGGGGGAACACGGTCACCGCGCCCCAAGTCCATGGCTGAATGCTCGTCAGTGATGACGAAGATATGGCATAAGGTCCTGAGAGGCTATATGGATGGTCCTGGCCCATAAAATAAAATGCAGAAGTGAAGCGATCCACATAAATGAAACACGTAGTATGATTTCTACTATATAGCTCCATATAAACTGCATTGTTTATGGAATTGCACCTTAAAGCATTCCAAGCAGGGACATCTGAGGAGCTGGCTGGACTTTGCAGATTTCATTATTTGCTTCAACCGCCAGTTTTCACACCAGTAGGTGGAAGGGTGCCAGTCAGTTTTGTCCCGATTTCTTCTTCTGACTCCTGCCCCAGGAGGACGAAAGCCCAACTATGTGAAAAACTTTGACCCAGGACATGGCTCACAGTAACCAGTTTCGAGAAGTGAATGTGTGCGCTTGTAGCAGGCATCTGCGTGTGTTTGTGTGTGTGTGTGTGTGTGTGTGTGTGTGTGCGTGTGTGTTTGTGTGTGTGTGTGTTTTTGTGTGTGTGTGTGTGTGTGTGTGCTTGGAGCGGACATCTCCTCAAATGATGTGAGTGTGAGTGTGTCTGTGTGCTTGGAGTAGGCATCTCCACCAGAAACGGTAGCAAGTCCATTTCCTGCGGGTAATATAGTTTATCCTGTCTGAAGTTTTCTCCTTGGCCCAGCAGCACACAACTTCCAAGCCAGGAGAAGCGCCAGGGAACAGGCTGAGCTCCAGAAGTGGCCTCAGGATGCTGATCTGCTGCCCACAGGGAGGTAGGGGTTCAGGTTGCCCTCCCTGGCTGGGTGTCTGGGAGCCTCAGCAGCCTCCTGGAGGAACTGTCATTCTCCCTGCACTTGGGAAGACCTCGATTACTTTGTAACCCAAGTGTGGAAGTTATTTTCCCGCGCCAGACTCTGCCTCTGGGCCGTCTCTCGTGCTCCAGAGACACGGTACCAGAATATTTAAATCACTGTGGCGCTAAATACGTTCTAATATCTGATAGGGCCAGTTTCTGCGCATTGCAGTTTTGTTTTTTTTTTTTTTTTTTTTTTTTTTTTCCTTTCAGGAACGTGTTCGGGCCCTGGGCAGGGGGCGGGGTCGCGCCTCCGCCTTGGCTCTGGTTCCAGCCAAGCCTCACTGACGCCAAGATGGAAATCCCTAGTCTGCTCCCGGCTCGTGGGACACCACAGGGCGGCGGCGGCTGCTGCCCCGCGGGTGGCGCGGGGTGCCCCGAGCCCCGGACTCTTTGGCTTGTCAGGCCCCCACACGCCGCCTCCTCCTGCTCCGGGGGGCCCAAGATAAGGGGCCGGGGCCGCGGAGCGCAGAGGCACAGAGGGCCTCAGGGAGCCTGGGCCCGAGCCCTAGCGCGAACTGCTTGGCGAAGAGGCTGGATCCACGGAGCCGCGGTGGTGGCGGCGGCGGAGGAGGAGGTGGCAGAGGAGGCAGAGGCGGCGGCGGAGGCGACTTCTTCCTGTTACTGCTAGACCCGGTGGCTGTCTACGTAGAAAAGGCGGGCGCGGAGCAGGCTTCCACCAGAACAGATATTGTTATTCTTTTGGTCCCTGCCCCTTTCCACGCCCACTCCCAGCGACTTCTGGTCTCTTGGAGTCATCCCGAATCTCTTCCCTCTCTCTCTTTTCACTGCCCCCCTTTTGTGTGTGCACACGCCCCCCTCTCTCTTTTAATAAAGCTTTATGTCTATTTTCTGTGTCTGCCTTTAACATGCCGCTGCACCGCCTGTTCACCCGCCGCCCTGGTCACACGTGTTCCGCAGGTCTCCAAGCAGCTACTAGCAGCTGCCCAGCTACTAAGTCTTGAAGAACAAAAGATATATCTTAGGAATTCATAAAATTTACTTATCAAACATACCTTTTTAAACAAATGTATATTGCTTTTATCTATTTTTTTTAAAGTCTGCTGTTGAACACAGTTAGCAAAGACATGTCTATCTCTGAGTCAGTTTCTGTTAATTTCAGGACAGTGACTGTGCCTTAAATCCACTGCTATTTCAGTGGGCAATTGCAACTCCACAGTTACCTGCCTGCTTCTCTGGGAGTGGCTCAGGCTGCAGCCTGCTGGGAATTCTGTTCCTGGAGGCACCAACTCTGTTGCAGCTACTAAAGGTAGCTTTAGCTAAATCTCTATCAGTCTATTTATAAATAAGAATCAAGATTCAAAGGCTGGGGTAAAAAACTGTGAATGCAGAGAGGCTCAGTAGCAAGTAGGTAACCTCTCCTTGCTGGCCTTTCAGAAAGACTTGTGCTTCTGCTTTGTCAAACCAGAAAAAGCTTCCCCACTCCAAATCCCTTGCTGCTACATCCTGTGTCTCTAGCTCTCTCTGATGCCCTTTGATGCTCTAGGATCACTTTCTATCAACTAGTTGCTAATGCAATCTTCTGACCCAAGGTTTAGTTTTAATGAATGCAAATGCAAACTTGGGGTTCACAGTGTGAATAAACATCCCCCGCAACAAACCTAAGTATACTTTTATAACCTTAGGAATTTGTAAATCTCATTTAAGCAATTTTTGCTTGGAATTTTATGTTGCCCCCCCCCCCCCATGGTCTTAGAGTTCCTGAGAAAAAGAAAGTTTATATTTCAGCAAGAGCAATGGATATTCATGACCTTAAATAGGGAACATTTTTTATTAATGTGAACCAAGAAAAAAGGAAGAAGTCAAAGAGTTAGATATCTGTGCTTACATTTAAGCCATTCTAATTTTTATATGAACCTTTTAATTTATTTTTTATTTTATTTATTTTTCCATTCAAAAATTTACACTTCCTCCCCTCCTGCCATTTCCCTCCTGCTCCCCCACTCACTCTCCTCCCTCCCACTCCCTCCTTAAGAGAGGACAGGGAACCCTGCCCTGTGGGAAGTCAAAGCCCCCCCTCCCCACCCTACATCCAGGCCTAGGAAGTTTTGCATCCAAACAGACTAGGGTCCCAAAAGGCCAGTACATGAAGTAGAAACAAGTCCCAGTGCTTTTATCAATGGCTTCTCGGTCAGCCCCCATTTTCAGCCACATTCAGAGAGTCTGGTTTGATCACATGCTCATTCAGTCCCGGTCCAGCTGGATTTATGAGCTCCCATTAGAACAGGCACACTGTCTCAGAGGAGTTCAAATGGCCAAAAGATACTTAAGGATATGTTCAACCTCCTTAGCCATCAGGGAAATGCAAATCAAAACAACTTTGAGATACCATCTTACACCTGTCAGAATGGCTAAAATCAAAAACACCAATGATAGCCTATTCTGGAGAGGATGTGAAGTAAGGGGAACACTCATCCATTGCTGGTGGGAATGCAAACTTTGTGCAACCACTTTGGAAATCAGTGTGGCGGTTTCTCAGGAAATTGGGAACCAATCTACCTGCATACATATTTTTAGTAAGAAAATTAAGTTACATGAGAACTAACAGTAATAAAATTATTTTTTCTTTTCTATTAGATTTTTAAAAAATACCAATCCAAGTTCCCACTCCCTCTCCTCCTCCCATTCCCTCCACACACTCTTCCACCCCACCCCCTCAGAGAGGGTAAGGCACACTGCTTTGGGGAAGGTCCAAGGCCCTCACTACTATATCTAGGCTGAGCAGGGAATACATCCAAAGAATAGGATCCCAAAAAGCCAGTACAAGCAGTAGGGATAAATCCTGGACCCACTGCCAGTGGCCCTGCAGTCTGCCACAGCCATGCAACTGTCACCCACATTCAGAGAGCCTAGTTTGGCCCTGTGCTGTTTCCTTCCATGTTCAGCTGGAGTTGGTGAGCTCCCATTTGCTCGGATAAACTGCTTTTATCATCATTTTATCAGTGGATGTCCCCATCATGGTCATGACCTCTTTGCTCATATTCTCACTCCTCCTACTCCTCCACCAGACTTTGGGAGTTCAGTCCAGTGCTCCAATGCAGGTCTCTGCCTTTGTTTCCATCAGTTGCTGAATGAAGGTTCTATGCTGATACTTAAGATATTCATCAGTCTGACTACAGGGCAAGTCAAGATTGGGCCCCCTCTCCTCCATTGCTTAGGGTCTTAGCTGGGGTCAGCCTTGTAGACTCCTGGGAATTTCTCTAGAGCCAGGTTTCTGCTAACCCTATTATGGCTCCCTCAATCAAGATATCTCTTTCCTTGCTCTCATCTTTGTCCTTCCTCCATCTTGACTATCCCATTCCCTCAAGTTCTCCTCAACCCTCCCTTTCTCCCCTCCTTTTCCCTTTCCACCCTCCCTTCTACCCCCACCCCCATGCTCCCAATTTTGTCAGGCAATCTTGTCTGTTTCCAATTTCCAGGTAGATCTATATATGTTTTTCTTTAGGTTCACCTTAAGCAATGAATAAATTTATCATTTTCTGTAAGATTTTTTTCTAAATGGAGTGTGCTAGACAATCTCTTGAGCCTTTATCCAGAATATAGAACAGCTTTTCCATTGTTAAATAGGTGAATACCCTCCCGGTTTTTAGTTTTTAGCCTGTATATCATAGTTTCTCTAGAAAAACTTGAGACTATATGCCATTAGGGCCCACCTACACACAAGCAACTGGGGGGAGTGACTAGAGACTCAGATGAAGGTCCAGTAACCTTGCATGTCACCTCCTTTTGGGAGGAATAATGACCTTTAACAAGCCCAGCTCTGATTATTTGAAACAGGCATATCTGGAGTTATTAGCGAGAGACCTTAGACAGAGGGTTTATTTTACAGCTAGTTTTATGTGTCTGTAGATGGAGGCATCTTGACAAGCTTAATAAGCAATTTTTAATATTTTCTAAGGTCATTAAGTTGTAGAATAATATAAGTACCTGTAATCTAGAGACCATTAAACAGAAATCTATGAACAACAGACATCTACAGAAGCTCAGAAAATGTAGGCATTATGCTGTTTTGTTTTTTAACAAATTTTTAAGCATATCCAATAAGCTTACAAATCTTAAAGCACAGAAAATTTATACTATAGTCTTACAAATCTTGTACTTTATCGAAACTCTTAGAGAGATAAACCAAAAAAGAGTATGAGATGCGTAGCAGCAATCCCTATGGGGAATTTTAGCTGTTTCATAACACGTAGTGTCTTTTATTGTGCTGTTTTGTTTTGTTTCTTCCTTTCGCTGTCATAGTAACAGGTGGCTCACTGGCCTAGGACAAAAGTTAGGAAGTTTTTAAACAAGCATGCTTGGGTTGGGAGTGGAGAGGTGACCGACCTACTCCAGAACCCTTCCAATAAAGAAGAACAAAATAAAACAATACTTTAATATCTAGCATACCCCAAAGCCACATGAATCTCTGCAAAACTGAATCCATTGATGGGGGGGGTTCAGTGCCAGCATCACCCCAGTGTGGTAACATGGGGAGGTGGGGCAGGGTTACAGCAGCCAGAGCTTCATGGTCAGAGAAAGAAGCCAGCTGCTTCTCTGAAAGATGGAGCAAGCAGGGGGTGGAAACATCCTTCAGAAGCAGAACAGGGGAAATAAATCATAACCAGGGAGGCATAGATAACTTTCTGATATACCTATGGGACTTGAACAGCAGGCTCCAGTGAGCCAATGAGAGGAACAAAGACAGAGCCAACAGAGCTCCTAGGGGGGGATGAGCAGAGACAAGTTAGCCATGGCTACAGATAGAGTATGTTATAGGAGAGAATTGAGAGACAGAAGAGAGATGGAGCCAACTAGTAAGGAGCATGCTGCAGGGATGCTCACTAAGTCTGGCTACCATGTCTGCAAACAAAACTTATGAGTACAGCAGAAAACAAAAACCCACCAGATGCAAGCAAACATGTAAAAAGACAGAACATTCATGCAGTCATAGGATCCCAGAAATCACAGACATGCAAAGTGGCCACTTTTTAAATCATGCACCCAAACCAGAAGGACAGAAAGGAACCTCCTCTTTGTCCCAGAGACTGGGTCTTTCAGATAGCATCTGATCTTTCCTGTGTCTCTCCAAATGTCTGGATTCCAAAACAGAACAAAATAATTTACCAATCAGTCTCAGATGTGCTTTGGCCAGCAGTTCTTTCTTTAGTTTTGTCTACAATTTGCAAATTTCTGGTGGTTACCATCTGAGCTCCCTCCTAGGGTCTATCGAGTCTGCTTTGGACTTGCTCCCACTTGGGGGCCAATCTCTGACTAGTGACCATTAATTTGTGACAAGTGTGATCTACAGCTCCTGAACGTCCAAGTCCACTGGGACCTATTCTGGTCTCTGGATCCCTGAGATTCCAAATGTCAGGGCCTTTTCCTGACCCTTAACCTTAAGTCAGGGGCCTTCCAGTTGTAGGAAGAGAGAGCTGCTTGTTGATTCCTGCTCACTTAGCCCCAAAATAATCACACAAAAACTGTATTAATTAAATCAATGCTTGGCCCATCAGCTCTATCTTCTTATTGGCTAACTCTTACATATTAATTTAACCAATTTCTCTTCATCTGTGTATGGTCACGTGGCTGTGCCTTACTGGCTAAAGTTCCAGCATCTGTCTCCTGCGGGGGCTACATGGCGTCTCTCTGACTCCACCTTTTCTCCTAGCATTCACCTTACTTTTCCCCACATAGCTCTGTTCCACTATAGCTCTGCCATAGGCCCAAAGCAGTTCCTTTATTAACCAATGATATTCACACCATACAAAGGGGAATCCAACATCAGGCATCCACATTCTAGATTAAATCAGATTTATAAAAAATGAAGATCTTTTGAATCAGATTCAAGAATTTGAGAAAAAATATGTAGGACTTTCAGTGTGTCGCCTGTAATGTCAGTACACATATAGTGCCATCCTCCCATGTGAAGGCTAATAAAACTTGCTATTTGATGCAACAGAAATAAAACAAATAAAAACATACTGCAAAGCTCTATTATTGGAAAAAGATTGTCTAGAGGAATGCTGTTTAACAAGGTAAGGAGATTAGATACCATTGGATACAACGGATAACTCTTATTTATATACAAATCTCCATCCTTTTCCATTTGGTTTCTTTATAGGTAATATTGAGCTGTTGCAAGATCTGGTGCAATAGATTATAAGCCCTTTTCTTGGTATTCTTCTAGGGGGGTTGTATTTCCATTAGGGCTTCTTCTCCGAAAAGGTAATGTTGTATACATTAGGCAAGACATTATGTTTAAGTACTGTTATCTGTGCTGGGTAGTTTTCTGTCAATTTGACATAAGCTAGAGTCACCTGTTGATAGGGCAGAACTTAGCTAGGTGGGGAAAACTAAACAGAATGCTGGGAGAAAGGAGGCAGAGTCAAAGAGAAGCCATATAGCCCGCCAGAGACAGACATTGGGAATTTTACCCGGTAAGCCATGGCCTCGTGGTGATACAAAGATTAATGGAGATGGGTTAAATTAAGATGTAGGAGTTAGGCAATAAGAAGCTAGAACCAATGGGCCAAGCAGTGATTTAAACAACATGGCTTCTGTGTGATTATTTCGGTTCTGGGTGGCCAGGACAAACAAGCAGCACTCTACTACAGATGACCTACTCATAAGATGCCTGTCTCAAATATTACAGCAACTAACTAAAGGGAACCATAAAGTGCCAAAGGATGAAATAGAAATTTGCCAGCAGGAAGCTAAATACTTAGCTTATATAGTGATTCCTTTGAGACTGTTCATAATTTTTTATGCTTTTTCTATTAAGAATTTTCTACCCTCAAAACAAAACAAAAAATAAGTAAGGGATTCTTAGAACCAACTGTTTAATGTGGGAACTCCATTTCCTGTTACTTATTAATTTCCCAGCCACTATATAAGAAACTTAAATAGGACCAACTGAATAACTTACATCTAGGCCAGAAGGAAATGACAACAAATAAGATCCTGAAAACCAGGCCCATGTCCTATGGCACCCAAATGATAACCTTCCCTTTTTTCTTTTCATTCCTCAAAAACAGGGGACTGCATTGGGCTTGCTAACACAGAAACATGGCGAAAGGGCCCTTGGGGTACTTCAGTCAGCAATTAGATCCAGTGCTACAGGACATCCTCCCTGTAATGAGAGCCATCTCTGCCACTGCTGCTCTATAGGAACAGCCTGAGGCTCTCTGATCACTATTTACATACCCTATTCTTTAGAACTTTTGCTAAATTCCCATTGCACACAACCAACACTACTCAGTGAGTCATCTAATTCCTTAGGCTGTCCCTGAGCTTTCACTTCCTCTTTCCCTGGTGTGCTACAACTCTCAAAATCCCTGCTACTGTACTCCTTTTACCATGTGGATCAGGAGAGGATAAACACAACTGTACTCAAATAACTGATATACTTCTTTCCCCTTGGAGAAATCTTTAAAAGGCACTTATTAAAAGTGGAGAATTGGATTTATTTACTGACATCTTATTTACAAGATAAAAAATGACATTTTTTGGGGGGCAGAATATACAGTTACCTTCTAATTGTGATGTAATTAAGAGTTCTAATTTGCCTTGGATAAAATATGCCCAGGTAGCTAAAATCACAGCCTTAACCAGAGTGTGCCATTTAGTAGAAAGCAAAAAAGACACCGCCCACACACATACATTGTCATTATGTACTTGAAGTGGTTTGGAGTGGTACCCAACTATGGCATGCTGTGGAGGAAAAAAAAAATTAAGTTCCTCTGGCCAGCCCATTTGAAATAGCACACCTCTGAATTACTGGATTGTACCCATTTGCCCAAACCATCATTAAAATCCCATAGATTCTAAAGCAAAGACTGAGGAAACGGAAGGGAATAGTTTGGCTGCTAAAGCAGCAAAGAGGGCTGCACTACCCAGAACTGCATGCCTCGAGAGAGACTGCCCTATTTATTACTCCCAACTGTACCTCTGACCTCTTCTTTCAGACTCAACACATGGTGCCACTGTTGTGGCATTCAAATCCACTGGGAAAAAACAAAGACTTAGACTCAGTTCAAATAGATGAAGTAAATCTATTCTTACTGCCAGCAGAAGGATGGCAGCCTTAGAGCCACATAGCACGCCATGCAGAAGGCTTTAAAGGAAGTGTTTCTAAGGTGTGTATCACAGGTGTGCATTACAGTTATCTTGGGAATCCACAGCTGGACAAGAAAATTGTTTTACTCCCCTCAGTTGTTTCTCATTCCCATTGTATAGTAATAAGAAGACCACTCATCTCAATCCCACAGCCCTCAGCAAGTTCACAAAAGCAGGGAGCAAGTGGTTAAATCCCTCACAGCAGCTCACAGCAGGAACATCATTATCCTATTCTTTTTTTTTTTTTTTTTTTTTTTTTTGGTTTTTTGAGACAGGGTTTCTCTGCAGCTTTGGAGCCTGTCCTGGATCTAGCTCTTCTAGACCTGGCTAGTCTCGAACTCACAGAGATCCGTCTGCCTCTGCCTCCCGATTGCTGCGATAAAAGCATTATCCTATTCTTCCTATTCTTATCTCACCTGCAGGCTACTGAGGTCTCAGGGACATTCCAGAGCAAAAGGCAATGGGCCTTAAGAGATTCCTGGTACCATTTCACCATTTCTTTTTTCTTTCTTTCTTTTTTTTTTTTTTTAGTTTTTTCGAGACAGGGATTCTCTGCAGCTTTCTAGCCTGTCCTGGAGCCTGTCCTTGTAGGCCAGGCTGGTCTCAAACTCACAGAGATCTGCCTGCCTCTTCCTCCCAAGTGCTGGGATTAAAGGCATGTGCCACCACCGCCAGGCCTGGTACCATTTCTTTAGCCACCACAGGGGAGTTATGTGTAAACCATTACACAGGTCAAGCACTCTGGGGCAAGTGTCACTAACTGAGTGGAATAGAGCAATAGAGTCATCTTCTATTGGGTAAAAATTGGACGCTCATAATACTCCTCAGTTTCCAATTGCTTCTTCTAGAAGTGTCTCTGCAAGTAAACAATAATTGTGAAAGCCCTCCCCAACAATAACTCAAAAAGCATAGTCAAGATGTTCTTTGCGCCTTCAAATATTGCTCTGTTAAGCTACTTCATGGGACACAAGGGCATTACCCTTTACCAAATAGGGCATTTGAAAGCTGGCAACTGCAGTTTATACAAATGCCTACAAAACAAGGATCTAAATACGCCTTAGTGCTAGTTTGAATGTTTACCTGTTCATTTGAAGCTCTTCCTTGCTGGAAAACTACTGCCTTGGCTATACAGGGAAAAACTGGTAGAAATATTTTTTCTTACTTGGGGCATTCTTGCAAAATCGCATTGTGATCAGAGAACTAATTTCACTGGACAAGTGTTTACATATATCTGCAAAATTGGGCCTATTGTACAATATTTTTGAAGTGCGTACAATCCTCAAGCCTCTGAATTGGTTGAGCAAACAAATAGCACTATAAAAACAAAAACAACTGGGAGAAATTGTTTCAGAAACATTCTAGAAAAAAAAACAGAAACAATGGAAACTATTTTAGTCCTTGAGGATGCCTTAAGGCATTTACTTCAAGAGCACTGAATGCAGACATGGTACTAGGGACTCTAGACTGGAGAGTAACATCACTCTCATCCATTTGCATCATCCTTAGAGAGAGCACATGGTTAGAGCACAATTCCTCCCCTAATATGCTCCATCCCAGCTTCCTTGGGGCGCCTGAGTGTACCCACAAAGGGATCATAGACACTGCTTTGTACAAGTTCCAGATGCTTTGGGTCTTACCTTTACCCCAGTCAGAGTTTCACCTCCATGTCGTACCCATTGTCTATTCCCCAGGATTAACTCATGCAAATGCACAAATGTTGTTCCCTGCTATGAGCATCTTTGAGGTATCTAAGCCCTCTTTGTTCAGAATCACAAATAAACCTAAGAAAGACTAGGCTCAAAGAAGATGCTTGCTTCTCTGGTTACCTTTTCTGTTTGAGGTCACCACTGGGGCAGATGCTATGAATATGTGGGGTTTGTTTTCTACTAATTACCAAGGAAACAGCTTTATTACCTAGGAAATTAAACCCATGTCTTTACATCTTTTCAGACAGTAGTATCTGAAGCAAATGAACAGACAGGAGCTGAGAACATTTAGAATATGATAAAACAGAAAAGTAAATCAGTCATAGTGGCAGAAGAGTATAGAGTCCAGTAGAGATGCAACAAGAGCAATTTAAAAGCTTTGAGAAGCCCTGTGAATATACTCGGATTTCAAACCGCCTTAGAGTAACTTTAGCTCCATTGATTCTTGATAAAAATGACCAATAATTTGTGTTGACTCATTTTATACTAAATTATACAAAATTCTAAGGACAACAACTCTCAAGGTATTTTTACATCTAAAGAGAATACTTTAATACTTCAAGAATCCACTTCTTGAATGCATGACTTACATATAGATGCACACATCAGTGCAAGAGTGGCATGATTCTTATGTGAGTGACATTTGATAGTTAAGGTTCACTGCACTGAATAAAAGTCATGTTTGCTACTATAAACAAGGCCAAAAGCCCTTGTCTAGGGAGGACACAGGCCTAGGAGAGAACCTATTACCAATTGGATATAGAATCAAACTGCCTTCTAAATTATTGTCTTCCTACACATAGATTAGAGCAGTGCTTCATCCTTATTGGAGAAACCTATTTGTCTTTGCAGAAGATGGCAGTTAATAAGAGATGCACAACTGGCCAGATGCAGAAAATACATACCCGTGGAGTTCTCAGTCCCCAATGAGACCTGGATCACACCCCATACTCTAAGGTGCAGGCAACAATGCAGAAGAGGACGCAGAAAGATGATAAGAGGCAGAGGACAGGATGGAAAGGCTGTTTATTGGATGTGACAGGGACTTCCAACTCATGTACTCACAGCGACTATGACTGCCTTCAGAAGGTCAAACTTTCCAGTATTGCAGCCTGGAGGAGGGGTGGGGCCATTGAAGTTTTCTTCAGGGATGTGAGCCCTGATCATTGCCCATGTTCTAGTGGATGAACCTTCACCCGTACACATACAGATATCAATAGCTGAAGTCAGTGCATTTAAAAAGGGGTAGAAAAGTTGGGAGTGGAACAAGGTGGGGAAATCTGAGAGGAATTAGGAGGAAGTAGAGGGCAGGTACGATCAAAGGGCATTGTGTACATATATGGACTACTCAAATAATAAATTCAACATATTTTTAAGAAAACGAATGATGTCATCCCACCCCAATTAAAATCATTCGTAATTATTGTCAAGTTGGGAGTGTAGACTCCTGCCCCTCGCATCTATCCCAGCACCCAGGCCTGGTCTGGACTTCAAATTCCAGCAGGGCAGGTCCTGACCCCTCCCTGGGGTACTTACTCCCCAGGGTAAATACTATCCAGGGTATTTAAAGGATTCCCCCCAAAAAGGAATGGGTGGCCTCCCTTTCTTCCTCCCAGGGGTCATGTTTCCCTGGCTTCCTGTTTTCCTCCTCGGGGCCATCCGAGAGCACAGATCTCCCATTAAATCTGGATATTTCTTAATTTGGCTTGTTTTGATTTGTTTGAATTTTGCGTCGGCAGGGGGCTAATATTAAGAAATATTCCTAACAATTATAAAACAAATGTTCAGTTAGGATATGGAGGAAAAAAACTTATATACACTCTTGGTGTAAATGCAAGTTAGTTCAGTCATTGTGAAGAACAGTGTGGGTCCTTCAAAAATCTAAAGGTAGATCTACCAAATGATGATGCAGCTGATGTAGTTATTCTGCTTCTGCATGTATATCCTAAGGAAATGAAGCTGATGCACCAATAGCAGCATACCTGAATGTCCTTGTTTACTCCAGTACCACACACAACAGCTACATTGTTGTAGATGTGGGTGTGGCAAGGTAGACTAGAACAGAAGTATTTTTAAGGCATGTTTTCACAAACTCCCATGCTTACTGCTCGTACTAGAAGCCTGTATATGGTAGAACCCATGGAAGGCCATCAGATAGCTTTATTGCTTGGCCATTTTTGGAGGCTTTTTCCAGTGACAGTTGCATCATTGTTAGAATACAATTTTCTGGGAAGGCAAAGACGTGGCATCTAAGATGTTTCCAGGTTCTGGCTATTACAAATAATGCTGCTATGAACATAGTTGAACAAATGCTTTTGTAGTATGATTGGGCATCTCTTGGGTAAATTCCCAAGAGTGTGATTGCTGGGTCCTGGGTTAGGTTGATCCCGAATTTCCTGAGAAACTGCCACACTGCTTTCCAAAGCGGTTGCACAAGTTTGCATTCCCACCAGCAATGGATGAGTGTACCCCTTACTCCACATCCTCTCCAGCACAGGCTATCATTGGTGTTTTTGATTTTAGCCATTCTGAAAAGTGTAAGATGGTATCTCAAAGTTGTTTTGATTTGCATTTCCCTGATGGCTAAGGTGGTTGAGCATGACCTTAAGTGTCTTTTGGCCATTTGGACTTCTTCTGTTGAGAATTCTCTGTTCCGTTCAGAGCCCCATTTTTTAAATAGGTTAATTAGCATTTTGAAGTCTAGTCTCTTGATTTCTTTATATATTTTAGAGATCAGACCTTAAGGTCAGTTGCAGGGTTGGTGAAGATCTTTTCCCAGTGAGTAGGCTGCCTTTGTGTCTTAGTGACAGTGTCCTTTGCTTTACAGAAGCTTCTCAGTTTCAGGAGGTCCTATTTATTCAATGTTGCCCTTAATGCCTGTGCTGCTGGGGTTGTACATAGGAAGTGGTGTCCTGTGCCCATGTGTTTTAGGGTACTTTCAACGTTCTCTTCTATCAGGTTCAGTGTGTTCAGATTAATATTGATGTCTTTAACACTTTTGGACTTGAGTTTGGTGCATGGTGATAGATATGGATCTATTCTCATTCTTCTACAGGGTGACATCCAGTTATGCCAGCACCATTTTTTGAAGATGCTTTCTTTCTTCCATTGTGTGATTTTAGCTCCTTTGTCAAAAATCAGGTGTTCATGGGTTTGTGGTTTAAGATCTGGCTCTTCTGTTTGATTCCATAGGTCAACTTCTCTGTTTTTGTGCCAATACCAAGCTGTTTTCAATACTGTAGCTCTGTAATAGAGTTTGAAATCAGGGATGGTAATGCCTCCAGAAGTTCTTTTTTGTAAGAGATTGCTTTGGATATCCTGGGTTTCTTGTTCTTCCATATAAAGTTGATTATTGTCCTCTCAAGATCTGTGAAGAATTTTGATGGGATCTTTACGGGGATTGCATTAAATCTATAGATTGCCGTTGGTAGTATTGCCATTTTTACTATGTTGATCCTCCCAATCCAAGAGCAAGGGAGATCCTTCCATTTTCTGGTATCCTCTTCAGTTTCTTTCTTCAAAGACTTAAAGTTCTTGTCAAATAGGTCTTTCACTTCCTTGGTTAGAGTTACCCCAAGATATTTTATGCTATTTGTGGCTATCGTGAAAGGTGACGCTTCTCTGATTTCTTTCTCTGCTTCCTTATCCTTTGTATATAGGAGGGCAACTGATTTTTTGGAGTTGATCTTGTATCCTGCCACGATACTAAAGGAGTTTATCAGCTGTAGGAGTTTTTTGGTGGAGTTTTTGGGGTCACTTATGTACACTATCATATCATCTGCAAATAACGAAAGTTTAACTTCTTCCTTTACACTTCGAATCCCCTTGATCCCCTTGTGTTGTCTTATTGCTATTGCTAGAACTTCAAGCACTATATTGAAGAGATAAGGAGAGTGGACAGCCTTGTCGTGTTCCTGAATTTAGTGGGATGGCCTTGAGTTTCTCTCCGTTTAATTTGATGTTAGCTGTCGGCTTGCTGTAAATAGCCTTTATTATATTTAGGAATGACCCCTGTATCCCTAATCTCTCCAAGATCTTTATCATAAAGGGGTGTTGGATTTTGTCAAATGCTTTTTCAGCATCTAATAAGATGATCATATGGTTTTTATCCTACAGTTTATTTATATGATGGATTACATTTATAGATTTTCGTATGTTGAACCAGCCCTGCATCTCTGGGATGAAGCCTACTTGATCATAGTGGATAATTTTTCTAATGTGTTCTTGGATTCTGTTTGCCAGTATTTTATTGAGAATTTTTACATCAATGTTCATGAGTGAGATTGGCCTGTAATTCTCTTTCTTGCTTGAGTCTTTGTGAGGTTTAGGTATCAGAGTAATTGTAGCTTCATAAAAGGAATTTGGCAATGATTGTTCTGTTTCTATATTATGAAATACCTTAAGGAGTATAGGTATTAGGTCTCCTTGGAAGTTCTGGTAGAATTCTGCATTGAAACCATCTGGTCCTGGGCTTTTTTTGGTAGGGAGGTTTCTGATAACAGTTTCTAATTCTTCGCGATTAACAGGACTATTTAGATTGTTCACCTGGTCCTGGTTTAACTTTGGTACATGGTACTTATCTAAAAAAGTGTCCATTTCTTTTACATTTTCGAATTTTGTGGCATACAGGCTTTTGTAGTAAAATCTAATGATTCTCTGAATTTCCTCTATGTCTGTGGCTATGTCCCCTTTTTCATTTCTGATCTTATTAATTTGCATGTTCTCTCTCTGCCATTTGATTAGTTTGGCTAGGGGTTTGTCAATCTTGTTGATTTTCTCCAAGAACCAGCTTTTTCTTTCATTGATTCTTTGTTTTCTGTTTCTATTTTGTTGATTTCTGCCATCAGTTTGGTAATTTCCAGTCTTCTACTCCTCCTAGATCAGTCTGCTTCTTTCTTTTCTAGAGCTTTCAGGTGTGCTGTTAAGTCTCCAATGAGTGCTTTCTCCGTTTTTTTTTTTTTAAAGTGGGCACTTAGTGCTATGAATTTTCCTCTTAGCACTGCTTTCATAGTGTCCTATAAGTTTGAGTATGTTGTGTCTTTATTTTCATTAAATTCAAGGAAGACTTTAATTTCTTTCTTTATTTCTTCCTTGACCCAGGTGTGGTTCAGTAATTGACTGTTCAGTTTCCATGAGTTTGTAGGCTTTCTGGGGGTAGCATTGTTATTGAATTCTAATTTTAATCCATGGTGATCCGATAAGATGCAGGTGGTTATTAATATGTTTTTGTAACTGTGGAAGTTTGCTTTGTTACCGAGTATGTGGTCAATTTTCGAAAAGGTTCCATGAGCCGCAAAGAAGAAAGTATATTCTTTCCTGTTTGGGTGGAATGTTCTACAGATGTCTGTTAAGTCCATTTGGTTCATTACCTCTATTAAGTCTCTTAATTCTCTGTTAGGTTTCTGTCTGATTGACCTGTCCATTGGTGAGAGAGGAGTGTTGAAGTCTCCCACTATCAGTGTGTTTGGTTTGATTGCTGCCTTGAGTTCTAAAAGTGTTTCTTTTATATAAGTGTGTGCTTTTGTATTAGGGGCAAAGATATTCAGGATTGAGACTTCATTCTGATAGATTTTTCCTGTAATGAGTATAAAGTGTCCCTTTCCATCTCTTCTGATTGATTTTAGTTTGAAGTCAACTTTGTTAGAAATTAGTATGGCCACACCCGCTTGTTTCGTAGGTCCATTTGCTTGATAAACCTTTTCCCAACCCTTTACTCTGAGTAGATGTCTGTCTTTGTGGTTGAGGTGTGTTTCTTGTAAACAGCAGAATGTTGGATCCTGTTTTCGTATCCAATCTTTTAGCCTGTGCCTTTTTATAGGTGAATTGAGTCCATTGATATTAAGTGATATTAATGACCAGTGGATGTTAACTCCGGTTGTCATTTTTTATTTGGTAGTAGAGATTGTGTGTTTCCCTTCTTTGAGATGTGCTGGTGAAGGGTCACTAGATGTCTGAGTTATTTTGGGCAATGCTGGACTCATTTGTTTGTGAATTTCCTGCTATTACTTTCTGTAAGGCTGGATTTGTGGCTACGTATTGTTTAAATTTGTTTTTATCCTGGAATATTTTGTTTTTTCCATTTATAGTGAATGAAAGCTTTGCTGGGTATAGTAATCTGGGCTTGCATCCATGGTCTCTTAGTTTCTGCAAAACATCTATCCAGGACCTTCTGGCTTTCATGGTTTACATAGAGAAGTCAGGTGTTAGTCTGATAGGTTTACCTTTATATGTTACTTGACCTTTTTCCTTTGCAGCTCTTAATATTCTTTCTTTATTCTGTATGTTTTGTGTTTTGATTATAATATGGCAAGGGGATGATTTTTTTTGATCCAGTCTATTTGGTGTTCTGTAAGCTTCTTGAACCTTAATAGGAATATCTTTATTTAGGTTTGGGAAGTTTTCTTCTATAATTTTATTAAATATATTTTCTGGACCATTGAGCTGTAATTCTCTTTCTTCTACGCCTATTATTCTTAGGTTTGGTCTTTTTATTGTGTCCCAGATTTCCTGAATGTTTTGTGATGAGAATTTGTTGGATTTGCTGTTTTCTTTGATCAGTGCATTTATTTTCTCTATGGTATCTTCAGAATCTGAGATTCTTTCTTCTATCTCTTGTATTCTGTTGGTTATGCTTGTTTCTATATTCTCTGTTCGTTTACATAGATTTTCCATATCCAGCTGGCCCTCGGGTTGTGTTTTCTTCCTTGCCTCCATTTCAGTTTTCAAGTCTTGCACTGTTTCCATTTTCTGTTTGATTATTTTTTCTTGGTTTTCTGGGATATCATTTACGGATTTATTCAATTCTTCTAACTTTTTGTTATTCTTCTCGTCCATTTCCTTAAGGGAGTTTTTCACCTCCTGTTTAAGGGACTCTATTACTTTCATAAAGTCAATTTTTTCTACTTCTTGATTAGTGTGTTTAAGTCCTCCTGTTATAAGTTCGCTGGGTTCTGGTGCTTTCATGTTGTTTTTCAAATTGTTGGAGGAATTCTTGCATTGGCGCCTGCCCATTTCTTCCTCTGAATAATCCCCTTTGGGTCTTCTTTTAGAAGTTCAATTCACCCCAATGAATTCAATTCATTCACCCCAATGAATGATGGATCTTCTGGTAGACAGTCAGGTCTCCTTGCTGGCCAAGCAGCTCACTGACAAAGGGCCTACCTTGCTGCAGGCAGACTATTGAAACACAGGACCTCCCACCGGCCTGGGTGCACTCAATTCCAGGTCCCTGGTGCCCAAACAGGCTGAGCTGTGGGATTTTGTGGCCCCAAAGATGGGAGCATGAAGCGGGGGGGGGGGGGGGGGTTGAGGGGGTTCTGGGTGCAAGCTGGGAAGGGACAGGAAAAGAGAGGCAGTATCCGGGGAGAATAACCCCTGCAGGAAGAGCAGGAAGTGTGGGGTTGGGGAATGTCGGTGGTCCCTCTCCGGGCAGCTGCCACGGTTCAGGTACTCACTCACCCCAATGAATGATGGATCCTCTGGCAGACAGTCAGGTCTCCTTGCAGGCCAAGCAGCTTGCTGACAAGGGGCCTACCTTGCTGTAGGCAGGATAATGAAGCAGGGGACCTCCCACCAGCCTGGATGCACTCAATTCCCGGTCCAGGTGCCCAAAAAGGCTGGGCTGTGGGATTTTGTGGCCCAAAGACGGGAGGATGAAGCAGGGGGGGAGGGTTCTGGGTGCAAGCTGGGAAGGGACCCTCTCATGGTATTTTTACATCTAAAGAGAATACTTTAATTCTTCAAGAATCCACTTTTTGAATGCATGACTTACATATAGATGCACACATCAGTGCAAGAGTGGCATGATTCTTATGCGAGTGACATTTAATAGTTAAGGTTCACTGCACAGAATAAAAGTCATGTTTGCTACTATAAACAAGGCCAAAAGCCCTTGTCTAGGGAGGACACGGCCTAGGAGAGAACCTGTTACCAATTGGATATAGAATCAAACTGCCTTCTAAATTATTGTCTTCCTACACATAGATTAGAGCAGTGCTTCATCTTTATTAGAGAAACCTATTTGTCTTTGCAGAAGATGGCAGTTAATAAGAGATACACAACTGGCCAGATGCAGAAAATACATACCCGTGGAGTTCTCAGTCCCCAATGAGACCTGGATCACACCCCATACTCTAAGGTGCAGGCAACAATGCAGAAGAGGACGCAGAAAGATGATAAGAGGCAGAGGACAGGATGGAAAGGCTGTTTATTGGATGTGACAGGGACTTCCAACTCATGTACTCACAGCGACTATGACTGCCTTCAGAAGGTCAAACTTTCCAGTATTGCAGCCTGGAGGAGGGGTGGGGCCATTGAAGTTTTCTTCAGGGATGTGAGCCCTGATCATTGCCCATGTTCTAGTGGATGAACCTTCACCCGTACACATACAGATATCAATAGCTGAAGTCAGTGCATTTAAAAAGGGGTAGAAAAGTTGGGAGTGGAACATGGTGGGGGAATCTGAGAGGAATTAGGAGGAAGCAGAGGGCAGATACGATCAAAGGACATTGTGTACATATATGGACTACTCAAATAATAAATTCAACATATTTTTAAGAAAACGAATGATGTCATCCCACCCCAATTAAAATCATTCGTAATTATTGTCAAGTTGGGAGTGTAGGCCCCTGCCCCTCACATCTATCCCAGCACCCAGGCCTGGTCTGGACTTCAAATACCAGCAGGCCAGGTCCTGACCCTGGGGTACTTACTCCCCAGGGTAAATACTATCCAGGGTATTTAAGTGATCCCCCCAAAAAGGAACAGGTGGTCTCCCTTTCTTCCTCCCAGGGGTCACATTTCCCTGGCTTCCTGTTTTCCCCCTCAGGGCCACCCGAGAGCACAGATCTCCCATTAAATCTGGATATTTCTTAATTTGGCTTGTTTTGATTTGTTCATGAGTGAGATTGGCCTGTAATTCTCTTTCTTACTTGAGTCTTTGTGAGGTTTTGATATCAGGGTAACTGTAGCCTCATAAAAGGAATTTGGCAATGACTCTTCTGTTTCTATATTGTGAAATACATTAAGTAGTACAGGTATTAGGTCTTCTTGGAAGTTCTGGTAGAATTCTGCATTGAAACCATCTGGTCCTGGGCTTTTCTTGGTAAGGAGGTTTTTGATTACAGCTTCTAATTCTTTGCGGCTAACAAGTCTATTTAGATTGTTCACCTGATCTTGGTACAACTTTGGTATGTGGTACTTATCTAAAAAATGTCCAGTTCTTTTACATTTTCGAATTTTGTGGCATACAGGCTTTTGTAGTAAGATCTAATGATTCTCTGAATTTCCTCTGTGTCTGTGGTATGTCCCCCTTTTCATTTCTGATCTTATTAATTTGCATGTTCTCTCTCTGCCATAGTTTGGCTAGGGGTTTGTCAATCTTGTTGATTTTCTCCAAGAACCAGCTTTTTCTTTCATTGATTCTTTGGATTGTTTTCTGTGTTTCTATTTTGTTGATTTCTGCCCTCAGTTTGATTATTTCCAGTCTTCTACCCCTCCTGGATGAGTCTGCTTTTTATTTCTAGAGCATATAAGTGTGCTGTTAAGTCTCCAATGTGTGCTTTCTCCATTTTCTTTAAGTGGGCACTTAGTGCTATGAACTTTCCTCTTAGCATGCTTTCATAGTGTGCCATATGCTTGAGTATGTTGTCTTTATTTTCATTAAATTCAAGGAAGACTTTGATTTCTTTATTTCTTCCTTGACCCAGGTGTGGTTCAGTAGTTGACTGTTAGGTTTCCATGACTTTTTAGGCTTTCTGGGGTAGCATTGTTGTTGAATTCTAGCTTAAATCCATGGTGATCCGACAAGACACAGGTGGTTATTAATATTTTTTGTATCTGTGAAAGTTTGCTTTGTTACCGAGTATATGGTCAATTTTCGAGAAGATTCGCTGAGCTGCAGAGAAGAAGGTATATTCTTTCCTATTTGGGTGGAATAATCTATAGATGTCTGTTAAGTCCATTTGTTTCATTACCTCCATTAATATTCTTATTTCCTTGTTAGGTTTCTGTCTGATTGACCTGTCCATTGGTGAGAGAGGAGTGTTGAAGTCTCCTACTATTAGTGTGTTGTTTGATGACTGCCTTGAGTTTTAGAAGTGTTTCTTTTACATAAGTGGGTGCTTTTATATTAGGGGCATAGATGTTCAGGATTGAGACTTCATTCTGATGGATTTTTCCTGTTATGAGTATAAAGTGTCCCTTTCCATCTCTTCTGATTGATTTTAGTTTGAAGTCAATTATGTTAGAAATTAATATGGCCACACCCACTTGTTTCTTAGGTCCATTTTTGCTTGATAAACCTTTTCCCAACCCTTTACTCTGAGTAGATGTCTGTCTTTATGGTTGAGGTATGTTTCTTGTAAACAGCAGAATGTTGGATCCTGTTTTTCGTATCCAGTCTCTTAGCCTGTGCCTTTTTATAGGTGAATTGAGTCCATTGATATTAAGTGATATTAATGACCAGTGGTTGTTAACTCCAGTCATTTTTTTGTTAGTAGAGTTTGTGTGTTACCTTTCTTTGAGTTTTGCTGGTGAGGGGTTGCTAGATGACTGAGTTATTGTAGGTGGTGTTAGCACTGTTGGGTTCCTTTGGTTGTGATTTTCCTTCTATTACTTTCTGTAAGGCTGGATTTGTGGTTACATATTGTTTAAATTTGTTTTTATCCTGAAATATTTTGTTTTCTCCATTGATATTGAATGATAGCTTGGCTGGGTATAGTAGTCCGGGCTTGCATCCATGGTCTCTTAGTTTATTCAGTACCTCTATACAGGACCTTCTGGCTTTCATGGTTTACATAGAGAAGTCCTGGGTAAGTCTGATAGGTTTACCTTTATAAGTTACTTGACCTTTTTCCTTTGCAGCTCTTAATATTCTTTCTTTATTCTGTATGTTTTGTGTTTTGATTATTATATGGCTAGGGGAAGTTTTTTTTTTTTTGATCTAGTCTATTCGGTGTTCTGTATGCTTCTTGAACCTTCATAGGAATATCTTTCTTTAGGTTGGGAAAGTTTTCTTCTACAATTTTGTTGAATATATTTTCTGGGCCTTTGATCTGTGATTCTTCTCCTTCATCTACTCCTATTATTCTTAAGTTTGGTCTTTTTATTGTGTCTCAGATTTCCTGAATGTTTTGTGATGAGAATTTGTTAGATTTGCTGTTTTCTTTGATCAGTGCATTTATTTTCTCTATGGTATCTTCAGAATCTGAGATTCTTTATTCTTTCTCTTGTATTCTGTTGGTTATGCTTGTATCTGTAGTCTCTGTTCATTTACCTAGATTTTCCATATCCAGCTGGCCCTCGGGTTGTGTTTTCTTCATTGCCTCCTTTTCAGTTCTCAAATCTTGAACTGTTTCCATTACCTGTTTGATTGTTTTTTCTTGGTTTTCCAGGGAATCATTTACGGATTTACTCATTTCTTCGAACTTTTTGTTATACTTCTCATCCATTTCTTTAAGGGAGTTTTCATATCCAGTTTAAGGTCTCTATCACTTTTATAATGTCAGTTTTTTCCATTTCTTCAAGATTAGGGTGTTCCAGTCCTTCTGTTGTAAGATTGCTATGTTCTGGTGTTTTCATGTTGTTTTTCAGATTGTTGGAGGGATTCTTGCCTTGGCGCCTGCCCATCTCTTCCTTCAAATGCTCTCTAATAGTTCTTCTGGTACAGGGTTATGGCCACTTGTTGGCCAGGAACCCCTCGATGGATCTTCTGTTACAGGATAAAGGCTCCTTGTTGGGCAGCTACACCTCCGATGGGCCTTCTGTTACTAAATATTGGCTCTTTGCTGGGCAGGTAGGTATCTCACAGACAAAAGGCCCAGCAGGCCACTGGCAAGCTGAGTGAAACAAAGGATCTCCCGCCAATCACCACCTGGTCCCAGCCCCAATATGGGCCAAGCAGGGCAGATTTGTGGCCCTTAAGGAGTGGAGCAGTGCCTTAGGGAAGCTGGGATGGGATGGGAAGAGAAGGGCAGAAGGCGTGGGGAGAAACCCCTTCAGAATGACGAGAAAGATTAGGGGGTCGAGGAATCTTTAATATGTTTTTAAAAGCAGCTGAATCCTGCTAGGATAAAAATATCCAGCTGCAAAGCTGAATGGAAGCATGCAGTCCCTCAGAATTTTGAACACTGAAATATGTGGGTGGAAAATGTGCACAGCTAGCACACTGAAGATTAAACCTAGCAGGATGTGGGTCAAGAAAGCAACCCATGCTGAGGGTAGAGACAATTGTTTTGCTTGGTAACATTTAGTATTTTATTTGAGCACTGCACACATGAGTACCTTATTTTCATTATGTTAATAGCAAACCCTACTTCAATGCTCTTGGTGGTCTCCCTCTCACTCTCAAACGTTCTACAAGAACTGCATACCTGTCTACATACATTTGACTGAACAAAATGGAACCACTCTTACTCAATCCAGTGCCTGTATTTCACTACAACAAAAAGTCAAGATTAAGGAACAAGAGGAAGAGAAATAAGAGAGGAAAAAGTTAAATTATCCCTACTTGAAAGCCATATGATCCTATATTTGAATCACCCCAAATGTTTTACCTGAAATGCATATCCCTGATAAATATCTCTGATAGAAAGACAACATACAACTAATTCTATATACCAATAATAAACATGCTCAGCACGATATCAGGGGAAAGTGCCATTAGAATAGTCTCAAAATAAGTAAATAAAATAACATTAAATCAAATTAAACACCCAGGAATAATATTTTTGTTTGGGTGATTTTTCATTATTATATTTTTATTATTTAAAACACTTTTTAAATTGAAATATATTTGATTGTGTTCCCTCCCCCAATTACTTCCAGAACCTCTCTCCCTTTCAACCTAACCAACTTTAAGATTTTTCTTTGGGCTGCAGAGATGGCTCAGCTGTTAAAGTCTAGGCTCACAAACAAAAATATAAGATTTTTCTTCAAAGAAACCCAACCAATCAAACTCCAACGCAACAACAAAACCTCCCAAACCAAGAAAGCAACACTCCAAAGGAAAATAAAATAAAACAAATCAAGCCACAAACCTGCAAAAAAATTTTGAAAGACCACACAAAAATCTGCGGAGTCCACTATATGGTGTCAACAACTCCTGAGCATGAGACCCGCCTTGGAGTGGTTGATATACCCAGTGTCACTCCAATGTAGTAACCTGAGTTTCCTCTCTAAACAGGTGTGGCAGTTTGGTTGTTAACCTTTACCATAGTGACTCACTTTACATTCATTCATTCATTTTTAAAACAATATAACAAATCAAGTATAATCATACAAAACAAAACTATCACATTAAAGTTGAACAAGACAAACCCACAGAAATAAAATTGCCTAAGAAAAGGCACATGAATCAGAGACTCATGTGTTTGTTCACATAGGAATCTCATGAAACCACTAAACAGGAAGCCATGATTATGCACAAAGTACCTGCTGCAGAACCATGCAGGACCTGTGTCTGCCTCAGTCTCTGTGAGTTCACAGGAGCTTTGCTCACGTTTACTTAGAGGGACTTTTTCCTTAGGGTCCTCCTGCCGCACTGACTCTTGTACTCTTTCTGTGCCCCCCCACCGCGGGGTTCTACAGGGAGAAAGAGTGAAAATTAAGGATCATTTGAGGGCTATTATAGAAAGTTAAAACAGTAGAAACTTCCACAAATATATACATATGTGATGGTGATTGAAATGAAATCACCAAATAATGGGAGAGACACAGAATCCCAACTGCCCATCTCTTATCACCAAAGGAAGCTTCCAGTATTGGGGTTAGGTTACATCTAACAGAGTTGTTGGCCAAAGTCACCTCATGGAAAATCCCAAACAACCCAGGCTGTTGCCAAGAATATATAGGTGCTTTCCACAAACTGACACCTTGGAGCAATCTTAACAGAACTGAACAAGTCCACAATCAAATCTTTAAAATTCTTAAAATAAAGAGGAGCCTTGATTGATGGGACAGACCTGCATCTCTGTCACTGTTGAGGCTGAGAGAAGATGATCCCAAGTTCAAGGGCACTTTTGAAAAAAGTTAAAATTACATGTCTCAAAACAAAAAGTAAACGGCATGACTAAGAACCATAGCTGAGTGATCAATATCTTACCAATCTTGTGTAAGGTATTAGGTTCAATCCCCGTTTTCAGTCTTTCTGTCTCTCTGTCTCTGTCTCTGTTTCTCTCTGTCTCTGTCTCTGTCTCTCTGTCTTTCACACAAACACGCACACACACACACAGGAACATAAGTAATTCAATATGATGTTAGAAGGTGTGACGATCTCCTGTGTTTATAGATTGGCTGAATTCATATGGCGAAAAGCCTATAATACAAAAAGCAGCATATATTAAATATAACACCCTTCAAAATCTTGGTGACATTTTTAATCAGAGAAATAGAAAACACAGCTCTAGAACTCATGTGTAAGTACTGAGACAAAGTTAGACAAAGCATTTCCTGAATGGAACAATCCTGGGGCTCACAACAAACTTCCACAAAATTTCACCACAGAGCCTTAACGACCAAACCAGGATAACAGTGAGATTAAAACAGGACATGGAGATCATGGAACCGGATAGAAAGTCCAGAATTACACACATGTAGTTACAACCACCAGATCTTGGCAGAGGCAGAAACCACAAATGTTGAAGGAAGAACAGAGTACTCAAGGAATGACCCTGGCAAACTGGGGTTCTACATGTGGGAGAATGAAAGTAGGTTCCCCGTTTCTCACACTGCACAAAAGTCAGTGTGATGTCATCACAGACCTTAATGTAGGACCCAAACTCTGGACCCGCTAAGGGAAACATTTCAAGGTTTAGGCATCGACAATAACTTCCTGAAAAGACTCCAACATTTAAAGAAATGAAAGCAAGTGTGGACAAATGGGACCCCATGAAATGATACAGCTCCTGTTCAAGAAAGTGCTTCACTTAACAGGGTGAAGCGGCAGCCTAAAAGAAGGGGAAAATCTTTGTCACTATGCATCTGAGAGTTTAGCGTTTAGAGTTAGTAAAGAACTGAATGGCTTGAACACCCAACCCAAATAAGGCAATCAATAAATGCACAAATGAAATGAGCAAACACTTCTCCAGAAGTTAAGTACAAATGGCCAATAAGTTCATGAAAGCATTGAACATGTTTAGCCATCAGGGATACATGGCTCAAAACCACATTGCAATGCCATCTCACCCTGGTCAGAATGGAACAATTATTAAGAAAACAACAGCAATGCACGCAAAGATCCTGGGGAAAGAACGCTTATGGGCTGCCAGTGGGAATTTAAATTAGTCCAGCCTCTCTGAGCATTAATATCAAATTCCGCTAAGAATAGGTGTAGGGCCAGGGTCTACCTTTGTTCCTGGGATGCATCTTGAGGACAGTTTCTGGTCAGCTAACTAAGCATCCTGTTTGTTCCTGTGCTCCTTCTGCCCTGCCTGGTGTTTAGCTGTAGGGCATTCTTGACTCCATTGTTGGTATGGTAATTTCCCACCTGCCTGGGCAAAAATCCTTGTGCAGCAGTGAGGTATATAAGGATTTCCCCAAAATTAAATAAACAGCATTTGGCTGATCTCCTTTCGAATGACCCACGTCTCTTTGTGTGTTTTTTCAATCTCCAGGCCCTTGCCTGACTCGCTTATGGTACAGTGGTACACAAACTGTACGGAGGGGGTAACACAGAATCGGATGTTACAATTGGAGGCACTGCTGGGATCATCAGCAACTGCAGTTGGAAGCCCATCTGTGAGATTGGGAAGTAGAAGAGATCCCTGAGAGGTCGCCCTCGGAAAGCTGGTCAGCAGGTAAGAAATTGAGTGGTGAGGGTGTATTGGTAATGGGTGCAAGTAATTCTGTTCCAGTGTTAAGGGGCTGGTTAACAGGCTAGTTGTTAGTTCTTTTGGAGAAACAAGGCACAGGTATTAAAGTTGAGACAGCACAAGAGATCATTAAGAGGGTTTTAGAGCTTAGTCCCTGGTTTCTACACACAGGGGGTTTTAATATTACTGTTTGGGAGCAGGTAAAGGCTGACCTTCAAAATGCACTGAAAGAGCAAGGACCAGATAAATTCCCCATAGCAATATTTTCGCTGTGGCGCTTAGTCAGAGATGCTTAGTCAGAGATGCTTAGTCAGAGATGCTTCTCAGTGATGATATAAAAGTAAAAGAGCAATTAGAGAATTTAAACAAAACCCTTGAGGAGATTCAGGAAGTAGAATCTATGAGTTCTATTAAGAATTTTGAGGAACAGAAAGTTAAGAGTATTAGAAAGGATATAGAAGAGGAAGAAGAAATTTTAGAAAAGGAGATCACACTGATAAAAAAAAGTTAGAAAAAAAAGAAAGAAAGGAAGCAAACAGAGAAGTCTCCATGAGACCTCCGCTGCAAAATACATTTCTTAACACTTCAAATCCTTGTACTAGTGCTTCCACCCCTATAGATTTGGAGGCGGAAATCCGAGAGATCCAAAACAGATTAAATGATCTAAATAGAGAGAGGCAGATTTATCCTGTTGTGGAAATTATTGATCCACAAGAACAGAGGACCAGGCAGCATAACCCCCTGGCCTTTAAGGATATTAAGCAGTTAAAAAGAAGCAGTTATGGACTATGGAGCTCATGCTCCTTTCACTATAGCTTTGTTGGAATCCTTTGCAGAACTCAACCTTACACCCAGTGACTGGATGCAGCTTTGCAGGGCTTGTCTTTCGGGGGGAGATTATTTATTATGGAGAGGTGAAATCAGGAAATTTGCAAAAAGACCTCACAGAAAAATGCCTACACGGGTTTCCCCCAACATAACCTTGACATGTTAACTGGTAAAGGACAGTATGCTGGTTTAGCAGCACAGATTGCTTATGATCCTGCGATTTATGCTCAGATAGCTGCCACAGCCATTAAAGCTTGGAAAACTTTACCTAACAAAGGAGCAGAAGAACAGCTTTCTAAGACCCTTCAAGGATCTTCAGACCTTATTCTGAGTTTATTGACTGCCTGCTACAGGTGGGGAGTCACATTTTTGGGGATATGGACTCAGCTATGCCTGTCATAAAGCAATTGGCCTATGAAAATGCTAATAGATTTTGTCAAGAGGTTTAAAGTCCCCAAAGAAATGGAGATTTAAATGACTTTATCTGGTTATGCAGGGACATTGATGGCACTCAAATGATGGGTCAGGTAATTGTTTCTGCCCTTAAGGAAGGTCAAAGTGGAGCTAGGTCAAGTAATTGTTTTCAGTGTGGAAGGTCAGGACACATCAAAAGGAACTGCCCTGAGGGTAAAGGGACAGTTAATCAGCCCAGAGGAAATCCACTTATTTGCCCAAAATGTCAAAAGGGAGCTCATTGGGCCAAGGACTGTCACTCTAAGATTGGCAGTCAAGGAAATCTCATCCCCATGTAGGGAAATGGGAGGAGGGCCCTGCCCCGGACCCCCAAAACACAAGTCTATGGGGCCATGAGCGGGCCAGCTGCTCCCATCAGATTCATTCCTCAAAGAAACGCCTCACAGTCTACAACCTTGTCCGAGGCACCTCAGGAAGTGCAGGACTGGAACTCTGTACCTCTGCCCTGGCAATATTGACCCTACAAATGGATGTACAGGCCTTGGGGACTGGAGTATTTGGACCTATTCCAGAGGGTTCAGTAGGTATAGTCTTGGGTAGAAGTAGTTCTGCGCTTAAAGGAATTAAAATTTTACCAAGAATTATAGACTGTGATTATACTGGAAAAATTAAAATTATGATTGAAGCTGATATAGGGGTCCTTGTCATCCCTCAAGGAACAAAAATAGCTCAACTAGTGCTTTTGCCCATGTTTCGCTCTACTAATCCATTCTTTAAACAAGTACGAGGGGACAAGGGGTTTGGCTCCACAGGATTCCCTGGAGCTTTTTGGGTCTCTAGTTTAGAGAACTGACCCACGCTTACATTAACAATCAATGGAAAAAGGTTCCAAGGCCTTCCAGATACAGGGGCTGATTCTTCTATGATTGCTAAAAAAACACTGGCCTACAGCCTGGCCTCTACAGCCAGCCTCCACAACTTTACAGAAGGTGGAAATGGCCAGTTATCCAGAATGCAGTACTCAGTATTTGGATTGGGAGGATGAAAAAGGCCATAAGGGCATTTTTAAACCATTTGTCCTGGAACACCTTCCTCTTAATTTGTGGGGAAGAGATGTTTTGCAAGCAATGGGAGCAATTCTGACCACTGAACCTATGTAGCACATGCTATCTAACCAATGCTTTATCCCTGGTCGGGATTTGGGCAAAAATCTACAAGGAGATATGCAGATTTTAGCAGACAAAAAAATAATACAACAGTTACCTGGACAACATAGAGGATTAGGAAATTTTTCTTAGGGGCCATTGCAAAACAGCCAAAAAACATTCCCATAAAATGAAAAACTAAAAAACCTGTATTAATAGAGCAATGGCCCCTAAATAAGGAAAAATTACAAGTTGCTCATACTCTGGTCCAGGAACAGTTAGAAGCAGAATGAATAGTGCCATCCACTTCTCTCTGAAATACTCCTATCTTTGTTATTAAGAAAAAGTCTGGTAAATGAAGGCTGCTGCAAGATCTTAGAGCAATAAATGATTATATGGAAATTATGGGGACAACTCAACCTGGGTTGCTTCAGCCTGTGGGTATTTCTGCAGGATACCACCTTTTAGTTATTGACCTAAAGGATTGTTTTTTTACCATTCCCTTGCATCCAAAAAACTCTGATAAATTTGCTTTTAATGTACTGTCTATAAATTTCAAAGAACCATACAGGCGCTACCAATGGGTAACATTGCCCCAGGGCATGTCCAATAGTCCTGTTATTTGCCAAATGTTTATGGCCCAGGTTATGGCCCCAATAAGGTATAAATATTCTCAATTATATGTAATTCACTATATGGATGACATCCTATTAGCTGGACAGGACCCAAAGATAGTCCTTGAGGCTTTTGCTAATTTGCAAGAATGCCTAGCACATACTGGGTTAATGATTGCTTCTGAAAAGGTACAACAACAGTTTCCATATCAATACTTGGGACATCAACTGTTATAGACAGGAGTAAAACCACAAAAAGTTACTCTTCACTTAGATAAACTACAAACTTTAAATGATTTTCAAAAATTACTTGGAAGCCGGGCGGTGGTGGCGCACGCCTTTAATCCCAGCACTCGGGAGGCAGAAGCAGGCGGATCTCTGTGAGTTCGAGGCCAGCCTGGTCTACAAGAGCTAGTTCCAGGACAGGCTCTAAAAAAGCTGCAGAGAAACCCTGTCTCGAAAAACCAAAAAAAGAAAAAAAAAAGAAAAAAAATTACTTGGAGACCTCAATTGGGTCCGGCCCAGTCTGGGAATTCCTACTGGAGACTTAAAACCACTTATGCAGGAAAATCCAGACCCAACCTCCTTTCATGAATTGACACCTCAGACAAGACAATGTATTACTTTAATTGAGGAAAAGTTTGCCTCTGCTCATATTCATTATATTGATTATAGTCAGCCGTTGCTATTGATAATTTTTCCCTCTCAACATAGTCCTACTGGAGTTTTTTGACAGCAAGGACCTATCCTATGGGTACATGAGCACATGTCACCTATAAAAATTGTTATCTTGTACCCATCAGCTATGCTATGTGTTATTCAAAAAGGGTATAAACTTAGTTTACAAACCTTTGAAATGTTACATGATAAGATTATTACACCATATACCCAGGCAAAAATAAGTTGGTTACAAAATTTTGCTAAAGATTAGACCTTGTTTTTATACACTAATCCCTGCAAATTTGATAATCATTATCCTTCTGATAAGTTGGTCACCTTTTTCAAAAATCATCCAGTATGTTTCCCTAAAGTTATTTCTTTGCAGCCTCTGGCAGGGGCTCGGAATATGGTTACTAATGGGTCTTCCACAGGGAGAACTATGGTAGCCTCCCCTCCTGATTTTGATATTCAACCTATTGATACTAAATCTGCTCAGATGGCTAAATTGATTGGTGTACAAATGGCCTTAGAAAAATATACTGATATTCCATTTAACCTTTTTACTGACAGTCAATATATAAACAAAATTTTTACATCTTTAAAAACTACAGCTTATATTGCCTCTGTATCTCGAATCCAGATGCAGTTATTGGCTATTCAAACTTTACTTTGGGCCCCATCTGTTCCCATTTACATAGGACATTTGCAGGTTCATACGGACCTCCTTGGTCCATTGACCGAGGGAGATACATTGGCTGATCAGCTTATCTGCCAAATTTATGTGGTTAGTCTAGAATCTTATGAAGCTGCAAGAAAAGCTCATAATCGTTTTCATATCAATGCTGGGTCGTTAAGATTTCATTTTAAGATATTTCAAAAGCAAGGCATTGCTGGTATTATTAAAAAATATTCTCTACATACAACTTTTAACTGGCCCTGACCCCCTACACTTCCTAGTCTTCCGGCTGGGGCTAGTCTCCCCGGCTACTGCCTCTGTCTTCCTACCCCACCCAGCTTGCACCCAGAAAAACCGTCCCTTCTTCCTCCCCTCTTCAGGTTCATAACATCTCCAGCTCAGCCCAATTAGGGTGCCGGGACCGTGTAGGGAGTGCAACCGGTGGGCAGGAGTTTCTTTGTTTCAGTAGCCTGCCTGCAGCAAGGTAGGCCCTTTTTCTGTGAGCTCCTTGGCAAGCAAGAACACCTGATCCTGTATAGGAAGATCCATAGAGGTCATTCTGCAGGGGTTTCTCCCTGCGCCTTCTGCATTTCTCTTCCTATCCCATCCCAGTGTCCCTAAAGCACCGCTCCACGCCTTAGGGCCCACAAAACCGCCCTGCTCGGCCAGTATTGGGGCTGGGAGCTGGTAGGGAGGGGTGGGAGATCCTTTGTTTCACTCAGCTTGCAGGTGGCAAGCTGCATCTTTTGTCTTAGATACCTGCCCAGCAAGGAGCCATTAGCCTGAAACAGAAGAACCAGCAGAGGGAAAGGGGTGGGAAGCTGCCCTCCAGGCAGGTCTGAGGATTCTGGCAAGGGAGTGGGGGCTCCTTCAGATTGTGCTGCAAGGTTCGCTGTGTGATACTCCACCCAGTCCTGCCCCCACCTTTGCCCTTTTGTCCCTGAGGCATCCCTGGGCTACCAGAAATCCCTGATTCAGTGCTGTGGAGTCCCATCTGGACGGGTGAGTGTGTACTATCCTGGGGCGTCCTGCCCTGGAAGAGAGCAAAGCCCTCTTCCCCCAGCACCTGGTGCTGGGGTGTCTTTGGTACATATGTCCCTGCATCTCCCAAGACTTCCCTAGCGTTTCAAGTGTCTTGCTCCTGTACCAAGGCTACCTACCCAGAGGGGTGAGAGGCTGCCCTCCAGGCAGATCTGAGGATTCTGGCAAGGGAGTGCTGGCTCCTTCAGATTGCCCTGTGAGGAATAGCTCCTGCTCCGGCACTGAGGAGATCTACCCAGATTCAGTCAGAGCAAAGATTGGACCAAGTCACCAAGTCTCTCCTAGTTCCACTTGAAGGAAGAGATGGGCAGGTCACAATGGAAGAACTCCCCCAACAATCCGAAAGGCAACATGACATCACCAGAATCCAGGCATCCCGAAACAACAAGAATTGAACACCCTATTCCAGAAGAAATAGAAGAAATCGACCTTAAACAGTACTTTATGAAAAAATAGAGGACCTTAAACAGGAGATAAAAAACTGCCATAAAGAAATGGAGATGAGAGGTCCCCTCCTTCATTTGACTGCCCGGGGCAAGGTAGGCCTTTGTCTGAGAGCTGCTTGGCCTGCAAGGGGACCTGACAGTCTGCCAGAGGATCCATCATGCTTTGGGGCCTTTGTCTGAGAGCTGCTTGGCCTGCAAGGGGACCTGACAGTCTGCCAGAGGATCCATCATTCTTTGGGGTGAGTGAGGAGTGAGTGCCCGAACTGCGGCAGCTGCCCGGAGAGGGACCACAGACACTCCACAACTCCCCCTGCCACCAGCACACTTCCTGCTCTTCCTGCAGGGGTTATTCTCCCCGGATACTGCCTCTCTCTTCCTGTCCCTTCCCAGCTTGCACCCAGAATCCTCCCCCCTGCCTCATCCTCCCGTCTTTGGGGCCACAAAATCCCACAGCTCAGCCTGTTTGCGCTCTGGGGACCTGGAATTGAGTGCACCCAGACCCGTGGGAGGTCCCCTCCTACATTGGCCTGCCTGGGGCAGGGTAGGCCTTTGTCTGAGAGCTGCTTGGCCTGTAAGGGGACCTGACAGTCTGCCAGAGGATCCATCATTCTTTGGGACACTGCAGTCCTGATGACGACTTCTGGAGATGCACTTTCATACCTCGCTGACCTCTCAACACAGTAGCATCAGTGATATTTTCTTAGTTGTTCTAAGGTGTCCTGCTCTAGTTCTAAGGCCATCCACCCAAAGGGGTCAGACTCTGGCCTCCAGGCAGGTCTGAGGATTCCTGCGGAGGGGTGCGGGCTCCTTCAGATTGTGCTGCCAGGTTCGCTGTGTGGTATTCCATCCCGCCCTGGCCCCACCTTGGCCCTATTTTCTGGGCTGCGACCCTGGGCTGCCTGGAATCCCTGATCCTGTGCACTGACATTCCATCTGAACTGGTGAGTGAATGCGGACCCTGGGGCAACCTGCCCTGGAAGAGAGCACAGACCCCCTACCCCTACTTCCCTCTGCAGGCTTGTGTCTGTTTCTCCCGTCCCTGTGTTTCCCTAGTGCTCTCAGGTGTCCTGCTCCTGTTCTAAGGCCATCCACCCAAAGGGGTCAGACTCTGGCCTCCAGGCAGGTCTGAGGATTCCTGCAGAGGGGTGCGGGCTCCTTCAGATTGTGCTGCCAGGTTCGCTGTGTGGTATTCCATCCTGCCCTGCCCCCACCTTGGCCCTTTTGTCTGGGCTGCGACCCTGGGCTGCCTGGAATCCCTGATCCTGTGCACTGACATTCCATCTGAACTGGTGAGTGAATGCGGACCCTGGGGCAACCTGCCCTGGAAGAGAGCACAGACCCCCTACCCCCACGTCCCTCTGCAGGCTTGTGTCTGTTTCTCCCATCCCTGTGTCTCCCAAGCTTTCCCTAGTGTTCTCAGGTGTCCTGCTCCAGTTCTAAGGCCATCCACCCAAAGGGGTCAGACTCTGGCCTCCAGGCAGGTCTGAGGATTCCTGCGGAGGGGTGCGGGCTCCTTCAGATTGTGCTGCCAGGTTCGCTGTGTGGTATTCCACCAGTTCAGTTCCACCTGAACTGGTGTCCTGCTCCTGTTCTAAGGCCATCCACACAGAGGAATCAGACTCTGGCCTCCAGGCAGGTCTGGGGATTCCTGCAAGGGAGTGCGGGCTTCTTCAGATTGTGACGCAAGGAATAGGTCCTCCTCTGACACAGGGGAGATCCAACCAGTTTCAGTCACAGCAAAGATTGGGAAGAGATGGGCAGGCGCCAATGCAGGAGCTCCTCCAACAACATGAAAGGCAACATGACATCACCACAAGCCAGACATCCCGAAACAACAAGAATTGAACACCCTACCCCAGAAGATATAGAAGAAACCGACCTTAAACAGTACTTTATGAAAATAATAGAGGACCTTAAACAGGAGGTAAAAAACTGCCATAAAGAAATGGAGTTGACAAACAAAAAGGTAGACGAAATAAATAAATCTCTCAAAGATACCCAAGAAAAACAAGAAAAACAAGAAAAAGCAATCAAACAGGTAAGGGAAACAGTACAAGACCTGAAAAATGAAATGGAGGTATTGAAGAAAACACAATCTGAGGGACGACTGGAAATGGAAACTCTGAGTAAATGAACAGAAACTTCAGAGACAAGTATTTCCAACCGAATACAAGAGATGGAAGAAAGAATCTCGGACTCTGAAGATACTATAGAGGAAATAAACTCACAGATTAAAGAACTAAACAAATCTAAAAAATTCTTAACACAAAACATTCAGGAAATCTGGGACACCATGAAAAGACCAAACCTAAGAATAATTGGGGTAGAAGATGGAGAAGAATTACAACTCAAAGGCCCAGAAAACATATTCAACAAAATTATAGAAGAAAACTTCCCCAACCTAAAGAAGGATGTTCCTATGAAGGTACAAGAAGCCTACAGAACACCAAATAGACTGGATCAAAAGAAAGCATCCCCATGCCATATAATAATCAAAACACAAAACATACAGAATAAAGAACAGATATTAAGAGCTCCAAAGGAAAAAGGTCAAATAACATATAAAGGGAAACCTATCAGAATTACTCCTGATTTCTCAATGGAAACCATGAAAGCCAGAAGAGCTTGGATAGATGTGCTACAGACACTAAGGGAACATGGATGCAAGCCTAGACTACTATACCCAGCAAAGCTTGCATTCACCATTGATGGAGAAAACAAGATATTCCAGGACAAAAACAGATTTAAACAATACGCAGCCACAAATCCAGCCTTACAGAAAGTAATAGAAGGAAAATCACAAACCAAGGAGTCCAACAACGCCCACAATAACTCAGGCATCTAGCGACCCTTCACCAGCACAACTAGAAGAAGGGAAACACACAAACTCTACTACTAAAAATGACTGAAGTTAACAACCACTGGTCATTAATATCACTTAATATCAATGGACTCAATTCACCTATAAAAAGGCACAGGCTAAGAGACTGGATACGAAAACAGAATCCAACATTTTGCTGTTTACAAGAAACACACCTCAACCACAAAGACAGACACCTACTCAGAGTAAAGGGTTGGGAAAAGGTTTATCAAGCAAATGACCCTAAGAAACAAGCGGGTGTGGCCATACTAATTTCCAACAAAGTTGACTTCAAACTAAAATCAATCAGAAGAGATGGAAAGGGACACTTTATACTCATAACAGGAAAAATCCATCAGAATGAAGTCTCAATCCTGAATATCTATGCCCCTAATATAAAAGCTCCCACTTATGTAAAAGAAACACTTCTAGAACTCAAGGCAGCCATCAAACCACACACACTAATAGTTGGAGACTTCAACACTCCTCTCTCACCAATGGACAGGTCAATCAGACTGAAACCTAACAGAGAATTGGAAGACTTAATGGAGGTAATGAACCAAATGGACTTAACAGACATCTATAGAACATTCCACCCAAATAGGAAAGAATATACCTTCTTCTCTGAGGCTCATGGAACCTTTTCGAAAATTGACCATATACTTGGTAACAAAGCAAACTTCCACAGTTACAAAAAAATATTAGAAACCACCTGTGTCTTATCGGATCACCATGGATTAAAATTAGAATTCAACAACAATGCTACCCCCAGAAAGCCCACAAACTCATGGAAACTGAACAGTCAACTACTGACCCACACCTGGGTCAAGGAAGAAATAAAGAAAGAAATTAAAGTCTTTCTTGAATTTAATGAAAACAAAGACACAACATACTCAAACCTATGGGACACAATGAAAGCAGTGCTAAGAGGAAAGTTCATAGCACTAAGTGCCCACTTAAAGAAAACGGAGAAAGCACTCATTGGTGACTTAACAGCACACCTGAAAGCTCTGGGAAAAAAAGAAGCAGACTCACCTAGGAGAAGTAGAAGACTGGAAATAATCAAACTGAGGGCAGAAATCAACAAAATAGAAACACAGAAAACAATCCAAAGAATCAATGAAACAAGAAGCTGGTTCTTGGAGAAAATCAACAAGATTGAAAAACCCTTAGCCAAACTAATCAAACGGCAGAGGGAGAACACGCAAATTATTAAGATCAGAAATGAAAAGGGGGACATAACCACAGACACAGAGGAAATTCAGAGAATCATTAGATCTTACTACAAAAGCCTGTATGCCACAAAATTGGAAAATGTAAAAGAAATGGACAGTTTTTTAGATAAATACCATATACCAAAGTTAAACCAGGACCAGGTAAATGCTCTAAATCGTCCTGTCAGTCACGAAGAATTAGAAACTGTTATCAGAAACCTCCCTACCAAAAAGAGCCCAGGACCAGATGGTTTCAATGCGGAATTCTACCAGAACTTCCAAGAAGACCTAATACCTATACTCCTTAAGGTATTTCATAATATAGAAACACAAGAGTCACTGCCAAATTCCTTCTATGAAGACACAGTTACCCTGATACCTAAACCACACAAAGACTCAACCAAGAAAGAGAATTACAGGCCAATCTCACTCATGAACATTGACGCAAAAATTCTCAATAAAATACTGGCAAACAGAATCCAAGAACACATTAGAAAAATTATCCATTACGATCAAGTAGGCTTCATCCCAGAGATGCAGGGCTGGTTCAACATACAAAAATCTATCAATGTAATCCATCATATAAATAAACTGAAGGAAAAAAACCATATGGTCATCTCATTAGATGCTGAAAAAGCATTTGACAAAATTCAGCACCCTTTTATGATAAAAGTTTTGGAGAGATTAGGGATACAAGGGTCATTCCTAAATATAATAAAAGCTATTTACAACAAGCCGACAGCTAACATCAAATTAAACTGAGAGAAACTCAAGGCTATCCCACTAAATTCAGGAACACGACAAGGCTGTCCACTCTCTCCTTATCTCTTCAATATAGTGCTTGAAGTTCTAGTAATAGCAATAAGACAACATAAGGGAATCAAGGGGATTCAATGTGGAAAGGAAGAAGTTAAACTTTCATTATTTGCAGATGATATGATAGTATACATAAGCGACCCCAAAAACTCCACCAAAGAACTCCTACAGCTGATAAACTCCTTCAGTAACATGGCAGGATACAAGATCAACTCCAAAAAATCAGTCGCCCTTCTATACACAAAGGATAAGGAAGCAGAGAGGGAAATTAGAGAAGTATCACCTTTCACAATAGCCACAAATAGCATAAGATATCTGGGAGTATCTCTAACCAAGGAAGTGAAGGATTTATTTGACAAGAACTTTAAGTCTTTGAAGAAAGAAATTGAAGAGGATACCAGAAAATGGAAGGATCTCCCCTGCTCGTGGATTGGGAGGATCAACATAGTAAAAATGGCAATTCTACCAAAAGCAATCTATAGATTCAATGCAATCCCAATCAAGGTCCCATTAAAATTCTTCACAGAGATTGAGAGGACAATAATCAACTTTATATGGAAAAACAAGAAACCTAGGATAGCCAAAAAAATCTTATACAATAAAGGTACTTCTGGAGGCATTACCATCCCTGACTTCAAACTCTATTACAAAGCTACAGTATTGAAAACAGCTTGGTATTGGCATAAAAACAGAGAAGTTGACCAATGGAATCGTATAGAAGACCCGGATCTTAAACCACAAACCTACGAACACCTGATTTTTGATAAAGGAGCTAAAAGCACACAATGGAAGAAAGAAAGCATCTTCAACAAATGGTGCTGGCATAACTGGATGTCAACCTGTAGAAGAATGAAAGTAGATCCGTGTCTATCACCATGCACAAAACTCAAGTCCAAATGGATTAAAGACCTCAACAATTAATCTGAACACATTGAGCTTGATAGAGGAGAAAGTGGGAAGTACTCTACAACAAATGGGCACAGGGAACCGTTTCCTGTGCATAACCCCAGCTGCACAGACATTAAGGGCAACATTGAATAAATGGGACCTCCTGCAGTTGAGCAGCTTCTGTAAAGCTAAGGACATTGTCACAAAGACACAAAGGCAGCCTACTGACTGGGAAAAGATCTTCACCAACCCTGCAACTGACAAAGGTCTGATCTCTAAAATATATAAGGAACTCAAGAGACTAGACGGTAAAATGCCAATTAACCCAATTAAAAATTGGGGCGCGGAACTGAACAGAGAATTCTCAACAGAAGAAGTCCAAATGGCCAAAAGGCACTTAAGGTCATGCTCAACCTCCCTAGCTATCAGGGAAATGCAAATCAAAACAACTTTGAGATATCATCTTATACCTGTCAGATTGGCTAAAATCCAAAACACCAATAATAACCTTTGCTGGAGAGGTTGTGGGGTAAGGGGTACACTCATCCATTGCTGGTGGGAATGCACACTTGTGCAACCACTTTGGAAAGCAGTGTGGAGGTTTCTCAGGAAATTCGGGATCAACCTATCCCAGGACCCAGCAATTCCACTATTGGGAATCTACCCAAGAGATGCCCAATCATACAACAAAAGCATATGCTCATCTATGTTCATAGCAGCATTATTTGTAATAGCCAGATCCTGGAAACAACCTAGATGCCCTTCAGTGGAAGAATGGATGAAGAAACTGTGGAATATATACATGCTAGAATACTACTCAGCGGTAAAAAACAATGACATCTTGAATTTTGCAGGCAAATGGATGGAAATAGAATACACTATTCTGAGTGAGGTAACCCAGACCCAAAAAGATGAACATGGGATGTACTCACTCATAATCGGTTTCTAGCCATAATAAAGGACATTGAGCCTATAAATTTGGGATCCTTGAGAAGATAATAAGAAGGTGAACTCCCAAAAAAAGATATAGTAATCCTCCTGGATATTGGAAGTAGACACGATCGCCAGGCAAAATTGGGAACTTGAGGGTTGGGCGAGACTGGGCCAAGGGAAGATGGGGAGAGAAAAATGTGAAGGGGAGAATGGGGGGAGCTCGGAGGAATGGGATGGTTGGGATATAGGAAGGGTGGATATGGGAGCAGGGAAGCATATATTTTAATTTAAGGAGATACCTGAGGGTTGTCAAGAAACTTGACCCTAGATGGGTTCCCAGGTTTCCAGGGAGACGCCCCCAGTTAGTTCCTTGGGCAGCTGAGGAGAGGGAGCCTGAAAAGGCCAGTTCCTATAGCCATACTGATGAATTTCTTGCATATCACCATAGAACCTCCACCTGACGATAGATGAAGAAAATGACAGAGCCCCACATTGGAGCACCGGACTGAGCTCCCAAGGTCCTGATGAGGAGCAGAAGGAGGGAGAACATGAGAAAGAAAGTCAGGACCGTGAGGGAACCTCCAGCTGGCGACAGATGGGGAAGGTGACTGAGCCCCACATTGGAGCACTGGACTGAGCTCCCAAGGTCCTGATGAGGAGCAGAAGGAGCGAGAACATGAGGGAGAAAGTCAGGAACATGAGGGGTGCGTTCACTCATGGAGACGGTGGGACAGAACTAAAGGGAGATCACCAACTCCAGTTGGAATGGGACTGATGGATCATGCGACCAAACCCGTCTCTCTGAATGTGGCCAACAGCAGGGGCTGACTGAGAAGCAAAGGACATTGGCGCTGGGCTCTGATTCTTCTGCATGGATGGGCTCTGTGGGAGCCTTCTCAGCTTGGTCGATCACCTTCCTGGACCTGGGGGGAGTTGGGAGGACCTTGGACTTAGCATAGAGTGGGGAACCCTGATGGCTCCTTGGCCTTGAGAGGGAGGGAGGGGAGGTATGGGTGGAGGGAAGGGGAGGGAAGGGGGAGAAGGAGGGGTGGGAAGAGGGAGGAGGAGCGGAGGGAGGGGGAGGAGGAGGGAAGGAGATGGAAATTTTTAAATATAAAAAAAAATAAACCATGAGAATGAAAAAAAAAAAACGAAATGGAGATGACAAACAAAAAGGTAGAAAAAATAAATCTCTCAAAGAAACCCAAGAAAAACAAGAAAAAGCAATCAAACAGGTAAGGGAAACAGTACAAGACCTGAAAAATGAAATGGAGGTAATGAGGAAAACACAATCTGAGGGAAGACTGGAAATGGAAATTCTGAGTAAACAAACAGAAAATACAGAGACAATTATTTCCAACCGAATACAAGAGATGGAAGAAAGAATCTCAGACTCTGAAGATACTATAGAGTAAATAAACTCACAGATTAAAGAACAAAACAAATCCAACAAATTCTTAACACAAAACATCCAGGAAATCTGGGACACCATAAAAAGACCAAACCTAAGAATAATTGGGTAGAAGAAGGAGAAGAATTACAACTTAAACGCCCAGAAAATATATTCAACAAAATTATAGAAGAAAATTTCCCCAACCTAAAGAAGGATATTCCTATGAAGGTACAAGAAGCCTACAGAACACCGAATAGACTGGATCAAAAGAAAGCATCCCCATGCCATATAATAATGAAAACACAAAACATACAGAATAAAGAACAGATATTAAGAGCTTCAAAGGAAAATGGTCAAGTAACATATAAAGGGAAACCTATCAGAATTACACCTGACTTCTCAATGGAAACCATGAAAGCCAGAAGGTCTTGGATAGATGTGCTACAGACACTAAGGGAACCTAGTGCCTAGACTACTATACCCAGCAAAGCTTGCATTCACCATCGATGGAGAAAACAAGATATTCCAGGACAAAAACAGATTTAAACAATACATAGCCACAAATCCAGCCTTGCAGAAAGTAATAGAAGGAAAATCACTAACCAAGGAGTCCAACAATGCCCACAATAACTAAAACATCTAGCGACCCTTCACCAGCACAACTAGAAGAAGGGAAACACACAAACTCTACTACAAAAAAAATGACTGGAGTTAACAACCACTGGTCATTAATATCACAAAATATCAATGGACTCGATTCACCTATAAAAAGGCACAGGCTAAAAGATTGGATATGAAAACAGGATCCAACATTCTGCTGCTTACAAAAATGCACCTCAACCACAAAGACAGAAATCTACTCAGAGTAAAGGGTTGGGAAAAGGTTTATCAAGCAAATGGACCTAAGAAACAAATGGGTGTGGCCATACTAATTTCTAAAAAGGATGACTTCAAAGTAAAATCAATCAGAAGAGATGGAAAGGGACACTTTATACTCATAACAGGAAAATCCATCAGAATGAAGTCTCAATCCTGAATATCTATGCCCCTAATATAAAAGCTCCCACTTATGTAAAAGAAAAAGTTACTAGAACTCAAGGCAGCCATCAAACCACACACAATAATAGTAGGAGACTTCAACACTCCTTTCTCACCAATGGACAGGTCAATCAGACAGAAACCTAACAGAGAATTAAAAGACTTAATAGAGGTAATGAACCAAATGGACTTAACAGACATCTATAGAACATTCCACCCAAATAGGAAAGAATATACCTTCTTCTCTGCGGCTCACGGAACCTTTTCGAAAACTGAACATATATTCGGTAACAAAGCAAACTTTCACAGTTACAAAAAAATATTAGTAACCACCTGTGTCTTATTGGATCACCATGGATTAAAATTAGAATTCAACAACAATGCTACCCCCAGAAAGCCTACAAACTCATGGAAACTGAACAGTCAACTACTGAACCACACCTGGGTCAAGGAAGAAATAAAGAAAGAAATTAAAGTCTTTCTTGAATTTAATGAAAACAAAGACACAACATACTCAAACCTATGGGACACAATGAAAGCAGTGCTAAGAGGAAAATTCTTAGCACTAAGTGCCGACTTAAAGAAAATAGAGAAAATACTCATTGGAGACTTAACAGCACACCTGAAAGCTCGAGAAAAAAAAGAAGCAGATTCACCTAGGAGGAGTAGAAGACTGGAAATAATCAAACTGAGGGCAGAAATCAACAAAATAGAAACACAGAAAACAATCCAAAGAATCAATGAAACAAGAAGCTGGTTCTTGGAGAAAATCAACAAGATTACAAACCCCTAGCCAAACTAATCAAATGGCAGAGAGAGAACAAGCAAATAAGATCAGAAATGAAAAGGGGGACATAACCACAGACACAGAGGAAATTCAGAGAATCATTAGATCTTACTACAAAAGCCTGTATGCCACAAAATTGGAAAATGTAAAAGAAATGGACATTTTTTTAGATAAGTACCACATACCAAAGTTGTACCAATATCAGGTGAACAATCTAAATAGTCCTGTTAGTTGCGAAGAATTAGAAACTGTTATCAAAAACCTCTTTTTTTTTTTTTTTTTTTTTTTTGGTTTTTCGAGACAGGGTTTCTCTGTGGCTTTGGAGCCTGTCCTGGAACTAGCTCTTGTAGACCAGGCTGGTCTCGAACTCACAGAGATCCGCCTGCCTCTGCCTCCCGAGTGCTGGGATTAAAGGCGTGCGCCACCACCGCCCGGCTTATCAAAAACCTCTTTACCAAAAAAAGCCCAGGACCAGATGGTTTCAATGCAGAATTCTACCAGAACTTCCAAGACCTAATACCTATACTCCTTAAGGTATTTCATAATATAGAAACATAAAAGTTAATGCCAAATTCCTTTTATGAGGCTACAGTTACCCTGATACCTAAACCTCACAAAGACTCAAGCAAGAAAGAGAATTACAGGCCAATCTCACTCATGAACATTGATGCAAAAATTCTCAATAAAATACTGGCAAACAGAATCCAAGAACACATTAGAAAAATTATCCATTACGACCAAGTATGTTTCATCCTAGAGATGCAGGGCTGGTTCAACATACGAAAATCTATAAATGTAATCCATCATATAAATAAACTGTAGGAAAAAAACCATATGATCATCTCATTAGATGCTGAAAAAGCATTTGACAAAATCAACACCCCTTTATGATAAAGGTCTTGAAGAGATTAGGGATACAAGGGTCATTCCTAAATATAATAAAGGCTATTTACAGCAAGCTGACAGCTAACATCAAATTAAATAGAGAGAAACTCAAGGCCATTCCACTAAATTCAGGAACATGAAAAGGCTGTCCACTCTCTCCTTATCTCTTTATTATAGTGCTTTAGTTTCTAGTAATAGCAATAAGACAACATAAGGGGATCAAGGGAATTCGAATTGTAAAGGAAGAAGTTAAACTTTCGTTATTTGCAGATGATATGATAGTGTACATAAGTGACCCCAAAAACTCTACCAAAAAACTCCTACAGCTGATAAAAACCTTTAGTAACATGGGAGGATACAAGATCAACTCCATAAAATCAGTTGCCCTTCTATACACAAAGGATAAAGAAGTAGAGAGGGAAATCAGAGAAGCATCACCTTTCATGATAGCCACAAATAGCATAAAATATCTTGGGGTTACTCTAACCAAGGAAGTGAAAGATCTATTTGACAAGAACTTTAAGTCTTTGAAGAAAGAAATTGAAGAGGATACCAGAAAATGGAAGGATCTCCCTTGCTCTTGGATTGGGAGGATCAACATAGTAAAAATGGCAATTCTACTAACGGCAATCTATAGATTTAATGCAATCCCCATTAAAAAAACCATCAAAATTCTTCACAGACCTTGAGAAGACATTAATAAACTTTATGAGGAAAAACAAAAAACCCAGGATAGCCAAAGCAATCTCTTATAAAAAAGAACTTCTGGAGGCATTACCATCCCTGATTTCAAACTCTATTACAGAGCTACAGTATTGAAAACAGCTTGGTATTGGCACAAAAACAGAGAAGTTGACCTATGGAATCAAACAGAAGACCCAGATCTTAAACCACAAACCCATGAACACCTGATTTTTGACAAAGGAGCTAAAATCACACAATGGAAGAAAGAAAGCATCTTCAAAAAATGGTGCTGGCATAACTGGATGTCACCCTGTAGAAGAATGAGAATAGATCCATATCAATCACCATGCACCAAACTCAAGTCCAAAAGTGTTAAAGACATCAATATTAATCTGAACACACTGAACCTGATAGAAGAGAACGTTGAAAGTACCCTAAAACACATGGGCACAGGACACCACTTCCTATGTACAACCCCAGCAGCACAGGCATTAAGGGCAACATTGAATAAATAGGACCTCCTGAAACTGAGAAGCTTCTGTAAAGCAAAGGACACTGTCATTAAGACACAAAGGCAGCCTATTCACTGGGAAAAGATCTTCACCAACCCTGCAACTGACCTTAAGGTCTGATCTCTAAAATATATAAGGAACTCAAGAGACTAGACTTCAAAATGCTAATTAACCTATTTAAAAAATGGGGCTCTGAACTGAACAGAGAATTCTCAACAGAAGAAGTCCAAATGGCCAAAAGACACTTAAGGTCATGCTCAACCTCCTTAGCTATCAGGGAAATGCAAATCAAAACAACTTTGAGATACCATCTTACACCTGTCAGATTGGCTAAAATCAAAAACATCAATGATTGCCTTTGCTGGAGAGGTTGTGGGTTAAGGGGTACTCTCATCCATTGCTGGTGGGAATGCACACTTGTGCAACCACTTTGGAAAGCATTGTGGCAGTTTCTCAGGAAATTCGGCATCAACCTACCCCAGGACCCAGCAATTCCACTCTTGGGAATTTACCCAAGAGATGCCCAATAATACTACAAAAGCATTTGTTCAACTATGTTCATAGCAGCATTATTTTTAATAGCCAGAACCTGGAAACATCGTAGATGCCCTTCAGTGGAAGAATGGATGAAGATACTGTGTTATATATACATATTAGAGTACTACTCAGTGATAAAACACAATGACATCTTGAATTTTGCATGCAAATGGATGGAAATAGAAAACACTATTCTGAGTGAGGTAACCTAGACCCCAAAAGATGAACATGGGATGTACTCACTCATAATCGGTTTTTAGCCGTAAATAAAGGACATCGAGCCTAATTTCTTGATCCTTGATCCTCCTGGATATTGGAAGTAGACAAGTTTGCCGGGAAAAAATTGGCAACTTGGGGGTGGGATGGGTTCGGGGCAAGGGGAGATGGGGAGAGAAAAGCGTGAAGGGGATGATAGGGAGAGCTTGGGGGAATGGGATGCTTGGGATATGGGAAGGGTGGATATGGGAGCAGGGAAGCATATATTCTAATTAAGGGAGCCATTTTAGGATTATTAAGAGACTTGACTCTAGAGGGGTTCCCAGGTATCCAGGGAGATGCCCCCAGCTAGTTCCATGGGCAGCTGAGGAGAGGGAGTTGGAAAAGGCCAGATCCTATAGCCATACTGATGATTATCTTGCATATTACCATAGAACCTTCATCTGGCGATGGATGGAGATAGAGACAGAGCCCCACACTGGAGCACCGGACTGAGCTCCCAAGGTCCTGATGAGGAGCAGAAGGAGGGAGAACATGAGAAAGAAAGTCAGGACCGTGAGGGAACCTTCATCTGGCGATGGATGCAGATAGAGACAGAGCCACCCATTGGTGCACTGGACTGAGCTCCCAAGGTCCAAATGAGGAGCAGAAGGAGGGAAAACATGAGCAAGGAAGTCTGGACTGCGAGGAGTGTTCCCATCCACTGAGATGGTGGGGCTGATCTATTCGGAGCTTACCAAGCCCAGCTGGACTGGGACTGAAAAAGCCTGGGATAAAACCGGTCTCCCTGAACATGGCAGACAATGAGGGCTGCTGAGAAGCCAAGGACAATGACACTGGATTTGGATCCTACTACACATACTGGCTTTGGGGGGGTCTGGCCTGTTTGGATGCTCACGTTCCTAGGCTTGGATGGAGGTGGGAGGAACTTGTACTTCCCACAGGGCAGGGAACACTTACTACTCTCTGGACAGGAGAGGGAGGGGGGGTAGATGGGGGAGGGGGTAAATGGGAGGCAGGGAGGATGTGGAAATTTTTAATAAAAATAAAAATAAATGAATAAAAATATAATGTATTATTAAAAATCGCAGATTAATAGATAGTCATTTATAATCATCAAACTTGTAGTCATGAAAGTTAGATTATTTTTGGATATACAGAGATATATTTCAGTTAACGTAGATAATCTTCAAAACTTCAAAGACCTACAGAATATGGCTTTTAAAAGGTTTTAAGAACTTGGACTTTTCTGGACAGTGAGACATGTCTGCTTCTGGCAGCAGCAATTGTTTCAGAGAGGTTGATGGGCATTGAAGAAACTCATCATGGAATTTGCCTTCCATTGACAAGGCTCTCCATTTGGGCAAGAAAATGCTATTGCCTGGACTTCTTGATGTTATACTGTAGTGGACATGCAGGACCCACAGAGAAATGACTGCTGAACTTACCAAAAGAAGCTGAGACAGTCCTTGGGGGTTTCTGCTTCATGAAAGAGTCTGCTAGACATTCTGCAGGACACAGAAGAAAGTGACTGACAAACTGTCAATATAGGTGAAACTGTCTTTGACATTTCCTGTTTCATGGAAAAGTCTGGTGGATACTATGGGCCTGTAGGCTGAATGTGGCTGCTCCAACATTACAGAAAAACATCGGGTGACTATTCAGGCAGCAAGATGTCTCTGTAATTCTAGAGTTTTGGAGGCTGTTTACAATGAACTTCCTGTTTACTTAGGTAATATTATATCATTCTGGGGTCTTTGGTGGAGTTGAATACTATATAGGTACAATTATACTTTTCCGTAGTCACAAAAGGTAAATTAGATATGAAACTTTAGACTCCCAAAAATAGGATAATAGAATATTTTCTTTAATTTTGCCAGATACAAATAGAATAAATACTGTAACTGTAATTCTTATTTGAAACCTCTTTTATTATATATAATTTTACTATGTTAAAGTTAAAACCTTCCTTTTATTTAGACAGAAAATAGGAGATAATATGGGATTCCCTCTGAATGCTGTGAATATGTTTTATTGCCATTAGAGACTACCAAAGTTAACTAGTCAGGCTATGGCCTTGTCAGAGGAGTAGCAGGTGGCACTTGAGCTTCGGGAATTTAGCCCCACCGGAGTGGAAGGCACTGAAGGGTGAAATGTCAGATAGGCAAGGCCCCGAGGGCTTCACTTCCAGAATATCTCTTGCTACTACTGTGCCTATTTTGCCGCTGCCATTTTACTCTGGTATCTGGCATGGTGGGAATGGGGTTGGGGGATCTCCACTGCCTTTAATGTGGTGTGATTATCTCATGGAAATATCTCATTCAACTGGGCATTTTTACCTGTGGGTTATTATAAAGATAATTTCCTCTTAAGCTGTATTGTTTAATTGAAGTAATGACTTTCAGACAATACTAGTGTTAGTTTAAATACAATTTTCTATGATTAAGGCTCTCTTACAAATGCATTAAGGGATTATGATGGAAGCTAGTCTGGTGGGAAGAGTAATATAGGTAAAGGTGGGACATAGTGTGTCCCCAGCCCTAGAAGGCAGAGGCTGCTGGGGATAGACAGTAAGAACAAGGAAGGGCCACACAGCTAGGATTACAAGTTTCTCTTGAGAAGCCATATACACTACGGTTTAAGTTAATGATTAAGGAAAACAACTGAGTCCCATGAGTTAGCTCAAGTTCTTTGTGATGTTGAGAAATGTGCTCACGAGTTTCAGTGTGCATCATACCTAAAACAAAGCTTTAAACAATTGACTTCAGTAACTAGGAAACAAAGAGCTGCATGGTTACTTAAGATAATTGGACAGGACTCTAAAATCTGAAAACTGAAACTAGCGACCTGGCTTCTGGCGATTATAAAAACTACTGCCTCTGTAAATGGTTATGGCTGGAAGGCTCCTAACCTATGAGAAGTCTAAAAGATAAATATTTAACTCTATGTGGATTCTTGGGAATAATTTTTTTCACCTATAATACATAAAATGTTGTTTTTTCACTTGTATTCATTCACTTAAAACTAGAATGCAGCCATATTATAGTTTTTATATTGCTCGAAAGATTTTTCTGGGGCCTATAAGCTGTAAGAAAAATGTGTGCAGAGGTTTCCCATTCTGGGAGCTGCTTCCTAATTACCGCACAGAGACTTATATTAATTGTAAATGCTCGACCACTAATTCTGGCTTATTACTAAGTAGATCTTATATTTTAAGTTAAGCCACATTCCTTGTACACTCTGCCACTGGGTGGTACCTTTATTAGCATGAAGCGTTCATCTTCAGCTCCCTCTGCCTTTGGTTGGTGACCCCTCTGACTCTGTCCTCCTTCTGCCCATCATTCTCAGTTTCGTTTTCCTGCCTAACTTTATCCTGTTCAGCTGTTGGCCAGTCAGCTTGTTTATTAAACCAATCATGGTGACATATAGTCACACCATGTACAGAAGGATTATTGCACAGCAGAAAAATATAAAGACACAGAATGGAAGCATCAGGGTAGATGAACAGAACAGAAAAGGAATAGAGTCAAACAAGCAACAGAAAGAATCATAAAACGAAGAACTAAGCTTTTGCCCTCAGAAAAGTCCTCGTGGGACTTTTTGTCCAGTGCTTCGCATGCTCTGCAGCTCCTCTTCAGATTCTTTGACCTGCTGAAGGCTTGTCGTTCATCAGTACCCTAGGTGAGACATGTTGGAGATGGGGGGTAGCCTGTGTGTGTGTGTGTGTGTGTGTGTGTGTTTCTCTTTTTAGTGGGTCATAGAGAATTGAATTTAGCTCCACTCACCGGCCCCAGAGTATTAAGTCTTACTCCCTCAGATAGAAAAGTCAGTTGTGTGATTAGTTTGCCAGCTCCATGGCTCCCTTTCAATCCCATGCCGCTGAAGGCTGGTCCTCCCAGCAGCAAGTCAGGTTAAGGCTCCCATTCTCTGCGAAGAAATGCAACAAAGCCATTGCAGGACAACTTTGCTTAGGATTTCCCCACCGAGTTTATGGTACTTCAGTTTTAGGTATCCTAGAAGGACATAATATGATTTAAAAATTGAGACCATATGGAAAATTTGAAGGACAATAACATCCCAGTTAGCCAAACACCACAGTCATAGTTATATCAGGCCCATGCCCATAAAGCAGAAATGTACCCACTGCATTTTAATTTGCAACAAACAAACCACTGAAGAATGTGCTGACACCAATCACTACACAATCCCCAGTTTTCATGAGCATGGGAGCACAGCCATTAACACCTACCACAAAGGAGTACTTCCTGGTACCAACACTGCTTCCTTCTCTCCCACAGGAAATCCAGGGACCAGGCACTTTCAGCTTTTCCTTCTCCCTCACAGAACCCCCAGGGTCTAGCCTCTTCTCTCTCAGTCCTCCTGAGGACTCCCAAGTCTGCCTCGACTCTGTCTGGTTTCCTCATTGTGCAACATGAGCCAAGCAGGGGAGGCAGCAGCGTGTGGAGAGAGGAGCAGCCTCACGCTCTGCCTGTGCACTTCCCTATGCAAGGGCTCCATGAACAGATGTTGTCCTCATCTGGACAGCTACAAAATAGAAACAGCTGCCTCTTGACCCAGTAACACCCTGGAGATGACATCCAAGGGACAAGCCCACGTGTCCCCTGTGTCTTCTGTACACAAAAGACTTCCAACTTGTAAGTCTGTGCACTGTTGCTGTCCCCTTTCCTTACATGAGAACTTCCTATTGTCACAAAGTCAGCTATACCCTGATCCGTGGTTAGTCTGACCCTAGAGGCCATCACCCTTATTTCTGGTGATGGGTACCCTGTAACCATCAAGGCTTGTATGGAAACACATCCAAAGATGACACAATCCAGGTCATACTGGGAACAAGAGAAATCATCCATTGTGTCTGTCCATGCTACTGACACACCCAGAGACATCAACACCGGGTAGTACTTCTGTCTACTAGGAAGCACCTCCCTTCCAGCTGAGACACACTACAATAAGCCTTGTGACTCACAGATGCCCTTCCAGTGTGGAGACGCCTTGTGTTTCCATTCACATGATACCCATGCCATCAATTCCTGCCGTTAACCCACCAAGCAGTGGACCACTATCCGCTGTGCCTCGTTTCAGGAACAGCATCACTTCTATGTCTCAAATGTTACAGATGCTCTAACAGTTAACAGTACTAACTGCTCTCATGCAAGCTGCTGCCACGCTGCTGCCATCTTGTGGTCATGTCTTTTTCCTTGTCTTTAAGTCCATGAGATCACCACTCATAACTATTAGAAAAGTGCACCAGAGGCCAAGATGGAGTAGAAAACAAACTAGATACTGGAAGGATGAGCCATTCTGGCCTTTCTACGCTTAGTGGAACAGCTTTTGCTTTCAAACACCTTCTGAATAACACTTGCCTGTCGATATGTGAATGGGCGCCCCTCACTTCTCATGTGGAATTTGAGGTTTGTGGCAAGGAGCAACTAACACAGACATGAACCACAACAAACTCTGGCCCAAGAGTCTATCCTCTTCCGCCAACATCCATAAAGCTATTGCGCTAGTGGTGAGCTTGCAGGTGGGAGGAAAAATGCCAGCTCTTGCCTCCTTTCTAAAAGGAATGGTCGTGTCTGGAGTGGGGGGTTGGGCACAAGTATTTGGCCCCAAGCTAACACAGCTCACAGCTGGTCAGCTGAAGCCTAAGGGACTTAAGCATGCTTTGCTCACTGGTGTGTTCTTGCTGTCTGTGTCACCTGATGCCCTGCTCTCAGTGTCGGGCTTCCATGCCCCCCTCTCTATGTTTGCCTAGGTCTCTTTCTTCCCTTACTTCAGCTACTTCAAGGGGAAAGATGAGTGGTGAGAAGGAAGCCTCTCTGTCCCCAGGAGAGAATAAAACACATATGCGTGGTGCAAAACTGCAAGGGGCAGGGGATTGAAATGTCCCCCATCCTGTGGGTGTGTCTTAGCACTGTTGAGATTTTCTAGGTTACAGTAATACCATTTTGTCTGATCCAGTGGTCACCAATCACACTGGTTTTGTGCCTTTAAACCAACCTATGCCACGTGTTTGCCTTCCCAGAAAATTGTATTCCACCAATAATGCAACTGTCACTAGAAAAAGCCTCCAAAAGTGGCCTAGCAATAAAGCTATCTGATGGCCTTCCATGGGTTCTACCATATACAGGCTTCTAGTACGAGCAGTAAGCATGGGAGTTTGTGAAAACATGCCTTAAAAATACTTCTGTTCTAGTCTACCTTGGCACACCCACATCTACAACAATGTAGCTGTTGTGTGTGGTACTGGAGTAAACAAGAACATTCAGGTATGCTGCTATTGGTGCATCAGCTTCATTTCCTTAGGATATACATGCAGAAGCAGGATAACTACATCAGCTGCATCATCATTTGGTAGATCTACCTTTAGATTTTTGAAGGACCTACACTGTTCTTCACAATGACTGAACTAACTTGCATTTACACCAAGAGTGTATATAAGTTTTTTCCTCCATATCCTAACTGAACATTTGTTTTATAATTGTTAGGAATATTTCTTAATATTAGCTCCCTGCCTACACAAAATTCCCAATCAAGCCAAATCAAAACAAGCCAAATTAAGAAATATCCAGATTTAATGGGAGATCTGTGCTCTCAGGTGGCCCCGAGGGGAAAAACAGGAAGCCAGGGAACGTGACCCCTGGGAGGAAGAAAGGAAGACCACCTGTTCCTTTTTGGGGGATCACTTAAATACCCTGGATAGTATTTACCCTGGGGAGTAAGTACCCCAGAAGTCCAGACCAGGCCTGGGTGCTGGGATAGATGCGAGGGCCAGGGGCCTTCGCTCCCAACTTGACAATAATTACGAATAATTTTAATTGGGGTCGGATGACAACATTCGTTTTCTTAAAAATATGTTGAATTTATTATTTGAGTAGTCCATATATGTACACAATGCCCTTTGATCGAATCTGCCCTCTACTTCCTCCTAATTCGTCTCAGATTCCCCCACCATGTTCCACTCCCAACTTTTGTACCCCTTTTTAAATGCACTGACTTCAGCTATTGATATCTGTATGTGTACGGGTGAAGGTTCATCCACTAGAACATGGGCAATGATCAGGGCTCACATCCCTGAAGAAAACTGAGTTTTCCTCCACCAGCAAACTTCAATGGCCACTGGCTCCTAGGGCTTCATAGCCCCACCCCTCCTCCAGGCTGCAATACTGGAAAGTTTGACCTTCTGAAGGCAGTCATAGTCGCTGTGAGTACATGAGTTAGAAGTCCATGTCACATCCAATAAACAGCCTTTCCATCCTGTCCTCTGCCTCTTATCATCTTCCTGCGTCCTCTTCTGCATTGTTGCCTGCACCTTAGAGTATGGGGTGTGATCCAGGTCTCATTGGGGACTGAGAACTCCACGGGTATGTATTTTCTGCATCTGGCCAGTTGTGCATCTCTTATTAACTGCCATCTTCTGCAAAGACAAATAGGTTTCTCCAATAAGGATGAAGCACTGCTCTAATCTATGTGTAGGAAGACAATAATTTAGAAGGCAGTTTGATTCTATATCCAATTGGTAATAGGTTCTCTCCTAGGCCTGTGTCCTCCCTAGACAAGGGCTTTTGGCCTTGTTTATAGTAGCAAACATGACTTTTATTCTGTGCAGTGAACCTTAACTTTTAAATGTCACTCGCATAGGAATCATGCCACTCTTGCACTGATGTGTCTATCTATATGTAAGTCATGCATTCAAGAAGTGGATTCTTGAAGTATTAAAGTATTCTCTTTAGATGTAAAAATACCTTGAGAGTTGTTTTCCTTAGAATTTTGTATAATTTAGTATAAAATGAGTCAACACAAATTATTGGTCATTTTTATCAAGAATCAATGGAGCTAAAGTTACTCTAAGGCGGTTTGAAATCCGAGTATATTCACAGGGCTTCTCAAAGCTTTTAAATTGCTCTTCTTGCATCTTGACTGGACTCTATACTCTTCTGCCACTATGACTGATTTACTTTTCTGTTTTATCATGCTCTAAATGTTCTCAGCTCCTGTCTGTTCATTTGCTTCAGACACTACTGTCTGAAAAGATGTAAAGACATGGGTTTAATTTCCTAGGTAATAAAGCTGTTTCCTTGGTAATTAGTAGAAAACAAACCCCACATATTCATAGCATCTGCCCCAGTGGTGACCTCAAACAGAAAAGGTAACCAGAGAAGCAAGCATCTTCTTTGAGCCTAGTCTTTCTTTGTTGTATTTGTGCTTCTGAATAAAGAGGGCTTAGATACCTCAAAGATGCTCATAGCAGGGAACAACATTTGTGCATTTGCATGAGTTAATCCTGGGGAATAGACAATGGGTACGACATGGAGGTGAAACTCTGACTGGGGTAAAGGTAAGACCCAAAGCATCTGGAACTTGTACAAAGCAGTGTCTATGATCCCTTTGTGGGTACACTCAGGCGCCCCAAGGAAGCTGGGATGGAGCATATTAGGGGAGGAATTGTGCTCTAACCATGTGCTCTCTCTAAGGATGATGCAAATGGATGAGAGTGATGTTACTCTCCAGTCTAGAGTCCCTAGTACCATGTCTGCATTCAGTGCTCTTGAAGTAAATGCCTTAAGGCGTCCTCAAAGACTAAAATAGTTTCCATTGTTTCTGTTCTTTTTCTAGAATGTTTCTGAAACAATTTCTCCCAATCGTTTTTTGTTTTTATACTGCCATTTGTTTGCTCAACCAATTCAGAGTCTTGAGGATTGTACACACTTCAGAAATATTGTACAATAGGCCCAACTTTGCAGATATATGTAAACACTTGTCCAGTGAAATTAGTTCTCTGATCACAATGTGATTTTGCAAGAATGCCCCAAGCAAGAAAAAATATTTCTACCAGCTTTTCCCTCTATAGCCAAGGCAGTAGTTTTCCAGCAAGGAAGAGCTTCAAATGAACAGGTAAACATTCAAATTAGCACTAAGGCGTATTTACATCCTTGTGTTGGAAGTATTTCTATAAACTGCAGTTGCCAGGTTTCAAATGCCCTATTTGGTAAAGGGTAATGCCCTTGTGTCCCATGAAGTAGCTTAACAGAGCAATATTTGAAGATGCATAGAACATCTTGACTATGCTTTTTGCGTTTTTGTTGGGGAGGGCTTTCACAATTATTGTTTACTTGCAGAGACACTTCTAGAAGAAGCAATTGGAAACTGAGGAGTATTATGAGCGTCCAATTTTTACCCAACAGAAGATGATTCTATTGCTCTATTCCAGTCAGTTAGTGACACTTGCCCCACAGTGCTTGACCTGTGTAATGGTTTACAAATAACTTCCCTGTGGTGATTAAAGAAATGGTACCAGGCCTGGCGGTGGTGGCACAGGCCTTTAATCCCAGCACTCAGGAGGAAGAGGCAGGCAGATCTCAGTGAGTTCGAGACCAGCCTGGTCTACAAGGGCTAGCTCCAGGACAGGCTCTAAAGCTGCAGAGAAACCCTGTCTCGAAAAAACTAAAAAAAAAAAAAAAAGAAAAAAGAAATGGTGAAATGGTACCAGGAATCCCTTAAGGGCCATTGCCTTTTGCTCTGGGATGTCCCTGAGACCTCAGTGGCCTGCAGGTGAGATAAGAATAGGATAATGATGTTCCTGCTGTGAGGGATTGAACCCCTTGCTCCCTGCTTTTGTGAACTCGCTGAGGGCTGTGGGATTGAGATGAGTGGTCTTCTTATTACTATACAATGGGAATGAGAAACAACTGAGGGGAGTAAAACAATTTTCTTGTCCAGCTGTGGATTCCCAAGATAACTGTAATGCACACCTGTGATACACACCTTAGAAACACTTCCTTTAACGCCTTCTGCATGGCGTGCTATGTGGCTCTAAGGCTGCCATCCTTCTGCTGGCAGTAAGAATAGATTTACTTCATCTATTTGAACTGAGTCTAAGTCTTTGTTTTTTCCCAGTGGATTTGAATGCCACAACAGTGGCACCATCTGTTGAGTCTGAAAGAAGAGGTCAGAGGTACAGTTGGCAGTAATAAATAGGGCAGTCTCTCTCGAGGCATGCAGTTCTGGGTAGTGCAGCCCTCTTTGCTGCTTTAGCAGCCAAACTATTCCCTTCCGTTTCCTCAGTCTTTGCTTTAGAATCTATGGGATTTTAATGATGGTTTGGGCAAATGGGTACAATCCAGTAATTCAGAGATGTGCTATTTCAAATGGGCTGGCCAGAGGAACTTAATTTCTTTTTCCTCCACAGCATGCCATAGTTGGGTACCACTCCAAACCACTTCAAGTACATAATGACAATGTATGTGTGTGTGGGGTGTCTTTTTTGCTTTCTACTAAATGGCACACTCTAGTTAAGGCTGTGATTTTAGCTACCTGGGCATATTTTATCCAAGGCAAATTAGAACTCTCAATTACATCACAAATAGAAGGTAACTGCATTTTCTGCCCCCCCCCCAAAATGTCATTTTTTTATCTTGTAAATAAGATGCCAGTAAATAAATCCAATTCTCCATTTTTAATAAGTGCCTTTTAAAGATTTCTCCAAGGGGAAAGAAGTATATCAGTTATTTGAGTACAGTTGTGTTTATCCTCTCCTGATCCACATGGTAAAAGGAGTACAGTAGCAGGGATTTTGAGAGTTGTAGCACACCAGGGAAAGAGGAAGTGAAAGCTCAGGGACAGCCTAAGGAATTAGATGACTCACTGAGTAGTGTTGGTTGTGTGCAATGGGAATTTAGCAAAAGTTCTAAAGAATAGGGTATGTAAATAGTGATCAGAGAGCCTCAGGCTGTTTCTATAGAGCAGCAGTGGCAGAGATGGCTCTCATTACAGGGAGGATGTCCTGTAGCACTGGATCTAATTGCTGACTGAAGTACCCCAAGGGCCCTTTCGCCATGTTTCTGAGTTAGCAAGCCCAATGCAGTCCCCTGTTTTTGAGGAATGAAAATAAAAAAGGGAAAGTTATCGTTTGGGTGCCATAGGACATGGGCCCGGTTTTCAGGATCTTATTTGTTGTCTTTTGCTTCTGGTCTAGATGTAAGTTATTCAGTTGGTCCTATTTAAGTTTCTTATATAGTGTCTGGGAAATTAATAGGTAACAGGAAATGCAGTTCCCACATTAAACAGTTGGTTCTAAGAATCCCTTACTTATTTTTTGTTTTGTTTTGAGGGTAGAAAATTCTTAATAGGAAAAGCATAAAAAATTATGAACAGTCTCAAAGGAATCACTATATAAGCTAAGTATTTAGCTTCCTGCTGGCAAATTTCTATTTCATCCTTTGACACTTTATGGTTCCCTTTAGTTAGTTGCTGTAATATTTGAGAAAGGCATCTTATGAGTAGGTCATCTGTAGTAGGGTGCTGCTTGTTTGTCCTGGCCACCCAGAACCAAAATGATCACACAGAAGCCATGTTGTTTAAATCACTGCTTGGCCCATTGGTTCTAGCTTCTTATTGCCTAACTCCTACATCTTAATTTAACCCATCTCCATTAATCTTTGTATCACCACGAGGCCATGGCTTACCGGGTAAAATTCCCAATGTCTGTCTCTGGCGGGCTATATGGCTTCTCTTTGACTCTGCCTCCTTTCTCCCAGCATTCTGTTTAGTTTTCCCCACCTAGCTAAGTTCTGCCCTATCAACGGGTGACTCTAGCTTATGTCAAATTGACAGAAAACTACCCAGCACAGATAACAGTACTTAAACATAATGTCTTACCTAATGTACAACATTACCTTTTGGGAGAAGAAGCCCTAATGGAAATAACCCCCCCCTAGAAGAATACCAAGAAAAGGGCTTATAATCTATTGCACCAGATCTTGCAACAGCCCAATATTACCTATAAAGAAACCAAATGGAAAAGGATGGAGATTTGTATATAAATAAGAGTTATCCCTAGTATCCAATGGTATCTAATCTTCTTACCTTGTTAAACAGCATTGCTCTAGACAATCTTTTCCAATAATAGAGGTTTGCAGTATGTTTTTATTTGTTTTATTTCTGTTGCATCAAATAGCAAGTTTTTAGCCTTCACATGGGAGGATGGCAGTATGTGTGTACTGACATTACAGGGGACACACTGAAAGTCCTACATATTTTTTCTCAAATTCTTGAATCTGATTCACAAGATCGTCATTTTTTATAAATCTGATTTAATCTAGAATGTGGATGCCTGATGTGGGATTCCCCTTTGTATGGTGTGAATATCATTGGTTAATAAAGGAACTGCTTTGGGCCTATGGCAGAGCTATAGTGGAACAGAGCTATGTGGGGAAAAGTAAGGTGAATGCTAGGAGAAAAGGTGGAGTCAGAGAGACGCCATGTAGCCCCCGCAGGAGACAGATGCTGGAACTTTAGCCAGTAAGCCACAGCCACGTGACCATACACAGATGAAGAGAAATTGGTTAAATTAATATGTAAGAGTTAGCCAATAAGAAGATAGAGCTGATGGGCCAAGCATTGATTTAATTAATACAGTTTTTGTGTGATTATTTTGGGGCTAAGTGAGCAGGAATCAACAAGCAGCTCTCTCTTCCTACAACTGGAAACCCCCTGACTTAAGGTTAAGGTCAGGAAAAGGCCCTGACATTTGGAATCTCAGGGATCCAGAGACCAGAATAGGTCCCAGTGGACTTGGACGTTCAGGAGCTGTAGATCACACTTGTCACAAATTAATGGTCACTAGTCAGAGATTGGCCCCCAAGTGGGAGCAAGTCCAAAGCAGACTCGATAGACCCTAGGAGGGAGCTCAGATGGTAACCACCAGAAATTTGCAAATTGTAGACAAAACTAAAGAAAGAACTGCTGGCCAAAGCACATCTGAGACTGATTGGTAAATTATTTTGTTCTGTTTTGGAATCCAGACATTTGGAGAGACACAGGAAAGATCAGATGCTATCTGAAAGACCCAGTCTCTGGGACAAAGAGGAGGTTCCTTTCTGTCCTTCTGGTTTGGGTGCATGATTTAAAAAGTGGCCACTTTGCATGTCTGTGATTTCTGGGATCCTATGACTGCATGAATGTTCTGTCTTTTTACATGTTTGCTTGCATCTGGTGGGTTTTTGTTTTCTGCTGTACTCATAAGTTTTGTTTGCAGACATGGTAGCCAGACTTAGTGAGCATCCCTGCAGCGTGCTCCTTACTAGTTGGCTCAGTCTCTCTTCTGTCTCTCAATTCTCTCCTGTAACATACTCTATCTGTAGCCATGGCTAACTTGTCTCTGCTCATCCCCCCCTAGGAGCTCTGTTGGCTCTGTCTTTGTTCCTCTCATTGGCTCACTGGAGCCTGCTGTTCAAGTCCCATAGGTATATCATAAAGTTATCTATGCCTCCCTGGTTATGATTTATTTCCCCTGTTCTGCTTCTGAAGGATGTTTCCACCCCCTGCTTGCTCAATCTTTCAGAGAAGCAGCTGGCTTCTTTCTCTGACCATGAAGCTCTGGCTGCTGTAACCCTGCCCCACCTCCCCATGTTACCACTCTGGGGTGATGCTGGCACTGAACCCCCCCCATCAATGGATTCAGTTTTGCAGAGATTCATGTGGCTTTGGGGTATGCTAGATATTAAAGTATTGTTTTATGTTGTTCTTCTTTATTGGAAGGGTTCTGGAGTAGGTCGGTCACCTCTCCACTCCCAACCCAAGCATGCTTGTTTAAAAACTTCCTAACTTTTGTCCTAGGCCAGTGAGCCACCTGTTACTATGACAGCGAAAGGAAGAAACAAAACAAAACAGCACAATAAAAGACACTACGTGTTATGAAACAGCTAAAATTCCCCATAGGGATTGCTGCTACGCATCTCATACTCTTTTTTGGTTTATCTCTCTAAGAGTTTCGATAAAGTACAAGATTTGTAAGACTATAGTATAAATTTTCTGTGCTTTAAGATTTGTAAGCTTATTGGATATGCTTAAAAATTTGTTAAAAAGGGACCCTGGGGCAACCTGCCCTGGAAGAGAGCACAGACCCCCTACCCCCACTTCCCTCTGCAGGCTTGTGTTGGTTCTCTGGTCCCTGTGTCTCCCAAGTTTTCCCTAGTGTTCTCAGGTGTCCTGCTCCTGTTCTAAGGCCATCCACCCAAAGGGGTCAGACTCTGGCCTCCAGGCAGGTCTGAGGATTCCTGCGGAAGGGTGCGGGCTCCTTCAGATTGTGCTGCCAGGTTCGCTGTGTGGTATTCCATCCCGCCCTGTCCCCATCTTGGCCCTTTTGTCTGGGCTGCGACCCTGGGCTGCCTGGAATCCCTGATCCTGTGCACTGACATTCCATCTGAACTGGTGAGTGAATGCGGACCCTGGGGCAACCTGCCCTGGAAGAGAGCACAGACCCCCTACCCCTACTTCCCTCTGCAGGCTTGTGTCGGTTCTCAGGTCCCTGTGTCTCCCAAGTTTTCCCTAGTGTTCTCAGGTGTCCTGCTCATGTTCTAAGGCCATCCACCCAAAGGGGTCAGACTATGGCCTCCAGGCAGGTCTGAGGATTCCTGCGGAAGGGTGCGGGCTCCTTCAGATTGTGCTGCCAGGTACGCTGTGTGGTATTCCATCCCGCCCTGCCCCCACCTTGGCCCTTTTGTCTGGGCTGCGACCCTGGGCTGCCTGGAACCGCTGATCCTGTCCCCTGACATTCCATCTGAACTGGTGAGTGAATGCGGACCCTGGGGCAACCTGCCCTGGAGGAGAGCACAGGCCCCCTACCCCCACTTCCCTCTGCAGGCTTGTGTCGGTCTCTCCCTTCCCTGTGTGTCTCCCAAGCTTTCCCTAGTGTTCTCAGGTGTCCTGCTCCTGTTCTAAGGCCATCCACCCAGAGGAATTAGACTCTGGCCTCCAGGCAGGTCTGAGGATTCCTGCAAGGGAGTGCGGGCTTCTTCAGATTGTGACGCAAGGAATAGGTCCTCCTCTGGCACTGGGGAGATCCAACCAGTTTCAGTCACAGCAAAGAGTGGTCTAGGACACCAAACGCCTCCGGGCTCCTTTTGAAGGAAGAGATGGGCAGGCGCCAATGCAGGAGCTCCTCCAACAACATGAAAGGCAACATGACATCACCACAAGCCAGACATCCCGAAACAACAAGAATTGAACACCCTACCCCAGAAGATATAGAAGAAACCGACCTTAAACAGTACTTTATGAAAATAATAGAGGACCTTAAACAGGAGGTAAAAAACTGCCATAAAGAAATGGAGATGACAAACAAAAAGGTAGACGAAATAAATAAATCGCTCAAAGATACCCAAGAAAAACAAGAAAAACAAGAAAAAGCAATCAAACAGGTAAGGGAAACAGTACAAGACCTGATAAATGAAATGGAGGTATTGAAGAAAACACAATCTGAGGGACGACTGGAAATGGAAACTCTGAGTAAACGAACAGAAACTTCAGAGACAAGTATTTCAAACCGAATACAAGAGATGGAAAAAAGAATCTCGGACTCTGAAGATACTATAGAAGAAATAAACTCACAGATTAAAGAACTAAACAAATCTAATAAATTCTTAACACAAAACATTCAGGAAATCTGGGACACCATGAAAAGACCAAACCTAAGAATAATTGGGGTAGAAGAAGGAGAAGAATTACAACTCAAAGGCCCAGAAAACATATTCAACAAAATTATAGAAGAAAACTTCCCCAACCTAAAGAAGGATGTTCCTATGAAGGTACAAGAAGCCTACAGAACAGCAAATAGACTGGATCAAAAGAAAGCATCCCCACGCCATATAATAATCAAAACACAAAACATACAGAATAAAGAACAGATATTAAGAGCTGCAAAGGAAAAAGGTCAAGTAACATATAAAGGGAAACCTATCAGAATTACACCTGATTTCTCAATGGAAACCATGAAAGCCAGAAGAGCTTGGATAGATGTGCTACAGACACTAAGGGAACATGGATGCAAGCCTAGACTATTATACCCAGCAAAGCTTGCATTCACCATTGATGGAGAAAACAAGATATTCCAGGACAAAAACAGATTTAAACAATACGCAGCCACAAATCCAGCCTTGCAGAAAGTAATAGAAGGAAAATTACAAACCAAGGAGTCCAACAATGACCACAATAACTCAGGCATCTAGCGACCCTTCACCAGCACAACTAGAAGAAGGGAAACACACAAACTCTACTACTAAAAATGACTGAAGTTAACAACCACTGGTCATTAATATCACTTAATATCAATGGACTCAATTCACCTATAAAAAGGCACAGGCTAAGAGACTGGATACGAAAACAGAATCCAACATTTTGCTGTTTACAAGAAACATACCTCAACCACAAAGACAGACACCTACTCAGAGTAAAGGGTTGGGAAAAGGTTTATCAAGCAAATGGCCCTAAGAAACAAGCGGGTGTGGCCATACTAATTTCCAACAAAGTTGACTTCAAACTAAAATCAATCAGAAGAGATGGAAAGGGACACTTTATACTCATAACAGGAAAAATCCATCAGAATGAAGTCTCAATCCTGAATATCTATGCCCCTAATATAAAAGCTCCCACTTATGTAAAAGAAACACTTCTAGAACTCAAGGCAGCCATCAAACCACACACACTAATAGTTGGAGACTTCAACACTCCTCTCTCACCAATGGACAGGTCAATCAGACAGAAACCTAACAGAGAATTGAAAGACTTAATGGAGGTAATGAACCAAATGGACTTAACAGACATCTATAGAACATTCCACCCAAATAGGAAAGAATATACCTTCTTCTCTGCGGCTCATGGAACCTTTTCGAAAATTGACCATATATTCGGTAACAAAGCAAACTTCCACAGTTACAAAAAAATATTAGTAACCACCTGTGTCTTATCGGATCACCATGGATTAAAATTAGAATTCAACAACAATGCTACCCCCAGAAAGCCCACAAACTCATGGAAACTGAACAGTCAACTACTGACCCACACCTGGGTCAAGGAAGAAATAAAGAAAGAAATTAAAGTCTTTCTTGAATTTAATGAAAACAAAGACACAACATACTCAAACCTATGGGACACAATGAAAGCAGTGCTAAGAGGAAAGTTCATAGCACTAAGTGCCCACTTAAAGAAAACGGAGAAAGCGCTCATTGGTGACTTAACAGCACACCTGAAAGCTCTGGAAAAAAAAGAAACAGACTCACCTAGGAGAAGTAGAAGACTGGAAATAATCAAATTGAGGGCAGAAATCAACAAAATAGAAACACAGAAAACAATCCAAAGAATCAATGAAACAAGAAGCTGGTTCTTGGAGAATATCAACAAGATTGACAAACCCTTAGCCAAACTAATCAAACGGCAGAGGGAGAACATGCAAATTAATAAGATCAGAAATGAAAAGGGGGACATAACCACAGACACAGAGGAAATTCAGAGAATCATTAGATCTTACTACAAAAGCCTGTATGCCACAAAATTGGAAAATGTAAAAGAAATGGACAGTTTTTTAGATAAATACCATATACCAAAGTTAAACCAGGACCAGGTAAATGCTCTAAATCGTCCTGTTAGTCGCGAAGAATTAGAAACTGTTATCAGAAGCCTCCCTACCAAAAAGAGCCCAGGACCAGATGGTTTCAATGCAGAATTCTACCAGAACTTCCAAGAAGACCTAATACCTGTACTCCTTAAGGTATTTCATAATATAGAAACGCAAGAGTCACTGCCAAATTCCTTCTATGAAGCTACAGTTACCCTGATACCTAAACCACACAAAGACTCAACCAAGAAAGAGAATTACAGGCCAATCTCACTCATGAACATTTACGCAAAAATTCTCAATAAAATACTGGCAAACAGAATCCAAGAACACATTAGAAAAATTATCCATTATGATCAAGTAGGCTACATCCCAGACATGCAGGGCTGGTTCAACATACGAAAATCTATCAATGTAATCCATCATATAAATAAACTGAAGGAAAAAAACCATATGGTCATCTCATTAGATGCTGAAAAAGCATTTGACAAAATTCAGCACCCTTTTATGATAAAGGTCTTGGAGAGATTAGGGATACAAGGGTCATTCCTAAATATAATAAAAGCTATTTACAGCAAGCCGACAGCTAACATCAAATTAAACGGAGAGAAACTCAAGGTTATCCCACTAAATTCAGGAACATGACAAGGCTGTCCACTCTCTCCTTATCTCTTCAATATAGTGCTTGAAGTTCTAGCAATAGCAATAAGACAACATAAGGGAATCAAGGGGATTCAATTTGGAAAGGAAGAAGTTAAACTTTCATTATTTGCAGATGATATGATAGTATACATAAGCGACCCCAAAAACTCCACCAAAGAACTCCTACAGCTGATAAACTCGTTCAGTAACGTGGCAGGTTACAAGATCAACTCCAAAAAATCAGTCGCCCTTTTATACACAAAGGATAAGGAAGCAGAGAGGGAAATCAGAGAAGTATCACCTTTCACAATAGCCACAAATAGCATAAGATATTTGGGAGTATCTCTAACCAAGGAAGTGAAGGATTTATTTGACAAGAACTTTAAGTCTTTGAAGAAAGAAATTGAAGAGGATACCAGAAAATGGAAGGATCTCCCCTGCTCGTGGATTGGGAGGATCAACATAGTAAAAATGGCAATTCTACCAAAAGCAATCTATAGATTCAATGCAATCCCAATCAAGGTCCCATTAAAATTCTTCACAGAGATTGATAGGACAATAATCAACTTTATATGGAAAAACAAAAAACCCAGGTAGCCAAAAAAATCTTATACAATAAAGGTTCTTCTGGAGGCATTACCATCCCTGACTTCAAACTCTATTACAAAGCTACAGTATTGAAAACAGCTTGGTATTGGCATAAAAACAGAGAAGTTGACCAATGGAATCGTATAGAAGACCCGGATCTTAAACCACAAACCTATGAACACCTGATTTTTGATAAAGGAGCCAAAAGTACACAATGGAAGAAAGAAGGCATCTTCAACAAATGGTGCTGGCATAACTGGATGTCAACCTGTAGAAGAATGAAAGTAGATCCGTGTCTATCACCATGCACAAAACTCAAGTCCAAATGGATTAAAGACCTCAATATTAATTTGAACACATTGAGCTTGATAGAGGAGAAAGTGGGAAGTACTCTACAACAAATGGGCACAGGGAACCGTTTCCTACGCATAACCGCAGCTGCACAGACTTTAAGGGCAACATTGAATAAATGGGACCTCCTGAAGTTGAGCAGCTTCTGTAAAGCAAAGGACATTGTCACTAAGACACAAAGGCAGCCTACTGACTGGGAAAAGATCTTCACCAACCCTGCAACTGACAAAGGTCTGATCTCTAAAATATATAAGGAACTCAAGAGACTAGACGGTAAAATGCCAATTAACCCAATTAAAAAATGGGGCGCTGAACTGAACAGAGAATTCTCAACAGAAGAAGTTCGAATGGCCAAAAGACACTTAAGGTCATGCTCAACCTCCCTAGCTATCAGGGAAATGCAAATCAAAACAACTTTGAGATATCATCTTACACCTGTCAGATTGGCTAAAATCCAAAACACCAATAATAACCTTTGCTGGAGAGGTTGTGGGGTAAGGGGTACACTCATCCATTGCTGGTGGGAATGCAAACTTGTGCAACCACTTTGGAAAGCATTGTGGCAGTTTCTCAGGAAATTCGGCATCAACCTACCCCAGGACCCAGCAATTCCAGTATTGGGAATCTACCCAAGAGATGCCCAATCATACAACAAAAGCATATGCTCATCTATGTTCATAGCAGCATTATTTGTAATAGCCAGATCCTGGAAACAACCTAGATGCCCTTCAGTGGAAGAATGGATGAAGAAACTGTGGAATATATACATGCTAGAATACTACTCAGCGGTAAAAAACAATGACATCTTGAATTTTGCAGGCAAATGGATGGAAATAGAAAACACTATTCTGAGTGAGGTAACCCAGACCCAAAAAGATGAACATGGGATGTATTCACTCATAATCGGTTTCTAGCCATAATTAAAGAACATCGAGACTATAAATTTGGGATCCTTGAGAAGATAATAAGAAGGTGAACTCCCAAAAAAAGATATAGTAATCCTCCTGGATATTGGAAGTAGACACGATCGCCAGGCAAAATTGGGAACTTGAGGGTTGGGCAAGACTGGGCCAAGGGAAGATGGGGAGAGAAAAATGTGAAGGGGAGAACGGGGGGAGCTCGGAGGAATGGGGTGCTTGGGATATAGGAAGGGTGGATATGGGAGCAGGGAAGCATATATCTTAATTTAAGGAGCTACCTGAGGGTTGTCAAGAGACTTGACCCTAGAGGGGTTCCCAGGTTTCCAGGGAGACGCCCCCAGTTAGTTCCTTGGGCAGCTGAGGAGAGGGAGCCTGAAAAGGCCAGTTCCTATAGCCATACTGATGAATTTCTTGCATATCACCATAGAACCTCCACCTGACGATAGATGAAGAAAATGACAGAGCCCCACATTGGAGCACCGGACTGAGCTCCCAAGGTCCTGATGAGGAGCAGAAGGAGAGAGAACATGAGAAAGAAAGTCAGGACAGTGAGGGAACCTCCATCTGGCGACAGATGGGGAAGGTGACTGAGCCCCACATTGGCGCACTGGACTGAGCTCCCAAGGTCCTGATGAGGAGCAGAAGGAGCGAGAACATGAGGGAGAAAGTCAGGAACGAGAGGGGTGCGTTCACTCATGGAGACGGTGGGACAGAACTAATGGGAGATCACCAACTCCAGTTGGAATGGGACTGATGGATCATGCGACCAAACCCGTCTCCCTGAATGTGGCCAACAGTGGGGGCTGACTGAGAAGCAAAGGACAATGGCTCTGGGCTCTGATTCTTCTGCATGGACGGGCTCTGTGGGAGCCTTCTCAGCTTGGTCGATCACCTTCCTGGACCCGGGGGGAGTTGGGAGGACCTTGATCTTAGCATAGAGTGGGGAACCCTGATGGCTCCTTGGCCTTGAGAGGGAGGGAGGGGAGGTATGGGTGGAGGGGAGGGGAGAGAAGGGGGAGAAGGAGGGGAGGGAGGGGGGAGGAGGAGGGAAGTAGATGGAAATTTTTAAATATAAAAAAAATAAACCATGAGAAAAAAAATGGGGAACGTCACCAATTAATGTGAGACTTGTATTTGCAGCAGCTGGGGTCCCTTCTTGCTCATTTGTATCAATAAAAAGTATGTTTTTCTTTTTAAATTCCAACTTGGACAGGAATGTTTTCAATAAAACTTACTAGGCTGGAAGAAAAAAAAATTTGTTAAAAAACAAAACAGCATAATGCCTACATTTTCTGAGTTTCTGTAGATGTCCGTTGTTTATAGATTTCTGTTTAATGGCCTCTAGGTAACAGCTACTTATATTATTCTACAACTTAATGACCTTAGAAAATATTAAAAATTGCTTATTAAGCTTGTCAAGATGCCTCCATCTACAGACACATAAAACTAGTTGTAAAATAAACCCTCTGTCTAAAGTCTCTCGCTAATAACTCCAGATATGACTGTTTCAAATAATCAGAGCTGGGCATGTTAAAGGTCATTATTCCTCCCAAAAGGAGGTGACATGCAAGGTCACTGGACCTTCATCTGAGTCTCTAGTCACTCCCCCCAGTTGCTTGTGTGTAGGTAGGCCCTAATGGCATATAGTCTCAAGTTTTTCTAGAGACACTATGATATACAGGCTAAAAATTAAAAACTGGGAGGGTATTCACCTATTTAACAATGGAAAAGCTGTTCTATATTCTGGATAAAGGCTCAAGAGATTGTCTAGCACACTCCATTTAGAAAAAATCTTACAGAAAATGATAAATTTATTCATTGCTTAAGGTGAACCCAAAGAAAAACATATATAGATCTACCTGGAAATTGGAAACAGACAAGATTGCCTGACAAAATTGGGAGCATGGGGGTGGGGGTAGAAGGGAGGGTGGAAAGGGAAAAGGAGGGGAGAAAGGGAGGGTTGAGGAGAACTTGAGGGAATGGGATAGTCAAGAAGGAAGAAGGACAAAGATGAGAGCAAAAAAAGAGATATCTTGATTGAGGAAGCCATTATAGGGTTAGCAGAAACCAGGCTCTAGAGAAATTCCCAGGAGTCTACAAGGCTGACCCCAGCTAAGACCCTAAGCAATGGAGGAGAGGGGGCCCAATCTTGACTTGCCCTGTAGTCAGACTGATGAATATCTTAAGTATCAGCATAGAACCTTCATTCAGCAACTGATGGAAACAAAGGCAGAGACCTGCATTGGAGCACTGGACTGAACTCCCAAAGTCTGGTGGAGGAGTAGGAGGAGTGAGAATATGAGCAAAGAGGTCATGACCATGATGGGGACATCCACTGATAAAATGATGATAAAAGCAGTTTATCTGAGCAAATGGGAGCTCACCAACTCCAGCTGAACAGGGAAGGAAACAGCACAGGGCCAAACTAGGCTCTCTGAATGTGGGTGACAGTTGCATGGCTGTGGCAGACTGCAGGGCCACTGGCAGTGGGGCCAGGATTTATCCCTACTGCTTGTACTGGCTTTTTGGGATCCTATTCTTTGGATGTATTCCTTGCTCAGCCTAGATATAGTAGTGAGGGCCTTGGACCTTCCCCAAAGCAGTGTGCCTTACCCTCTCTGAGGGGGTAGGGTTGAAGAGTGTGTGGAGGGCATGGGAGGAGGAGAGGGAGTGGGAACTTGGATTGGTATTTTTTAAAAATCTAATAGAAAAGAAAAAATAATTTTATTACTGTTAGTTCTCATGTAACTTAATTTTCTTACTAAAAATATGTATGCAGGTAGATTGGTTCCCAATTTCCTGTGAAACCGCCACACTGATTTCCAAAGTGGTTGCACAAAGTTTGCATTCCCACCAGCAATGGATGAGTGTTCCCCTTACTTCACATCCTCTCCAGAATAGGCTATCATTGGTGTTTTTGATTTTAGCCATTCTGACAGGTGTAAGATGGTATCTCAAAGTTGTTTTGATTTGCATTTTCCTGATGGCTAAGGAGGTTGAACATATCCTTAAGTATCTTTTGGCCATTTGAACTCCTCTGAGACAGTGTGCCTGTTCTAATGGGAGCTCATAAATCCAGCTGGACCGGGACTGAATGAGCACGTGATCAAACCAGACTCTCTGAATGTCGCTGAAAATGGGGGCTGACCGAGAAGCCATTGATAAAGGCACTGGGACTTGTTTCTACTTCATGGACTGGCTTTTGGGACCCTAGTCTGTTTGGATGCAAAACTTCCTAGCCCTGGATGTAGGGTGGGGGGGTGCTTTGACTTCCCACAGGGCAGGGTTCCCTGCCCTCTCTTAAGGAGGGAGTGGGAGGGAGGAGAGTGAGTGGGGGAGTGGGAGGAAAATGGGAGGAGGGGAGGAAGTGTAAATTTTTGAATGGAAAAATAAATAAAATAAAAAATAAATTAAAAGATTCATATAAAAATTAGATTGGCTTAAATGTAAGTACAGATATCTAACTCTTTGACTTCTTCCTTTTTTCTTGGTTCACATTAATAAAAAATGTTCCCTATTTAAGGTCATGAATATCCATTGCTCTTGCTGAAATATAAACTTTCTTTTTGTCAGGAACTGTAAGACCATGGGGGGGGGGGCGACATAAAATTCCAAGCAAAAATTGCTTAAATGAGATTTACAAATTCCTAAGGTTATAAAAGTCTACTTAGGTTTGTTGGGGGGGGGTGTTTATTCACACTGTGAACCCCAAGTTTGCATTTGCATTCATTAAAACTTAACCTTGGGTCAGAAGATTGCATTAGCAACTAGTTGATAGAAAGTGATCCTAGAGCATCAAAGGGCATCAGAGAGAGCCAGAGACACAGGATGTAGCAGCAAGGGATTTGGAGTGGGGAAGCTTTTTCTGGTTTGACAAAGCAGAAGCACAAGTCTTTCTGAGAGGCCAGCAAGGAGAGGTTACCTACTTGCTACCCAGCCTCTCTGCGTTCACAGGTTTTTACCCCAGCCTTTGAATCTTGAGTGTCATTTATAAACAGACTGATAGAGATTTAGCTAAAGCTACCTTTAGTAGCTGCAACAGAGTCGGTGCCTCCAGGAACAGAATTCCCAGCAGGCTGCAGCCTGAGCCACTCCCAGAGAAGCAGGCAGGTAACTGTGGAGTTGCAATTGCCCACTGAAATAGCAGTGGATTTAAGGCACAGCCACTGTCCTGAAATTAACAGAAACTGACTCAGAGATAGATAAGTCTTTTCTAACTGTGTTCAACACCAGACTTTAAAAAAATTAGATAAAAGCAATATACATTTGTTTAAAAAGGTATGTTTGATAAGTAAATTTTATGAATTCCTAAGATATATCTTTTTTGTGGAAGCCTGCCCCGCACCCGCCGTTTCTTCATAGCCACCCACCGGGTCTAGCAGCAACAGGAAGAAGTCGTCGCCTCCGCCGCCGCTTCTGCCTCCACAGCCGCCACCGCCGCCGCCGCCGCCGCAGCCGCGGCTCCGGGGATCCGGCCTTGGCGCCAAGCAGTTCCCGCTAGGGCTTGGGCCCAGGCTCCCTGAGGCCCTCTGTGCCTCTGCGCTCCTCGGCCCTGGCCCCTTATCTTGGGCCCCCCGGAGTAGGTGGAGGCGGCGTGTGGGGGCCTGAGAAGCCAGAGAGTCCGGGGCTCGGGGCACCCCGCCGCCACCCGCGGGGCAGCAGCCGCCGCCTCCACCCTGTGGTGTCCCGCTAGCCAGGAGCAGCCTCGGGATTTCCACCTAGGCGTCAGTGAGGCTAGGCTGGAACCACAGCTTAGGCGGAGGCGCGACCCCGCCCCCTGCCCCGGGCCGGAACACGTTCCTGAAAGGAAAAAAAAGTGAAATGCGCAGAAACTGGCCCTATCAGATATTAAAACGTATTTAACGCCACAGTGATTTAAATATTCTGGTACCGTGTCTCTGGAGCACGAGAGACGGCCCAGAGGCAGAGTCTGGCGCGGGAATATAACTTCCACACTTGGGTTACAAAGTAATCGAGGTCTTCCCAAGTGCAGGGAGAATGACAGTTCCTCCAGGAGGCTGCTGAGGCTCCCAGACACCCAGCCAGGGAGGGCAACCTGAACCCCTACCTCCCTGTGGGCAGCAGATCAGCGTCCTGTGGCCCCTTCCGGAGCTCAGCCTGTTCCCTGGCACTTCTCATGGCATGGAAGTCATGTGCTGCTGAGCCAAGGAGAAAACTTCAGACAGGATAAACTGTATTACCCGCAGGAAATGGACTTGCTACCGTTTCTGGTGGAGATGCCTGCTCCAAGCACACAGACACACTCACACACGCTCTCACTCACATCATTTGAGGAGATGTCCGCTCCAAGCACACACACACACACACACACACACACACACACACACGCAGACACACACACACACACACAAACACACGCAGATGCCTGCCACAAGCGCACACATACACTTCTCGAAACTGGTTACTGTGAGCCATGTCCTGGGAAAAAGTTTTTCACATAGTTGGGCTTTCGTCCTCCTGGGGCAGGAGTCAGAAGAAGAAATCGGGCCAAAACTGACTGGCACCCTTCCACCTACAGGTGTGAAACCTGGCGGTTGAAGCAAATAATGAAATCTGCAAAGTCCAGCCAGCTCCTCGGATCTCCCTGCTTGGAATGCTTTAAGGTGCAATTCCATAAACAATGCAGTTTATATGGAGCTATATAGTAGAAATCATACTACGTGTTTCATTTATGTGGATCGTTTCACTTCTGCATTTTATTTTATGTGCCAGGCCCATCCATATAGCCTCTCAGGACCTTATGCCATAAATCTTCGCCATCATTGACGAGCATTCAGCCATGGGCTTGGGGCGCGGTGACCGTGTTCCCCCATTCTACAGTAAACGGGCAGAGAGGGTCTTTCCAGTGGTTTTGCTATTATCATGAGCATTTTTGCATCTTCATCATGGAGAAGCCTGTCTGCTCCTTAACTACACAGCGCCAGCTTTACAAACAGTGACAAACTGGGCTGTTGTCACTGGGAGGGAGTGTTGTTATCAGAGACAGGATGTCAGATTGTCCCAGCTTGTTTTCTGTCGCAAGTGTCCTTTCCACTAGCATCAGGTACACCAAACACCCAAAGAATTTTCCCATCTGAAGGTGATTGGCACTCCAGTTACTACCAAGCTTTCACACATTCTCACAGTTGTGGATCTTTTGGCTTTTCTCTTCTGTGCAAGGCCTGCTACACACTGAACTCCTTTAAGCTGCATAGGTTCTGGTTCCCATTTTGTGACCGCTGATCTAATTTAAACTGCAGTCCTATGTGTAGACACAGTAATACCTTCAGGGCCTTGTTGCTTGAATTTCTGCCTGCTGTGTACTGTTTTGTGTTAACAAAAGAAAATCTTGGTACTAATATAGTCAGATGTAACAATAGTGTGCTTCATGGCTAGGGCTTCTACTTATAGATACCTGTATGAAGAAATAGTATCTGGACTAAAGGGGGGAATACACAGAGGGAAATAGAGACCCTGGGGCAGGCAGGATAGGTGAATGATAAACACATGCAGTTTGACCAGGGATGACTCTCTGCGTTCACCACTAAACACTGCAAAAGCAGCCTTTTGGCTAGGGTTGAGAACAGCAGAAATCCTTGGGTGTGTAGAGCATTGCTGGCACAGCTCCTCTGACCTGAAAAGTGAACTTCTGAGATTCAGGAGGCTCTATCAGGTACCACTTGGTGATGTGTCCGGGAGGGTCAGGTGAGAGCCTTGGTCTCCGCAACCCAAATGGTCTGGCATGTGAAGACAAGAAGGTTGGAAATCCTTTCCTGTAGTAATTCCTGAAGTGTTCAGTGCCCCACCAGATGGCTTCTTGTCCGGCAGGTCGACCGTGTGTGAGGAACACCATTTTCCTTATTACTCCTGATCTCACACAGGAACTTACTGGCTCAAGCAGAGGAGATTCAAGAAGTCACAGAGCTGGGCTCTAATTCTCAGCTTGCTTTCCTGCAGAGATTATCTCCTATTTCTGGGAAAATAAGGCCTTCTTCTTTTGAGTCCTTACTCTCCTTAATATCTATATCTATACAGAGATAGATAGATAGATAGATAGATAGATAGATAGATAGATAGATAGATAGATAGATACTTTCAGAAGGAAGCCAAAGGACGATAATATTAGAATCTGGGAATAAACCCAGAGGAAATGAAGTAAAGACAGCTAACTGTCAGCTAAAGTTCACTAGAGACCAGGATACGGGTAAACAAAACATACCAACTGTATGCACCACCCAGGGCCAGAGGCAAGCAGGACAGAGAGAGTGGCTAGGCACTTGAGGGTAAAGCAGCTCAAGAGAAGTGGTCAGTGTCTTTCCTTGGTAAAACTGAAAGTGGTATTTTGGCCCATTGTTTCAAACTTCCTAGAGCCCCGAAATGCCAGGAGCGTCTAAAGAAATGTCTCTTGCTCTGCCATGAACTGAGTCTGGGCAAAACGACCAGGGTGTCCAGCTCTTCCTCTTCACATCCCCCCAAGGACAGCCTTCTCAAGGAAAACACCCTGACTGAAACTACAAAGCACCTGGACGCCAGGAGCAAGAACTGGACTGAGCAGGTCATCCCCTGACATTGCCGTCCTCCCTGTCCTTAAACCTTATAAATGGAATATAGAGACTGGTGACCACAGGGCCAGATCCTACCCAGCTATGTTTCCAACGTGTGAAAAGCAACTGAGAACAGTTTGAGCCAGGTGTGTTGGGGCACACCTCTAATTCCAGCAGTGGGAGGGTGGTGGATCTGAGTTTCAGGCCAGCCTGATCTACAGAGTGAGTTTCAGGATAGCCGAGTTTAGGCAGCAAAGGACAGAAAGCTGATGAACATGTAACTGAATGATGGGACCATGTTCTTCCCAAGTAAGCAGAAGAATTTAGCAGCTTCAGCAAGGTGGTACAGACTTTAGAATTAAGGGTACAAGAAACGGCTGTAGTATTTGCCTCCATGCCTAGAAAAAACTGCTGACTCCAGGCATATGTCAGGGATGTCCCTAAATAGAGGCCTAGAGACCATTGTGTGAAGCTCTGGAATTGAAGCCTGGGTTGCCTTGAGTACCCAAGGTGTTAGAGATGTCAGAGTCATGGGATACCTGCCCAGAAGAGCTGCTAACAGGGAGTGGAACCAGCCCAAGAGAAAGAAGTCTATTGAAGTCAGCAAAGCTGAACAGTGTAGGAGATCTGAGGAGTGCTTTGACATCAGGCATGGAGATGCAGAGTTTGTAGTTTGCCCAGCTGGCTGTCAGTCTTTCTTCAATAGTCTAGTATGTCCTCACTATACTCTCTTCCCTACGTTTTGGAATGATAATGTCTGTCATGTGCCATTACCTGTTGGAAGGATGTGATGTGTTTATTTTGAATTTGTAAGGGATTACAATTAAAAGATTGCATGAATGTCAGAAGAATCATGGCATTTTAAAACATTGTTGAGAATGTGAACAACTCTGGAGATTTGTCAGTTAGGACTGAATAAATTTTGCATTATGATATTGTTAATCTGATGGGACCAGGCAATGGAATGTGGTAGTCTAAATGTAATTGGTCCCCATAATCTCTCAGGGAGTAGCACTGTTAGGATGTGTGGCATTCTTGGAGTAAGCATGGCCTTGAAGAAGGAAACATGTCAATATGGGGGTGGGCATTGAGGTTTTCTATGCTCAGGATATGTTCCAGTGTCTCAGATGATTTCCTGTTGCCTACAGGACATAGGATTCTCAACTACTCCTCCAGCACCAGCTCTGCCTGCACGGTGTCAGGCTGCTTGTCATGATGATAGTGGATTGAACCTCTGAATGTATAAGTGATCCTCTGCATTAGATGTTTTTATTTATAGAAGTTGCTGTGGTCATGGTGTCTCTTCAGAGCAATAAAAACCCTGTGACACTGTCTTTCAGGATTGTGGTCTGGTCTCTGGGTATCACAATTGTGGCCTGGTCTCTGATGGAGAGGAAGGTTTCCTTCAGAGGTGCAGACAGGGATGTTGATGATCAGAGGAGGGACAATAAGTGCTAGGCTGGTCCAGAGTATACAATGTCAGGAGCAATCTTATTGAGGATGCTGGCCTGGCCTCTGGTGAAAGAGGGGCTTCCAGCAGAGGTGTGGGCCAGGTTGTGGTCACTGGGTGAGGGGGAGCACTTATGTTGGTCACTCATCAGTAGGGAAATGGGGGTGGCTTACCTGGTTTCCAAGAAGCTAGCCTGGCTTTTGATGGGGTGGAAGCTTTCCACCAGAGGTAGGGGCCTGGACATGGTGACAAGGAGAGGAAGGGTAATTTGAAAAAGGTTCTCAAGAATGGGCATGGTGGGGGGCAGTCTTACAGAGGATTCAGGATACTGGCCTGGCCTCTGTTGGAAGAGCAGGTTTCTTCCACAGTTCTGGGACAGGATATGGTGCCAAGAGTTTGGGTTAAGTTGGGAAGACACCAGCAGAGTTGGGAAGATCTTACCTGGTGTTCAGGGTGCTGGCCTGGACTCTGTAAAATGGGAAATTTCCACCAGAGATGTGGGCCTGGTTTTCAGGGAGCTGGTCTGGCCTCTAATAGGGTGGAAAGCTTCTACCAGAGGTACAGGCCACGATATGGTCTCCTCATTCCTTCTTAATGAAAAACGACTACTTGGTTTGTTCAGGATTCATTTCTTTTATCAGAATGGTGCATGGGAAGTTATCAAACTAGGTTTTCTTTCATTAGCGGGGTTGGGGGGACACAAGTAGTTAATCATGGCATCTCTACTTCTGTATCCACCCTCTTGTCAGTTGACTGTTGTCCTTAATAACAGCCTCACCCCTCCTAGACTGCAAGCAATGGTCAGGCATCCTCATTTGGTCTTGGACCTCATTTTGTCTTTTCAGTTCCCTGTTCTCTGAGAGGTGAGGTATGTGCTCTTGGTCAAATCAGAAAGCACGCCCTGAGGCAAGAGTTTTGGGAAGCCAGAGAGTCACCTTTGTCAGTAGTAAAGCTTTGTCCTGCAGCCGCCTAGATTGCACCTGGAGCTACTGGTGTTCCACCCATCTGTCACAGGCATTCAGGCACAAGGTCTTCCTGTCTAAACAAGTCGACTACAGTGAACATCTTTCCCCAGCTCCTCCTCCAACTTCTCCACAGCAGGGCAGATCAGGGTGAGAAATTTGCTTCTCACCTCCACCTCTCAACTCAGAATATTGTGCCTTGGTCTGACTAGAACATGGTAAAAGCAAAAGTCCTTGACTAAGTTATAGCAATACATGCGACCAAGTGAAGAAGACATGTTTGGGAAGGAGACAAATTGTGAACTTAGTTGGAGGGAGCTTTTAGTAAGAGGGAATCTTACCACTTAGTTCCTTTTAGTATGGTCTCATCCAGGGTTAATTACTTTATCTGCTCATGACTCAGTCACTGTCCCAGGGACAGGGCCACTCCAGAGTTTACTGTCAATATCAGCTGTGGATGCACTAGTAGTTCATAGCTGAGGGAAGCTACTCCTAATCCTCACAGTGGAAAGCAGGGCCATAAGTCTGAGCTGTTCACTACTAACAGCGAAGGGAAAACATATTCATAGTAAGTGAACAAATATGAGGGAAATATGACTCAGAATGTAGAAAACATACATTACAATAAACAGATACATACAACTGAAGCCATCAGGACTCTGTTGTCTAATTCATTTTTAAAGGAAAGATCAATAAGAAGACAAAGAAAAGAGGATAATCCATATCTCTACCACCGAGGCTAATAGTGAAGCCACTTAATACAGAAACAAAACTCTAACCTCCCAGGTGACAGGATCCAGTTTATTCTGCACCCAAACATGAGGGATCGCAGCCTTTGATCTCAAATTCTTGTTACCTTGAATTCCATGTTCCAACATGGCCACTATCTCATCATGTTTTTGTAAAACTAGAATAAATAATAGTCAACAGCCAAGCTATTTTGAAATACGTTGGAAGAAATAAGTCTGCAGATTCCAACAAAGTGGGGAAATCTGTGCTATGGTCCAGAGATGTCTTCTAGTGACACTGGAAGCCCCTAACTTGGTGCCACCCATGGGGTTTGTTAGTACATTTCCAAGTCACCGGCCAGTCACAGGATGTGAGGTCAGGCACGGGGCTGGTCTGTGAATGTCTACCATGGGGGATAAAGATATCCCAAGACAAAGTGTGGTTGAGCCCTTAGCTGCAGTGTCCCAAGCTCTCCACTATTAGAGAAATTCTAATCAGTAGGAAGGCTTTCAGAAGGTTCAGAGTAAGCTGCTGTCCTTCCAGGAACTTTTGTTCTCAGGAGGGAACTGATCCTGAGAAACTCCACACTTCATTCTTGCTGCTGGGAAACCAGAATATTCAGATTTAATTATTTTTGTTTTGAGAAACAGGCTTTCTCTGTGTACCTTTGGAGCCTATCCTGAAACTCTCTCTTTAGATCAGGATAGCCTCATACACATAGAGATCCATCTGCCTCTGCCACTTAAGTGCTGGGATTAAATGTCTGGTCCACTTCTGACCGGCTACATTGAGAACTATTAATTCTCCAGGTTGCAAACAGGCCCCCATCCAGTGCCTATGTAAATGGCTGACCTGAGAGCAATGTGGATATGACTGGTGTTTGTGTGGATGCAAGTGTACTTAGGCAAACACTGAGGGATGCTGGGAAATGATCCCTGGGGGTCTCCAAGATGATACACAAGTAAGACTGTTGGTCACAAAGCCTTTTGCCTCCAATGACAACCTCAGCTTGATGGTAGAGAACCACGTGGTTTTAAGAAGGGAAACAACTAATAAGTATTTTACTCTGAATTGTCCATGTGCACCATGAGAAGCCCACAAGCATGAATATAGACACACACACAGACACATAGACACACATATTGACAAACAGATAAGTAAATGTAATATGTTTGGAGGGGTCTAGGAGAAACTTTATTTCACTTTGTAGTATCTAACAAAATTGGGAAATTGAATAAAAGGAATTTAGGAAATTAAGCAGCCTGAAAACATACAGGTATGTTGTATTAGTCCCAGTGGAAAGGCATCTGTCTTCCCACAGAGATGGCTACATGATCGTCTCTGTTCTGATGGGTGTGCTCATTTCCAGGGGTATTGTAGTTATGAAATGGGTTTGTTTCAGAATTCCAGGTCCAATTTCATATTATGTTCCCAACTTAACATTTTTATTTTTGCCTTGCAGGTTTTCAATCATGGATCCCAATCTCACTTATATACCTGTCCCTTCCAATCTTCCCACTACTCTTACTACCCCCACCAACCAGGGAAAAAGGAAAACAAAATTTACAAGAAAAGAAACGAGAAAAAAAGGAAAGGAAAATCTCATCATGGCAGCTGTAGTGACTCAGGAGGTCACATAGTAAACCCTTTAGTCCATATACACTTGCGAGTGTACACAGCAATGAGTCATTGGTCTGGTCCCAGGCCTCTGGTTTTTGCTACACCATAGACAGCTGCTCTCCCTAGGGCTCCTCTTGAATATCCTCTTCTTGTCCTTGTCATGAAGATCCTGTAACTTTGGGTCTGCAGGGCTGGCCTCTTCACGTCCTCCAGCACATCACAGAAGAGGGGGATGATGGGATGGGCCAACACTTAGCCATGTATTGGAGTCTGGGTGGTTTCTGGTTTGTTCAGCCTGCCAGCTCTCCCTCATCCTCAAAACAAGCATGATCTTTCCAGCAACACCCCGGCTAGCTCACTTTATGCAGTGAGCAGCAAGGTTTGAGATTGTTTCTCCTGCTCTTCTGTGATCCAGGGTAGCTCGTCCAAACCTATTCCACCAGGGCCAGCTCTACTGTGTTGCTCACGCGACTTATAAGGTCCACTCTGCAGGCTGCTGCATCTAGTGAGAGGCAGGGCTAACTCCAGCTCTCTTGGTCGTCTGACCACATGGACAGCTCCCCCACCTTCCACAGGCCTTGAGATGTGCTGAGGGGGATTCTATCCCTTGCCCATAACACTGTGTGTTAGATGAAGGGCCGGGTCAGATCACTCACCCTTACATTCTCAGAGTTTGCTCACCCGTCACTCCAGCAACATGGTCAGCTCTAGTGTTTTGCCCAGGAGAGGGGCACAGCCCACTCTCCCTACTGCTGCATCAGTTGAGGGGCCAGGTTATCTCGGGTTTGCTGCAGGTGGAAGGCATGAGGGGTCATTGTGAAGAACACACTCTGTTTGCACATGCCTTTGTGAAACACTGGGATTATGGGCTGTTCCTAGCAATTGGCAGGAGTGTCTTGGATTTCAAACCTATCCAGGAGTGTGTTCACTTTCCCTCATCTGGCAGAGATTGGTCCCCTCTCATGTTGTGGTAGCCTGTGGGTCTCAGGACAACTATACAATTCTGGATCAGTAAGGACCCCAGGATGGAAAGTTCCTGAGCAATGGAAAAGAGGACAGCTCACACGGTAAAATTGTCCTGTGGAAAAGCAAATCATTTCATTAGTGGTCACAATATGCAGGAGGTTGAGAATCAATGACAGAGAATTTGTGCCTTCAGGTGGTGTGAAGGAGAATTGACTTCATAGGTTCCTTTGGTTCTTGGTCCCCAGTTGATGGATGTTTTTATAAAAGGGTTAGGGAGTGTAACATTGATGGAGGATGTGTGTCCCCGCGTTGAGTGTAGTGATATTTTGTTTATGTTTTAATAAATAAAGCTTGCATGAAGATCAGAGTGCAGAACTAAGACAATAGGGCCCAGGAAGTATTTGCACACACCTTTAGTCCCAGAACAAGGGAGACAGATAGAGCAGGATCCCTTAGGTCAAGGCCACCATGGGCTACACTAGATTGAATCTGTCTAGAAGAGAGACAGTGCTCACAGAAAGGTCATCCCAGCATTGGGATCCCACCCATTTAATCCCAGCACTAGGGAGGGGGAGACAGGAGCGACATGAATGGGTGGAGAGAGGAAAATAAGGCAGAACAGAATGGAGCTCAGTCAGTCTGAGGTTTGGTGGACACAGTTGCAGTCTGAGGTTGCAGTCTGAGGACAGGATTTCCATTTTGGTCTGAGCATTGGTAGAGGTGAGGACTAACTAGTGGCTGGCCACACTGCTTCTCTGATCTTCAGTATTAACCCCTAACATCTGACTCCATATTTTATTTACTAAGACCAACTAGAATCCATGTTACAGACCAGTATTAAGGTTTTAAAAGACTCCTGCCTTAGCCATTGAGCTCATTGCCTCCTGCTTGTGTTGGAGATATGAAACCTCGGCCATTCTCACTGCCATTATTGCCCTGCTGTCAGGACCTCTGACACTCTAGAACTTGAAGGCCAGTTAAAATCTTACTTCTTAAAGTTGCCTTGGTTCTGCTGTCTTGCTGCAGCATTAGAAAAATAACTCATATAGACCCTGGTTCCAGGAAGTTGGCTGTTGCTGTGTAAGACTGACCATGGGATTCTTCGGGGGAATGTAGACACCTTTAGGATTTTGTACAGGAAAAGCTGTTGAATGCTGTAAGTGGAGATTTATGGACATCCTAGTAGGAGCTTGGAAGACAGTGGTGCTGAAGGCTGTGACAATGTTGGAGGCCCAGTTCAAGTGGGACAGTGGCCAATCTTGTGATATATCAGCTACTTTCTCCTGTCCTCTTAGGTTCACACCTGGAGTAAGTTAAAAGCACTGGATGGATTTCCTTGGTGGAGAAGGTTTCAACAGTCAAACACTGCCTCTGTCATGTTATCTCTATTGTCGCTTTGGAGGTGTGCCCAGAAAAGGAACAAGAGGGACAAAACTCAATACAGTATGTGCAGTCTGAGAAGAAAGGGACAATGGGAAAGTTAGTGTTGGAGCCAAGGCTTGTGATGAAAGCCATAGAGTTATTCGAGAGTTGTCTGATCCACTGAAGAAGAAAGGGAAGCATGCATCCAGGGCAAGACCCCACACAGCCAGGTTTCCAACCTGTGAAAGGAAAAGAGGCTTAAAGAGCAGCAACCAATCAAAGATACTCAAATGTACTTCAGTGGTTGATGGTTCCCTCATGTTTATGGCTAGGCTTGGCAGTGTTGTCTAGGTGATGCTGGATTTGAGTCAGGAAGGGTACACTATGAAAAGGGAACTGTGATCTTCCATGTTCATAGTGAGGCTCTGAGTCCAGGCTTATGTCAGGGGGTCCCTGCTGAGAGGCCTTGGGAAGCCTCTGTGTGATGTACTGAAGTGAAGCCTGCAATGCCCTGGAGACCCCCAGATCGTGAAGATCCAGACCCAGGAGAAACCTGCATAGGAGAGGGCAGACAGGGAATAGTTGAATCACCTCAAGAGAGGATGGGTGTTCCAGGACTCGAGGCTGCAGTGGTGGAGCGATGTGGAATATTACTTTAGGATGTGTTCCTTCTTTTTATGTTGTATTTGTTTCACTCTGGGAAGCTGTGTTACTGTGCCTGTCCAAAACACCTGATGGTCCAATAAAGGACTGAACGGCTAATAGCAAGGCAGGGGGAAAGATAGGCTCTGCTAGCAGACAGAGAGTAAAAATAGAAGGAGAAATCTGGAGGAGGAGCAAGAGAGAAGGAGGAGAAGAGGACATCAAGGGCCAGCCACCCAGCCAGCTGCACAGCTAAAAGGAAAGACATGCAGAAGACAAGGAAAAGGCACAGGGGCAAAATATATGGGCTAATTTAAAGTGGGAAATGCTGGCTAGAAAATACCCAAGCTAAGGTCAGGCATTTATAAGAAAATAATAACACTTCACGGGTGATTTATTTGGGAGTTGGGTGACATAAACCCCCCAAATCCAAAGGAGTAAAACAGCCAAGGTCAGTATAGTCATGAAAGGCCCCCCACCCACATCAGACACAGAGATACAGGATTTGTATTTTGCCCTGAAGAGTTTCAGGCTTGCTCTGCTTCCATATGCCCTAACTATGTTGTCATTCCTCACTTTCCAATGGTAATGTATATCTGTGAATTATATTTTGGAAGGTTATATTTGCTTTATTAATTTCACAGTGCTAACAATGAAAGACGTTGCCTTGAGTCTCAAAATAGACGCTTGTAAACGGTTTGGCGGGCACCAAACAGCTCCCCAATCATGACATGGAGATATTAGTTCTGAATGCTCAGCCTTAGCTTACGTTATCCCTCTCTATCTTATAACACATGTTTTCCTGATTCTCCTTAACTACATCTTTCCTCAGGGCTTTTGACCTTCCTTTTTTTCTGTGGGTCCTACTTCCAGGGTTCCTCCATATCTGGGTAGTTGGTGGCTGCCTGGCTGGCCGCCAGTCTCCCTCTCTTTCTCCTTTGGACTCTCCTTTAATTCTCCTCTAGCACAGACGCCACTTCCTAATCCTTCTCTCTAGCTGCAGGTCCCAACTATCCCTCCCCTGCCTGGCTATAGCTGTTCAGCTTTTTATTAGAGCAATCATGTACCTTAGACATGGAAAGCAACACACCTCTACGTGGTTAATTAACGCAGAATAAAAAGTGTAACACATGTTTACAAAATTAAACAAATGCTGCATAATGAAACAGAACCCACCTTACACAGTTAATGTAATATTCTGTAACATAAGCAAATGTACACAACTTTATATAGTTAAAGCAATGTTCCACAACAGACTCTTCTTTTAAACATTATAGAGATTTGGAAAGACTATGTAGACACTTGAAGTTGAACAAAGTGCATTTTGCATTATGATGTGACCAGGAGCCCGTAGGGCCAGGAAATGGGATGTGCTGGTTGGAGTGAGAATGACCCCTGTAGGCTAATATGTTTCAGCATCTGCTTCCCAGGTCGGTGGAGCTATTTAGGGAGGACATGGAAATGGTCTTAGTTAGGTTTGCTACTGCTGTAACTAGACACCATGATGAATAGCACCTAGGTGAGGGAAGAATTATCTTGCTTACTATTCCAAATCACAATTCATCATCTAAGGAGTAGTAATCATCCTGTGTGTTGTGACCCCCCCCCACAGGGGACAAACATAAGATTTCCTGCATATAAAATTCATAACAGTAGCTAAATTACAGGTATGAAATTGCCATGAAATAATTTTGTGTTGGGGTCACCACAACATGAGGAAAAATATTAAAGGGTCACAGCACTAGGAAAGTTGAGAACCACTGATGTAAGTTATTCAGGGCAGGAACACAAACAGGACAGCCAGGAGCCTGGAGGAGGTGCTGATAACAAACGCCATTGAGAAGTGCTCCTACAGGATTGCTCTGCATGGCATACTCAGTCTTCCATTGAAACCTAGGACCACCTGGTCTTGGTTGGCACAACCCACAGTGGGTTGCATCCTCCCCATTAATCACTAATTAATAAAATGTGGTACGTACCTGTCTACAGCCTGAACTTAAGGAGGCCTTTCTGAATTCAGATTTCCAGACCCTAAGATAACTCTAGTTTATGTCAACTTGACAAAAACTAAGCCTCAGAACTAAGCCCTTGCCAAGTTGATACACAAACACATCACTGATGAGAGGCAACTTACACTTTTCTGTTCATCCCAGGATCATACGTTAAAATCAGCAATATTAGAATCTAAGTTCTAAACATCCCACAGTCATTAAACACCCAAGCACTTAAAGTCCAAATCCCCTAATATATCATAAATCTCTCTAAAATCTAGTTTCTGTAAATGTTCAGTCTGTGGGTCTTATGTAATATCACAATAAGTTAAGGAATTTCCAGTAGGGTAGAAGCAGGGCATGGCCACTCCCTGCTCAAGTCAAAAGTAAACCCCAACAATAGATACCATGTTGCGGGAGCTCCTTCTGCTCCTTCAGCCAATAGCCACTGAGATACCAGCCCATTGGGGCGTGGTCTCTCTTTTTAAAAATGCGGCCACTTCCCTCCGCTAGCTCTCTGGCTTCCGGCTCCGCTTCTGACGACTAGGCTCCCTTCCTGATTGCGCAGAGGGCTGTTGTCTGGGACGGTGATCTGTAAGTTTTTTCCCCTTTAAATAAATAACCATTCTATTAATCATAATTCCAAACTGGTGTGGGATTGTTTGTGATTTACACCATCATCTGGCGCCCAACGTTTGGTTTTAGGACCCCTCCTTTCCCCGCTCGGCTGCCTGCCGCCAGCGCGGCTTGGCGGGAGCCCTCCCTCCCTCAGCGGAGGCCTGTGCCTTGTGCGTGGAGACAGCGTTTAATGTAAATTACACACAGTGGCTTTTCTTGCTGAAATTCTTTATATTTTCTCTTTACACACCTCAGATTGACTCCAAGTCCCCACGCACCCTATCGTTTGCCTCCCCACGTGGATTTAAACTCCACTGGCCCGCACAGTCTCTGCCCACCTGGCCTACTCTTTTCTGAGACGCTTTTAAATCTCCCTTGCAAGTGCAGCGCTTGGGTGGCGCAAACCAGTTTGCAGGCGGTTGCCGAAAAACTGCAACCCCTCAGGGCGACTCTGTCACGTGGAGGCCATACACAGCTGCGGCTTCCAGGTTGCTCTTCTTTTCCCTTGGATTCTGGGTTTCTAGTTCTGTGTGTGGAATTGATTTAATTCCATTTTCTTTGTTGAGCAACTCGCATTTCCCAGTTTTTAACAAATACTAAGGCGGACACTGAAACAGGACCCCGTTTTAGTCAACTTTGCAGCGGTTCTAGTCACGACTCTGCAACAGCACCATAGGTAATATGGCAGTTTTCGTTTCCAACGCAAATTTTACTGTTTTGTTTATTAATACATTGGACTATATCATGCAAGGTTTATATGATTATGGGGATACCTTAATTTGCTTGTTACTAGGTTTCAGTTTTATTTTCCATATTCTATCATTAAGGAAGAATAAGGCACTCTTAAGAACGATACAATCTCTACGGACTAATAATGAACAACTAGTAGAAAGGATTAAAATTATTGAAAATCAGAGGTTATCTGAACAAGTGGATACTATGATAGACAAAATTGACTCCATATCCAAGGGTACTAGGAAGTTACCTGAAAGGGTTCAGGCTGTTGAATTTGATGTTCAGACGTTATCACAAAGTTTTGATAAGGTAACAGACAGAATGTACCTCCAAGATGGGAATCTACATGATATACAAGAAAAGTTTAAAGAGGACATATTATCTTTGAAGGAAAAAATTAAAACTTTGGAAACACAAGTACAGAATAGAGACCAAAAATTTGATACCTTAGTGAAGTCACTAGAAACACATACAGGTCAGGAGATTCAGGATTTAAGAGAGATGATGATAAAAAGATTCGAAAAGATTGAAGAACTTATTGGAGCTGGTGAACAGAGTAAGGAGGCACAAGGACAGGCTACAATGCCACCACCAGCTATTAGAACTGGCTTACCCAGGGTTTTAGCGACATACCCTGTAATTAATTCTGACAAAGCATCAACTTCCAAAGGCTCAAAGGGAGTCAAAGATGCTAGATGGAAGCCAATAGAACTGAATGATCTAAAAGAAATTAAGCAGGCTGTTGTTAATTATGGCTTGCATTCTGCATTTGTTAAGGAAATGATAAAGACTTGGGCCTCTAATGTCAGAGCTACCCCCCATGATTTCTCTCAGTTAGTGTCTGCAGTTTTAGATGATGGACCTTCCTTGATGTTTGGAATTTATTTCAGAGAAGAATCCAAACATATGGAACAGCAAGGAAGAGCAAAAGGTGTGGAGGTTTCCCAAGATCAAATTCTTGGTGTAGGAGCATATGCTGATCCACAGGTCCAAGCTCTTTATGACGAAGAAGTATTATGTCTATGTCACCAAGCAGCCTTAAATGCTTGGAATAGGATACAAGATCCAGCGAAAAGGGTCGAATCATATACAAGGATTAGGCAGGGACAGAGAGAACCCTTTATTGACTTTTTGCAAAGATTAATTAAGGCTCTGGACATAGGGGTAACAGACCCAGAAGCTAGACGAATACTTCTTGAATCTCTAGCTTTTGAAAATGCAAATGTAGATTGCAAAAAGATAATTGGGCCTTTAAAGTCTAGATCAGCACCTATGGATGAATGGATTCAGCATACGATGAATGTTGAGACGTTTAGCTATAATGATGAATCTTGGGTAGGAGAAGCAATTTCCAAAGCAATGAGGAGACATCAAACTGCCAGGTGTTTTAATTGTGGTAAATTAGGGCATCTGCAAAGGGATTGCAGACAAAGAACTTCTAGGAATAATATCTCCTCTGGGAATGACAAAAATAGGAGACCTCGGCCTTCAGGTATATGTAGGAGATGCGGTAAAGGCCGACATTGGTCCAACGAATGCAGGTCAACAACAGACAGACAAGGAAACCCGATACCATCGGGAAACCCCTTGAGGGGCCTCTCGCAGGCCCCCAAGCCAACAGCGGCCCAGTCATTCCCAGTCACAGTGGAGAACGTGCCTCACCAAGAAAACTAAAAGCTCCAATTTCTGCTGTAAAAAGTAATACTGGTCTAAAGGATGAATTACATGTGGAGGACGAGTCAAAAAATCCAGTAGGACAGAGTAAACGTATATTTTGGCAGACTTCTATTAATGATCAAAGACCAAAGCTAAGAGTCTGTATAAATGGCATTTTTATTGAAGGCTTATTAGACACAGGTGCGGATGTAAGTATCATTACTCCAGAATCTTGGCATCCGAATTGGCCTCTTCAAGAGGTAGATGTTCAGTTCCTGGGAATTGGAACCCTGTCTCGTGTAAAACAAAGCACAAGATGGGTCGAATGCATAGGGCCTGAAGGGCAAATAGGAAGACTAAGGCCATATATAGCCAATATTGCAATAAATTTATGGGGCCGTGACCTGCTACAACAATGGAATACCCAGATTAACATTCCTGCAGTCTCAGGAACTCATAATTCTGGGAAGGATGTAATAAAGTACCATGCACAAAGGTCACCAGCCATTCAGGCTGTACAAGAACATAAAACAACTAACAAACCTTTAGAGGTACCAACAGCCCTACCTTTAAAATGGCTAACTGAGAAGCCAATATGGGTTAAACAATGGCCTTTAGCTGAAGATAAATTACAGGCATTGGAACAGCTGGTACAAGAGCAACTAGATGCTCACCATATTGAGGAATCAACCAGCCCTTGGAATTCTCCTGTGTTTGTTGTAAAAAAGAAATCTGGTAAATGGAGAATGGTGACAGATCTAAGAGCTGTCAACAAGGTAATTCAACCTATGGGCCCACTACAATCTGGAATTCCTTTGCCTTCTCTATTACCAAAAGGATGGCCTCTTATAGTTATTGATTTGAAAGATTGTTTTTTCACTATACCTTTACAAGAAAAGGATAGAGAAAAATTTGCCTTCACAGTGCCTACTTATAATAATTCTCAGCCTACTAAGAGATATCAATGGACTGTCCTCCCACAGGGGATGCTCAATAGTCCCACATTGTGCCAATATTTTGTAAGTAAGCCATTGGAAATAATTCGTAAACAATTTCCCAAGTCAATAATTTATCATTATATGGATGACATTTTGTTATCTGATTCAAATAAAGATACTTTGGAAAGGATGTTTGAAGAAGTAAAGAAAGTCTTGCCTAAATGGGGATTACAAATTGCCCCTGAAAAAATTCAAAGAGGAAATTCTATTAATTACCTAGGTTACAGAATAGGGTTAGAGAAAATTAAAACACAAAAGGCACAAATTAGGAGAGACAGGTTACAGACTCTTAATGACTTCCAAAGATTGTTAGGAGACATTTCCAGTCTACGACCAGCTGTTGGGATAACACCTGATCTAATAGTTCATTTAAACAAAACCTTAGATGGTGATAAAGATTTGAATAGTCCCAGAAAACTGACAGCTGAAGCAGAAAAGGAACTGACAATGATTGAGGAAAAATTACAGGAGGCACATGTGGATAGGGTGAACCCAAATCTTAGCTGCATCCTAGTCATATTGCCTTCCAGAATTTCTCCTACAGGGATTTTAATGCAGAGGGAAGATACTATTTTAGAGTGGATATTTATGCCTAATAAACCAAGTAAAAAATTAAAAACTTATGTGGAAAAAGTCTCTGAATTAATTATAAAAGGTAAGCTGAGACTTCGTCAACTAGCAGGTATAGACCCGGCAGAAATTATAGTGCCTTTTACTACTGAGGAAATAAAAAAGTTATGGGAAGACAATGAACCATGGCAAAGAGCTTGTGCTAATTTTTTGGGAGAAATTAATAGCAACTACCCCAAAAGTGATAGACTTAACCTCATAAAGAGAACTTCTTGGATTCTTCCTAGAATTGTACGTGATGCTCCAATAACTGGAGCCCGTACGTTTTATACTGATGCAAATAAATCAGGGAAAGCCGGTTACAAGTCAGATGAATTGAGTAAGGTGGAACAAAGCCCTTATAATTCTGTCCAAAAGGCAGAATTATATGCCATTCTTATGGTGCTAAGGGACTTTAAAGAACCTCTTAATATAGTTACAGATTCACAATATGCAGAAAGAGTTATCTTGCATATTGAAACTGCTGAATTTATTCCAGATGACACAGAGTTGACTTCATTGTTTATCCGGGTACAAGATATAATTAGGAATAGGCTTTGTCCAATGTACATAACACACATCCGGTCCCATACGGGTCTGCCTGGTCCTCTAGCACAAGGTAATGCAGAGATTGATCAATTATTGATTGGAAGTGTGTTGAAGGCCTCAGAATTTCATAAAAAGCATCATGTCAATAGTAAAGGCCTAAAGAAAGAATTTTCCATTACATGGCAACAAGCTAAGGACATTATAAAGAGATGTCCTACTTGTTCTTTCTATAATCAAACACCGTTGCCTGCAGGGAGTAACCCAAAGGGTACTCAAAGGAATGAAATCTGGCAGATGGATGTGTTTCACTTTATGGAATTTGGTAAATTAAAATATGTACACCACACCATAGACACATATTCAGGTTTTCAATGGGCTACTGCCCTGAGCTCAGAAAAGGCCGATTCAGTAATCACACATTTATTAGAAGTTATGGCCATCATGGGTATACCTGCACAAATAAAGACAGACAATGGTCCAGCATATGTATCTAAGAAAATGAAACGCTTTTTTGATTATTATAATATAAAACACATTACAGGTATACCAAATAATCCTACAGGTCAGGCAGTTATAGAAAGATCAAATCGTACTATAAAGGATATGCTGAACAAACAAAAAGGGACGGAAAATACCCCCAGAAATAGATTGCATAATGCTTTATTAACCTTGAATTTTCTTAACGCTAATGAGAAAGGAACAACAGCGGCAGAAAGACATTGGATAATGGAAAAGTCTGCTGAACTAAATCAACCAATTTATTTCAAAGATGTGCTGACCTCTCAATGGAAGCCAGGAGATGTGCTACGTTGGGGAAGGGGTTTTGCTCTTGTCTCCACAGGAGAGGAAAAATTGTGGATACCATCAAAATTAATAAAGGTTCGGTTTGAAGAGGAGAAGCCCCTTGGAAAAGAAAAATAATTCATTCACAAGGATGATGATCATACTGATGGTAAGAAAAGCATATAGGTTGGGGGCAGGGTTCTTTTCTTATCTCCACAGGAAACCACTCATCTTCAAAGAACTTAAGGGACTCTGGATATTTAAATACTGATGGATGGACACTAGTTACAACCTAATATGGATCAACACAGAACCTGAATAGGTTTAGTAAGTATAAAACATTTTTTTAAATATATATATATATATATATATATATATATACACATTACTGTGCTTTTATTTATATGTATATAGAGCTGGTTTTGGAGTTGGACTATGGCTCAGTCCCTCTTCAATTCCAAGCCTGTTGATAAGAGATATCTCAGAGATTCTGTCTCAGGTCAGGAGCCATGAAATGGGACAGAATAATAATAGTAATAATGATGATGATGATGATGATGATGATGATACTTGATAAACTTTCTTTGCCTTTCCTCATATCTGTGTCTGTCTTTATTATACCTTCCATCAAATATATATGTCTGTATATGTCTTTGTAGATAATGTTTACCTTTCCTGTAACAAACAACAAATTTTCCTTCAGTAATCTTTGAAGTTTCCAGGATGAAGATGGGGCCCCACAACATCAATTTCACCTGGTTACTATGACGTCATGTTTTTAATAGCGCTAAAATTAGACCTTTTTTTTTTTGGTTTTTTTTGGTACCAACTACACAAGACAGTTTCAAATGGTGTACAATTTTGACAACACTCTGGCCGGACCTCCTCAAAACACTCAGAGGCTAGTTACAATTTCCTCGACCAAATGTTATTCTGGGAATTTTACCATCATTTGCTTTCATGGGACCCCCTGAGAAGAACGTCGCCCCCATGTCAGCTAGAAGCAATCTTAGAGGACGACGCCCCCTCTCCCAACAGAGTTTGCCCTTTGGTTTAGGGACATCATTTAGTAGTTGGTATAGGGTTGAGGGGATGGGGGAGGTATTATATGGACTCAGGGGTGTTTATGAAAAAAAAAAGGGGGGGGATTACCTGGTTTGATGGGATGATTGGTATTTGTGAATTATTGTTATTAGAAAATTGCATTGGTGTTGATTCTTGTATATTGAACATTGTATGTGAGTATGCTTCTACCTCTATTGTATGAGAGTATGCTTCTAACTCTGTTTAAAACAATTGTCATATTGAGATATTTATCATATTGCAATGTACATTTCTACCTCTGATATTATTTGTATAATGACATTGTTTACATTTGGGGATATTGTCCTCATTTATTGCACAGTTGTTTATTGTCTTAGTCTTTAAGTTAGATAGGTATTGAGAATTATATAGATCAGTAGTCATCTATGTTTGTCATTTATAATTAGACTAATCAGGTTCGTTAGATAAATAGAGATTATACTCAGAATAGATAGATAATCTTCAACCTCTTCAAAGAGCTGTAGAAAATGGCCTTTAATTTAACTCAGAGTTCCATGGTAGACAAATAATTTGGTAGTGAGACACAATTGCTCCTGGCAACACCAATCTATTCCCGAGAGAATGTTGAGCACCAAAGACACTCCACGTGGAGCCTTTCTTCTTGGCAGAACTGGCCTTTGTGCAAAGAAATGCCCATACCTCAACCTCTGACAGATACAGAGCATCCATAAATGGATAAAACAGGACTGTCATATCCTGCCAAGACAGGGTAAGATAGTTCTGAAAAGTTTCTTGCCTTTGAAAATGGTATGTCAGTTACGTTAGGCCTTAGCCAAAATTGGTTGCTTCAACGCTGCAAACGTGACTTTGGGTGATTGTCCAGGTAGCTAGTTGTCTCTGTGATTTGTTGCATGTTTTAGAAGTGGTTTGAATGCACTTCCTAATTACTCAGGTAACATTATTTTCCTTCTCAGATCTTCGATGGGGTTGAAGACTATATAAATGTAGTTACTTTCCTCTCATGACTTGGCCAAGTTATTTATTATACAAGACTTAAGCTAGTTGGAATAGGATATCTGTGCTTATTGTATATAATTTCATAGTAGGTTTAGAACTCTCTTACTTAAACAAAAGGGGGAGGTGTTGCGGGAGCTCCTTCTGCTCCTTCAGCCAATAGCCACTGAGATACCAGCCCATTGGGGCGTGGTCTCTCTTTTTAAAAATGCGGCCACTTCCCTCCGCTCGCTCTCTGGCTTCCGGCTCCGCTTCTGATGACTAGGCTCCCTTCCTGATTGCGCAGAGGGCTGTTGTCTGGGACGGTGATCTGTAAGTTTTTTCCCCTTTAAATAAATAACCATTCTATTAATCATAATTCCAAACTGGTGTGGGATTGTTTGTGATTTACACCATCAATACCACAGTGTCAGGCTTCTGGGTTCAATGAGGACTTTTAGAGCTCTATCATGGCTTGCCACAGCACACAAGGCTTGTCTCACTTGCTCAGACCTGCTCCATGTCTGTTGCTGTCCATGGCAACCATCATATGGCATTGTCTCCAAAATTCTGGGGTCTTTTGATGTAACTGAGTTGCACTTTCCCCAAGAGCACTCCTGCACTCTGTCCATGGTGCCAAGTCTCAACTTCTCTGCATGACCCCTTCAGGCCTTGGTTTCAACAGCTACTGAGGCTGCACCTTCCAATGACCTCTTCTGGCCTCTCATGGTGCCAAGCCTCAGCTGCTCTTCATGACCCCTTCATACATTAACAACCAGTCCCATTTGGGAAAGTATTCCATATGACCTAAGTTGGCTGCCAGCATGAAGTACAACCTTGACACGCTTTGGAAAACAACTTCTGTGTATTGACCAGAGATGTCCCCTGAATGACGCTGCTCTATTCTTGACCACAGCTGACTCGTCTGTCTCAGCTGACCAGAACCATAGATGCTTGATGGGAAGAAACACAAGGGTCCAGAGAGATTCTTTAAGGGACTCTCAAACTTCCCTCAGAAAGGTCACAAGCCAGGCTGCCATTGTCTCCACTGCTCTCAGAGTTCTTTTTTAACAAGACCCTACACAACTGTTCCCTGAAGACTCAACACTCAATGGCTTTTCTAGCCCAAGATTCCAAAGTACTTCCTCAATTTTCACACAAATAGCATGGTTAGGACAGTTGCAGGAACACCCACTCTATGACCCTGGAAACAAATGCTGTCTTAGCTGGAGTTACTGTTGTGGTGATAAAGCACCATGACTCACAGCAACTTGAGGTGGAAAGTATGTGTTGACTCTTGACTTCTTTATCACACTGGATCCTCAGAGGAAGTCTAGAAAGGAACACTAACAGGCTAAGGACCTTGAGGCAGTTTTCAGGCCACAAAGGTGTACTGCTTACTGGCTTATTCAATGTGGTTTGTTCAGTCTGTTTTTATATAGAACTCAGGACCATCATCCCAGGTTTGTTACCACCCACAATGGACTGCCCTCTCCATATCAATCAGTAACTAAGAAAAAGCCCTTCTGGCTTGCTTCTGATCCTGTGAAGGGATTTCCTCAGTTGAGGTTTCCTCCACTGAGAAGACACAAGCTTGTTTCAAGTTCACACAAAGCTAGCCAGCACAGAGGTCTTCCCTTGTGGGAGGCACTGTGTTCCTGCAGGCAAGGCTTGAGGTTCAAAAAGACTTCTGCCTTTCCCACTGGGCTCCCTGCTTCCTGCTTCCTGCTTCTCCTTTGAGATGTGTGCTTACTCAGCTTTTCCTGCTGCCCTGCCATTGCTCCACCTTTAGGGAATCTAAAAGTCTGAAAATTTAATCCAAATTAAACTCTGCTTTCTCTAATCTTAGAGAACTGGTCCACGACCACACAGAACTCAAAGGGACTCTCAATGTAGATACAAGAAATGTCCTCCTGGTGCTATCAGATTGATCTAAGATGGTGACTGTGGAACCGGAAACCACCCCTACTTCTAATCCCCCACCTGCAGAAGAGAATAAAACAGAATCCAGTCAGGAGGTTGCCAACCCAGAGCACTATATCAAACACCCTCTCCAGAACAGGTGGGCACTCTGGTTTTTTAAAAATGATAAAAGCAAACTTGGCAACCAAACCTTTGATTGATCTCTAAGTTTGATACTGTTGAAGACTTTTGGGTTCTACACAACCATATCCAGTTGTCTAGTAATTTAATGCCTGGCTGTGACTACTCACTTTTTAAGGATGGTATTGAGCCTATGTGGGAAGATGAGAAGAACAAACGGGGTGGTCGATGGCTCATTACATTGAACAAGCAGCAGAGACGAAGTGACCTCGACCGCTTTTGGCTAGAGACACTGCTGTGCCTTATTGGAGAATCTTTTGATGACTACAGCGATGATGTATGTGGAGCTGTTGTCAGTGTTAGAGCTAAAGGTGATAAGAGAGCAATATGGACTACTAAGTGTGAAAACAGAGACGCAGTCACACACATAGGGAGGGTATACAAGGAAAGGTTAGGACTTCCTTCAAAGATAGTAATTGGTTATCAGTCCCAAGCACACACGGCTACAAAGAGAGGCTCCATCACTAAAAATAGGTTTGATGTTTAAGAAGACACCTGAGTGTTCTCACAGGAGACTGTGTCACACAATCGAGATTGGGAGCTGAACCAAAGCCTCATCTAAGCAGAGTGGACTGCACTGAAGTTTGATTCCATCTAAATGTTGCTAAGATATAAGAGAAGTCTCATTCGCCTTTGTCTTATACCTCTGTGTTCATTTCTTCCCTTCCTCCCCACAATTTTTTGCTAGTGTGTTCACTACCCCAATGAAAGAATTACAGTATACACCACCCCAGAATCCGCAGGTGTGTTCCTGGCCCACATTGTAACAGCTGGGTAGAATTACCATGATACACACATTTGCCTTTCCACAGTATTCGTAAAAGAACTCGCATTTCTGTTACCTTAGCAGGAAAAGATCTGTTTCTGCTCCACTCCGTGCAGGAGCGTGTTTTGCTGGTGAAAGTCTGCAGTATTCTAGCAACCTCATGTCCTTCCACAGCGTTCTCCTTGCTGGCCTCTTGCTGATGGCTGCTAGAGTTTAATTTATTTGCTTCCCTCCTTGGATAACATTACTGACTCTGATTTCAGTTTTTCATTTGTTTTGGTTTTGTTTTTTTTTCCTCATGTAACATTGGTGAAGTATCCAGGAATATGACAGAAACATGGAATGAACATTAAATTTGTGCAAACAAAAAAAATGTCCTCCTTACAGATGTGGTAGGGTAGGGATTAGGAGTGTGATGGGATAGAGGGGCTGTCTGAGTTTCTATGGATTTAGGGCAGGAACGGAAGCATTGTGTCCAAACTGAGATCCCGAAAATGTGAATAAAGAAAGAGAAACCCAAAGACAGGGATGAATCAACACCTGAGGAAAGCCCCAAGGCTCACCAGCCATTCAATATTCCCATCTCTGACACAGCTAAGGTGAGAGGAATGTTACAAATTGCATCTTCAGCAGATCCTCTCTCTCTTGCTGCTAACATGTGATCCCCCTTCTTTATTTCTATGCCCTTTACCTGCAGAGAACCTGAGTGTCAGAGCTCACTGAAGGGAGGTGTGGTAGTCTAAATGTAACTGACCCCCATACTCTAATAGGGAGTGACATGATTAGGAAGTGTGACTGTGATGGAGGGGGTATGGCCTTGTTGGAGGAAGGGTGTCACTGTGGGAGCAGGCTCTGAGGCTTTGTAAGCTTAGTATCCCTCCCAGTGTCTCAGTTGACATCCTGTTGCTTGCAAGATGTAGGGCTCTCAGGTACCCCTGCTGCACTGTCTGCCTGCAGGCTGCCATTCTCCCCATTGTGATGATAATGGACTGAACCTCTGAACTGTCAGCCACCCCAGTTACATGTTTTCTTTTTTAAATTTATTTATTTATTTCTATTCAAAAATTTACACTTCCTACCCTCCTCCCATTTCCCTCCTGCTCCCCCACAAACCCTCTTCTCTCCCTCTCTCTCCTTAAGAGAGGGCAGGGAACCCTGTTCTGTGGGAAGTCCAAGACACTCCCCCCCCTACATCCAGGCCTAGGAAGCTCTGCATCCATGTAGACTAGGGTCCCAAAAGGCCAGTACATGCATTAGAAACAAGTCCCAGTGCCATTATCATTGGCTTCTCAGTCAGTCCCCATTTTCAGCCACATTCAGAGTCCAGTTTGATTGCATGCTCATTCATTCTCCATCTAGCTGGATTTAATGAGCTCCCATTAGAACAGGCACACTGTCTCAGGGGGTGGACCAACACCTTGCAGTTCAGACTTCCTTGCTCATCTCCTCCCTCCTTCTCCTCTTCAAGTGCACCTTGGGAGCTCAGGTTGTTGCTCTGATGAGGGTCTCTGTCTCTATCTCCATCCATAGGCGGATGAAAATTCTATGGTGATATTAGAGATAAACATCAGTGTGATAGTGGGACATTGACAGTTCAGACACCCTCTGCTCTGCTGCGCAAGGACCTAGCTGGGGACATCCCTGTGGACACCTGGGATCCCCTCTAGAGCCAAGTCTCTTGCCAACCCTAAAATGGCTTCCTTAATGGAGATAGCTTCTTCCCTGCTCCTATATCCACCCTTCTTCCACATCCACCCTCCAACTCCCCCAAGCTGTTGCCAGTCCTTCCTTTCTCCTTTCTCTCTCCCCCTCTTCCCTTCCTCCAACCTCACCCCCGCCCCTACCCCTACCACCACGCTCCCAACTTTTGCCCAGCAATCTTGTTTTCTTCCAATTTCCAGGAGGATTTATATATATTTTTCTTTGGGTTCACCTTGTTATTTGGCTTCCCTAGGCTTGCGAACTTAGGCTTAAACCTGTGTTTATGGCTAGATTCCACTAATGAGTGAGTACATGGCATATTCATCTTTTTTGGGTCTAGGTTATCTCATTCAGGATAGTGTTTTCTATTTTCATCAATTTGCATGCAAAATTCAAAATGTCACTATATTTTACCATTGCATAGTACTCTAATGTGTATATATTCCACTCTTTCTTTATCCATTCTTCCATTGAGGGGCATCTAGGTTGTTTCCAGGTTCTGGCTATTACAAATAAGGCTGCTATGAACATAGTTGAACAAATGCTTTAGCAGTATGACTGGGCATCCCTTGGGTATATTCTCAAGAGTGGAATTGCTGGATCCTGGGGTAGGCTGATCCCAAATTTCCGGAGAAACTGCCACACTGCTTTCCAAAGTGGTTGCACAAGTTTGTATTCCCACCAGCAATGGATGAGTGTTCCTGTTACTCCACATCCTCTCCAGCAAAGCTATCATAGATGTTTTTGATTTTAGCCATTCTGTCAGGTGTAAGATGGTATCTCAAAGTTATTTTGTTTTGTATTTCCCTGATCGCTAAGGAGGTTGAACATGACCTTAAGTGTCTTTTGGCCATTTGAATTTCATCTGATGATAATTCTCTCTTCAGTTTAGTACCCCATTTTTAATTGGGTTAATTAGAATTTTCATGTCCAGTTGCTTGAGTTCTTTATATATCTTGGAGATCAGACCTTTGTCTGATGTGGGGTTGGTGAAGATCTTCTCCCAGTCAGTAGGTTGCCTTTTTGTTTAATGATAATGTCCTTTGCTTTACAGAAGCTTCTCAGGTTCAGGAGGTCCCATTTATTCACTGTTGCTCTTGTCTGCGCTACTGGGGTTCTACGTAGGAGGTGGTCTCCTGTGCTCATGTGTTGCAGTCTACTTCTCACTTTGTCTTCCCTCAGGTTCAGTGTGTTCAGTTTGATATTGAGGTCTTTAATCCATTTGGACTTGAGTTTTGTGCATGGTGAGAGATATGGATCTATTTTCATTCTTCTACAGGTTGACATCCAGTTATGCCAGCACCATTTATTGAAGATGCTTTCTTTCTTCCAATGTATATCTTTTGCTCCCTTGTTGAAAATCGGGTGTTTATAGGTTTGTGGGTTAATATCTGGGTCTTCAATTCGATTCCATTGTTTGACTTCTCTGTTTTTATGACAGCACCAAGCTGTTTTCATTATTGTAGCTCTGTAATAGAGTTTGCAGTCAGGGATGGTAATGCCTCTGGAAGTTCCTTTATTGTATAGGATTGTTTTGGCTATCCTGGGTTTTTTGTTTTTCCATATAATGTTGATTATTGTTCTCTCAAGTTCTGTGAAGAACTTTGTTGGGATTTTGAGAGGGATTGCATTGAATTTATAGATTGCCGTTGGTAGAACTGCCATTTTTACTATGTTGATCCTACCCATCCAAGAGCATGGGACATGCTTCCATTTTCTGGTTTCCTCTTCAATTTCTTTCTTCAAAGCCTTAAAGTTCTTGAAAAATAGATCTTTCATTTCCTTGGTTAGTGTAACCCCAAGATACTTTATGTTATTTGTGGCTATCTTGAAAGGTGAAGTTTTCCTGATTTCTCTCTTTGCTTCTCTATCCTTTGTGGATAGAAGGGCTACTGATTTTTTGAGTTGCTCTTGTATCCTGCCAAATCACTGAAGGTATTTATAATCTGTAGGAGTTCTTCGGAAGAGTTTTTGGAGTCACTGATGTACACAATCATATCATCTGCAAATAATGAGAGTTTGACTTCTTCCTTTCTGATTCAAATCCCCTTGATCTCCTTATGTTTCCTCATTGCTTTTGCTAGAACTTCAAGCACTATGTTGAAGAGATATGGTGAGAGTGGACAGCCTTGTCTTTTTCCTGAATTTAGTGGAATGGCTTTGAGTTTCTCTCTATTTAATTTGATATTAGCTGTTGGTTTGCAGTATATTACTATTATTATATTTAGATATGATTCTTGTATCCCTAACCTCTCCAAGACCTTTATCATAAAGGGGTGTTGAATTTTGTCAAATGCTTTTTTAGCATCTAATGAAATGATCATATGATTTTGTCTTTCAGTTTATATAAATGATAGATTACATTGATTGATTTTCATATTTTGAACCAGCCCTGCATCTCTAGAATGAAGCCTACTTGATCATAATGGATGATTCGTTTTGATGTGTTCTTGGATTTGGTTTGCCAGTATTTTACTGAGAATTTTTGCATTAATGTTCATGTGTGAGATTGGTCTGTTATTCTCTATCTTGGTTGAGTCTTTGTGTGCTTTTGCTATCAGGGTAACTATAGCTTCATAAAAATAGTTTGGCAATGACTCTTCTGTTTCTATTATGTGAAACACCTTAAGAAGTTTATAAGAGTTACCATGGTCATGGTGCCTCTGGAGAGCAATAGAAATCTTCCTACAGGAGGAAAACACCACATGGGCCCAGGCACTTGCTCTTCAAGCTGAGTCAAAGAGCCACACACAGATATTTAGGCTTTAAAATTGGCTTAACTCTTTACAAGTTTGCTTCTAAAGGTCATAGATTCCAGCCAACATGGAGGGCACAGATTTCTCTGGTCATAGTGTACAATGTGCTTGACGGGGACGGTATGGGGCCAAGATAATGTTCTCTGGAAGCAGAGGCAGAGCTTTCTTCTTGTTCTGATCACCAGGTCCCAAATAAATACACCAATGCTTACATTAATTATAGAATGTTTTGCCCATAGTTCAGGCTTATTACTAACTAGCTCTTAATACTTGATCTAACCCATTTCTCTTTGTCTACATTTTGCCACTTGTCTTCATGGCTTTATTTGTTCCTCTGCCAGATGGATTGCATCTCTCTCCCTGACTCTACCTTTTCAGTATTTTCAGTTTGCTTTTCCTGCCTAGCCTTATTCTCCCTTCTATAGACAATAATCAGCTTTTATTATCGACCAATGGAAGCAACATAAAATGGCAGTTTACAGAAACATAATTCCACAGCAGTTCTCTTTCAGGTTCTCTATTTGTGCCAAGAGCAACAGCACCAGCTGTGGACAGTGAGCACACTTCCTCATTCCTGCCAGTGAGCACACTTCCCCATTCCTGCCTGTTCCTTCATGTTCTTTCCCAGAAACAGGCTGTCCAGGAGATGAAACAAGGTCAAAATAAGGCAGATGACATTCTGTAGCACTGACAGTTAATATTGGGGTGGCAAGACCTGTAGACATACCTTTCTTGACTTGAGACCCTGAAATTACTTCCTCCTTCTTGACTGTCGTATTTGCATCCAAATGGATAAGCTACCTAGTACATAGTAACATCCCCTCCTCTATCCACGCTAAGGAAAGGGAATGACTGTCCACAGGTATTCTGTCAGATGTGTGACTCCCGCAGTACCATGTGTCCTTATGGGGAAATGGGCTCGTTTTATCATTGAGCAGAGCTCACTAAGGTCACAATAACCATGGAGTCTCATCATCATGATGGAGAGCTCATCATCATGGAGGCCACCCTGTTATTTGGCTGGTTCTTGATTGGCCATGATGTCACAATGGAGACAAGAATATGCAATGGCACCTTATAGGTTAGTGACACCATGATCATAGCTAATGTCAAGTTCTCCACTGCCATCAAGATTAACGCAAACACATGCAGTGAACCATAATGGTGGCACCCACAAAACTCCACGGTGCCACTGATCCTTCAGGAGATCACCTCACCCATTTCATGTCAAACCAAGGAAGAGACAGATGAATCCTATGGTCTCCTGTTTGCTTTTAGTTTTTCAGCTTTGTTTTGTTTCATTATGATACATTGTTGTACTTGCTAGAGTTACAGGTTTGAAAAGAGTTTTCCCAGCCATTTACCTCAAACCCTAGCCAGGAAACAAATGCAAGTGGCCCTTTGGACAGCTATACTGGAAAAGTTCCTGTGATTTTGCAGTAGCCCACAGACAACGTGGGAAAGCACATCCCACATAGGACCCGAGGGATAGATTGCCAAGGCTAGAAAAGATGTTGCAGGAAGCAGATGCAACAGCTGGAGGCCAAGAGCCATCTTGTGTGGGGTGGAAGCTGGATGCAGGCTACACCTCCTCTTGAAGCCTGCTCTTTCTCCATTGTATCTCCGGTTTATTTTTTCCTGAAGGAAAAAGAGAATTATTTACCTTCTTGGAATTCTTCACTCCTGTTGCAAGATTTTTTCTTTTTTTTTCTTTTTTATTAAATTATATAATTTTACAAATTTTCACCTCCTCCCCACCTCCCAGTTCCTTTCCCCTCCCCATGCCCCCTCTCCCTCCCTCTCCAGTCCAAGGAGCAGTCAGGGTTCCCTGCCCTGTGGGAAGTCCAAGTTCCTCCTCCATCCATCCAGGTCTTGGAAGGCGAGGATCCAAACAGACCAGGTTCCCACAAAGCCAGTATATACAGTATAATCAAAACCCAGTGCCATTGTTCTAGGTTTCTCAGGAAGCCCTCCTCGTCATCCACGTTCAGAGAGTCCGGTTTGATCACATGCTCCATCAGTCCCAGTCCTGTTGGCCTTGGTGAGCTCTTATTAGATCAGTCCCATTGTCTAGATTTATTCAACTATGTTCATAGCAGCATTACTTGTAATAGCCAGATCCTGGAAACAACCTGGATGCCTCACAATGCAAGAATGGATAAAGAAAATTGTGCAATATATACGCATTAAAGTTTTTTATTTTTAGCTCATTTTCGTTCTCTCTTTTTAATATTTTTGCACAACCGATCCTTGGATACTCCTGGTTTTGTTTTGCTTTCAAGTTACAATGATAGGGGCAGGTTGAAGAAACGAAGAGGCTGATGCCATCCCTCTGCCCGTTCTCTCAGTTTGAATTTATATTGTTTCGCATTCTTTAGATGGTAGGAACTTCACACCAGACTGTACTATTAGAAGCAGTTTATCCTTTAAATGCTGTGTCCCTCTGCTGCCTGGTACAGCTGTCTCTCCGGCAGTGGTGATTTTGATATATGAAATATGAAATTCAACCAGGAACAAGTCTTTAGGAGAGTTCCAGGGTTTCAGTCACTCCTGGGTATTTGATCAGCCAATCTCCCTAGACAGAACCAAACAGATACAGAACGAGGTTTTTGTGAACTCTCTGCCTCCACCATGCAATTGTTGAATGAGGAAGTCACATCTTTGGGGCAATGAATTCACGAGTTGCCCATGAGGCACGGATGGGGAGGATTCCACTAGTCATGGCATCTTTACAGGAACAACCTGACTGTCCCATGTCTCCTTCTTCCTGAACGTGCACACCAAGGCAGCAGAAACATGCCATTGCCGTTTTATATCCGCCACACTTATAATCTACATGCCTCTAGCAGAGGACTCATAGCTAGGGCATGTCAGGCTGCTTTGGATGTCAGGGTCTCCACACTCCTATGGAGGATGCAGATAAGTTGAAGAGGTACTTCCATTTTTCTTTCTATGAACTAGCTGAATTTTTTGAAAACCTGGCGATTCCTACACTACAAAAATCAAACCAAGCACAGTCTATATGCTTCCTCTAAGCGAAAAGTATGCTTTCTCAGGTGCCTGTCTGTGATACATTACAGGTTTCCATAAATGTTTTATGGCCAAAGCGTTTAGAATTGTGCCCCATTCTGTATTCATTTATTTCATTCATTTATCAATTGTTAGAAATATTTATTTATTTTACATCAAAGCCATAGTTTCATTACCCTCCTCTCCTCCCACCCCTCCCCCACCTCCCTCCTGCACACCTCCTATCCATTCTTCCTCTTTCTATTCAGAAAAGCTCAGGCTTCCCATGGATATCAACTAATATGGCTTATCTAGTTGCAGTAAAACTAAGAACCGTGCCTTGTATTAAGAATGGGCAAAGCAAATCAGTAAGAGGACTAGGGTCCCAAAAGCCAGCAAAAGAGTCAGAGACAGTCCCTGCTGCTACTGTTATGTGTCCTACAAGAAAACCAGGCTACACAACTGCCACATGTATGCAGACTGCCTAAGGCAGTCCCATGCAGGCTCCATGACTGTCAGTTTAGTCTCTGGAAACCTATGAGCCCAGGTTACTTGATGCTGTAAGTTTTCTTGGGATGTCCTGGACCCTTCTGTCTCTACAGTCCTTCTACCCTCTGTTCAGCATTGTTCCCTGAGCTCAGTCTAACATTTGACTGTGAATCTCTGCTTCTGTTTCCACAGCTGTTGCAGGAAGCCTGTCTGATGACTACTGTTTGATTAGTTTGGCTAAGGGTTTGTCAATCTTGTTGATTTTCTCCAAGAACCAGCTTTTTGTTTCATTGATTCTTTGGATTGTTTTCTGTGTTTCTATTTCGTTGATTTCTGCCCTCAGTTTGATTATTTCCAGTCTTCTACTCTTCCTAGGTGAATCTGCCTCTTTTTTTTTCTACAGCTTTCAGGTGTGTTGTTAAGTCTCCAATGAGTGCTTTCTCTGTTTTCTTTAAGTGGGCACTTAGTGCTATGAACTTTCCTCTTAGCACTGCTTTCTTTGTGTCCCATAGGTTTGAGTATGTTGTGTCTTTGTTTTCATTAAATTCAAGAAAGACTTTAATTTCCTTCTTTATTTCTTCCTTGACCCAGGTGTGGTTCAGTAGTTGACTGTTCAGTTTCCATGAGTTTGTAGGCTTTCTGGGGGTAGCATTGTTGTTGAATTCTAATTTTAATCCATGGTGATCCGATAAGACACAGGTGGTTACTAATATTTTTTGTAACTGTGGAAGTTTGCTTTGTTACCGAATATATGGTCAAATTTCGAAAAGGTTCTGTGAGCCGCAGAGAAGAAGGTATATTCTTTCCTATTTGGGTAAAATGTTCTATAGATGTCTGTTAAGTCCATTTGGTTCATTACCTCCATTAAGTCTTTTAATTCTCTGTTAGGTTTCTTTCTTATTGACCCGTCCATTGGTGAGAGAGGAGTATTGAAGTCTCCTACTATTAATGTGTGTGGTTTGATGGCTGCCTTGAGTTCTAGTAATTTTTTCTTTTACATAAGTGGGTGCTTTTATATTAGGGGCATAGATATTCAGGATTGAGACTTCATTCTGATGGATTTTTCCTGTTATGATTATAAAGTGTCCCTTTCCATCTCTTCTGATTGATTTTAGTTTGAAGTCAACTTTGTTAGAAATTAGTATGGCCACACCCACTTGTTTCTTAGGTCCATTTGCTTGATAAACCTTTTCCCAACCCTTTACTCTGAGTAGATGTCTGTCTTTGTGGTTGAGGTGTGTTTCTTGTAAACAGCAGAATGTTGGATCCTGTTTTTGTATCCAATCTCTTAGCCTGTGCCTTTTTATAGGTGAATTGAGTCCATTGATATTCAGTGATATTAATGACCAGTGGTTGTTAACTCCTGTCATTTTTTTCTAGTAGTAGAGTTTGTGTGTTACCCTTCTTTGAGTTTGCTTGTGAAAGGTCGCTAGATGTCTGAGTTATTGTGGGCATTGTTGGACTCCTTGGTTAGTGATTTTCCTTCTATTACTTTCTGCAAGGCTGGATTTGTGGCTACGGATTGTTTAAATCTGTTTTTGTCCTGGAATATCTTGTTTTCTCCATCAATGGTGAATGCAAGCTTTGCTGGGTATAGTAGTCTAGGCACTAGGTTCCCTTAGTGTCTGTAGCACATCTATCCAAGCTCTTCTGGCTTTCCTGGTTTCCATTGAGAAGTCAGGTGTAATTCTGATAGGTTTCCCTTTATATGTTACTTGACCTTTTTCCTTTGAAGCTCTTAATATCTGTTCTTTATTCAGTATGTTTTGTGTTTTCATTATTATATGGCGTGGGGATGCTTTCTTTTGATCCAGTCTATTCGGTGTTCTGTAGGCTTCTTGTACCTTCATACTAATATCCCTCTTTAAGTTGGGGAAATTTTCTTCTATAATTTTGTTGAATATATTTTCTGGGCCTTTGAGTTGTAATTCTTCTTCTTCTTCTACCCCAACTAATCTTAGGTTTGGTCTTTTCATGGTGTCCCAGATTTCCTGGATGTTTTGTGTTAAGAATTTGTTGGATTTGTTTTGTTCTTTAATCTGTGAGTTTATTTCCTCTATAGTATCTTCAGAGTCTGAGATTCTTTCTTCCATCTCTTGTATTCGGTTGGAAATACTTGTCTCTGAAGTTTCTGTTCATTTACTCAGAATTTCCATTTCCAGTCTTCCCTCAGATTGTGTTTTCCTCATTACCTCCATTTCATTTTTCAGGTCTTGTACTGTTTCCCTTACCTGTTTGATTGCTTTTTCTTGTTTTTCTTGGGTATCTTTGAGAGATTTATTTATTTCATCTACTTTTTTGTTTGTCATCTCCGTTTCTTTATGGCAGTTTTTTACCTCCTGTTTAAGGTCCTCTATTATTTTCATAAAGTACTGTTTAAGGTCGATTTCTTCTATTTCTTCTGGAGTAGGGTGTTCAATTCTTGTTGTTTCAGGATGACTGGATTCTGGTGATGTCATGTTGCCTTTCGGGATTTTGGAGTTCTTGCATTGGTGCCTGCCCATCTCTTCCTTCAAATGGAGCTAGGAGAGACTTGGTGACTTGGTCCAATCTTTGCTCTGACTGAATCTGGGTGGATCTCCTCAGTGCCAGAGCAGGAGCTATTCCTTGCAGCACAATCTGAAGGAGCCAGCTCTCCCTTGCTGGAATCCTCAGACCTGCCTTGAGGGCAGCCTTTCACCCCTCTGGGTAGGTGGCTTTGGTACAGGAGCAGGACACTTGAATATACTAGGGTAGGCTGTCCAGAAGGGACTCCACAGCACTGAATCAGGGATTCCTGGTAGGCGAGGGACGCCTCCCAGATGTGTCTTCTGTTATTAAGATCCTGTGTCTTTGTTGGCCAGGGAGTGTGGAGAGGGCCTACCTTGCTGCAGGCAGGCTATTGAAACCAAGAAACTCTGCCCGCTGGTTGCACTCCCTACACATTCCCAGCGCCCTGGAGCTGGAGATGTCATGAACCCGAAGAGGGGAGGAAGAAGGGACAGTTTTTCTGGGTGTAAGCTGGATGAGGTAGGAAGACAGAGGTAGTAGCCAGGGAGACTAGCCCCAGCCGGAAGACTAGGAAGTGTAGGGGGTCAGGGAGTGGTTGTATGTCTCCCAGGCTGCTGCCTAGGGGTCAGGAAGACATTCACCTCCCAGATGTGTCTTCTGGTACTAATATTTGGTGTCTTTGCTGGCCAGGGAGTTTGGAGAGGGCCTACCTTGCTGCAGGCAAGCTATTGAAACAAAGAAACTCCCGTCCACCAGTTGCACTCCCTACACAGTCCCAGCGCCCTGATCAGGCTGAGCTGGAGATGTTATGAACCCGAAGAGGGGAGGAAGAAGGGACGGTTTTTCTGGGTGCAAGCTGGGTGGGGTAGGAAGAGAGAGGCAGTAGCCAGGGAGACTAGCCCCAGCCTGAAGACTCCTTTCAGTTTCTTTATATGGTGGATTACGTTGGAAGATTTTCATATGTGCAGCCATTGCTGAATCTCTGAGATGAAGCCCATTTGATCATGGTGAATGATTTTTTTTGATGTTTTATAGATTCTCTTTGCAAGCACTTTATTGAGTATTTTTGCATCTATGATCATGAAGAAGATTGGTCTAGTAATACTCTTTGTGTTGAGTCTTTGTGTGGTTTGTGTATAACTGTGACTATTGCCACGGACCGCCTCTCGTGGAGACCACCGACCGTGGGAGAACAGGGGTGAAGGCTAGGAGAAATCAGGAATCGGCGAGGAAATGACAGCCACACTCAATAAGGTTGAATATGCTGCTGCAAATTTACTGAAGTTCAAGCTTCAGTTTTATAGGATCACAGAAGGAAGTTGGCAAACAAATTACATGAGAAGAATGATTACAGGCAATAATCAAAAGCTTTACATGAGAAAAATTGATTAGGGACAATTGATTGTTTCCAGTATGTCTTGTGGTTAGGGCCATGTGGGCAGAGCTCTTCTTTGAAATCCGTCTCACACCATTAACCAACTGCTTTCTCATAGCCCTAAATCATATCTGTTCTCATGGTAACCCAAAACACCATTCTTTAGGGTTATACTCCCAAGGCTTGCTCCGACGGTGAATAATTGGTTTCTTAATCTCAAAAATAGCCTGCCTTTCTCTCATATCTAAGATGCACCTGGGCTTTCTCATTCTGGCTAGCCTCTCCTATCATGAGCTCTTTTTGTTCTAGGGTATCCATAAGTTTTCCCAGAGAGAGAGCAAGAGTCCAATATGCCTCAGTAGTTTGGTTATTATTGGTAATATCCTGGAACATCTTGATCTGCTGGCAAGATAAAAGAACTACACAGAATACAGAAACAAAGAACAGGAAAGCTCAATACAGCGCCAGGACTAGCGAGGGCGAGTTTGCTGATCAGGAATCATGACTGTGGCTGATTGCCAGGGAACCGCCTGGGGCTCAGCTCCTGGGAGCGCAGACCCCAGCCCTTCAGCTTTGTTTCATTTATCTGCTACACAGGCGTGACAGCCGTGGGCGTAGCAGACTATAACCTCATAAAATGACTATGGAGATATATCTTTTGTTTTTATTTTTGAAATAATTTGAGGAGTATTGCTGTTAGCTTTCCTTTAAAAATCTGATAGACTTCTGTGCTGAAACCATCTGAACTTGGGCACTTTTTGGTTGGTAGATTTTTAAATGCTGCTTCTATTCCTTGAGGGTGATAAGTCTGTTTAAATTACTTATCTCATGTTGATTGCAAGTTGGTACGTCATTTACACAGAGAAAATTGTCTATTTTTTTCAGACTTTCCAATTTTGTGTAGTAAATTTTTAAATAATGACCTAATAATTCTTTTGATTTCCTCAGTATCTATTGTTATGACTCTGTTTTGATTTTTGATTTTGCTAACGTGGATATTCTTTGTGTCTTTTAGTGAGTACAGATAAAGATTTGTCTTTATTATTGATTTTCTCAAAGAACCAACTTTTGTTTAATTGATTCTTTACATTGCCTTCTTTGTTTCTATTCTGTTTATATCAGCTCTGACTTTGATTATTTCCTGCTGTCTACTCCTCTTGGGTGTGGCTGCTTCTTTTTGTTCTAGAACTTTCATGTGTACTATGAAGTCACTGGTATGAGAATTCTCTCAGTTCTTTATGCAGGCACTTAGTGCTATGAACTTTCCTCTTAGCCCATGTTCGCTGTGTCCCACGAATTTGGGTAAGGTGTACACACATTTCCATTGAATTCTAGGAAGTCTTTCATTTCTTTCTTCTTCATTGACTGGGTGGTAATTCAATAGAGAGCTGTTCAGTTTCTCTGAGTTTGTGGGTTTTCTATTGTTTCTGTTGTTGTTGAAACCCAACTTTAAGCCATGATGGTCTAATAGGTTACAGGGGTCCCTTCAGATTTCTTGTATCTGTTGAGACCTGCTTTGTGAGCAAGTCTGTGATCAATTTTAGAGAAGTCTCAATGAGGTGCTGAGAAGAAGGATTATACTTTTGAGTTAAGATGAAATGTTCTGAAGATATCCAGTAGGTGCATTTAATTCATAACATCTATTAGTTCCATAATTTCTCTGTTTATTTTCTGTCAGAAAGACCTGCCCATTGGTGAGAGTGGTGTGTTGAAGTTTCCCACTATTTGATGTGTGATTTTAACTTTAGTAATGTTCTTTTATAAAAGTGGGAGTCCTTCATTTGAGGCAGATGTGGTCAGAATTGGACTGTCATTCTGGTTGATTTTTCCTTTAAGCATATGAAATATCCTTCACCATCTCTTTTCATTAATTTTTCTTTGATGTCTATTTTGTGAGCTATTAGAATAGCTACACCTGCTTGCTTGCTAGGCCCATTTGATTGGAAAAGCTTTTCCCAATCCTTTATTCTGAGGTAATATCTGCTTTTCATGTTGAGGGGGGGTTTGGTATGCAGCAAAAGAAAGTGTCCTGGTGTCACATCCATTCTTTTAGTCAATGTCTTTTAATTGATGAATTCAGTACACTGATGTGGAGAGATTTTTATGACCACTGACTGTTACTTCCTGTTCTTATGTTGGTGGTAGAGGTCATGGTGGAGTGTGTGTGTTGGTGTGTGTTTGTCTATGTGTGAGTTTCTGTGTGTGTTCGTGTGTGTGTGTGTGTGTGTGTGTGTGTGTCCATATACAGCTTCTATGGATTTTGTCAGTGTGAGATTTTCTTTTACCTATGTTTATATGGGTGTCATTAACTTCCTTGTGTTGGACTTTTCCTTTAGCACCATCTGTAGGACTGGGTTTCTAGAAAGATAATTGTTTAAATTTGACTTTGTCATGAAATATTGTATTTGCTCCATCTATGAAAGTTTTACTGGGTTTATTACTCTGTGCTGGTATCGATAGGCTCTTATTATCTGAAAGAATGCTGTCCAGACCATTCTGGCTTTTAAAGTCTCTATCGAGAAATTGGTGTGATTCTTATATATATGCCTTTATATTTTACTTGGCTTTTTTCCCTTGCAGCTTTTAATATTTGTTTCTTATTCTGCAAATTTAGTGTTGGTTTATTAGGTAGAGTGGGGTCATTCTTTTCTGATCCATCCTTTTGTATTTCTGAAAACTACTTGTGTTTTTACAGTCAAATCCTACTTTTGGTCAGGATAATTTTCTATGATTCTGTACAATATATTCTCTGAGTTTTGGGGCTGGGATCCTTCTCCTCTGATACCTATTCTTAGGTTTGGTCTTTTCATGATGTGACTGATTTCCTGGATGTTTTGTGTTAGGAATTGTATAGATTTAACATTTTCTTTGACTGATGAATCCATTTCTTCTTTCTTGTCTTTACTACCTGAAATTATCTCTTCAATCTCATGTGTTCTGTTAGGGATGCTTGCATCTGTATTTCCTATTTGTTTACCCAGATGTTCCAAATGAAGAATTCCCTCAGTTTGTATTTTTCTATAGTGCTTCTATTCCAATTTTCATGTCTTGAATAGTTTCTAACCTCTGTTTGTTTTTGTAATTGAATTTCTTATCCTGTTTTAAGGGATTTGCTGATAACCTCTAATTTTGTGGTTGTCCTTTCCTTGGTTTGTTTAAGAATACCTTTCTTCTCTCTTTAAGGACCTCTATCCTCATCACAAAGTTGGTACTAAGATTATTTTCTTGAGGTCGATGGACACCGGGAATGAAGTGCTGGCCCCAGAGAGCCCTGAGAGCACCACCGAGGCTGCTGACCTAGTCACCAATACACCACTGGAGGAGACACAGCAGTCCCTGCAGACTGGAGTCAACACAACAACAGCCATGAACAGTGAGGCCAAGACCCAGCAGCCAGCTGCTGCCCCTGGCGCCATCCTCAGTGCTGCAGACACCAAGCCTGACTCTATGAGCAGCAGCACAGACAGTGACATCCCAGGCAGTCTCACATCGGCAGTGCCAGCCTTCGGGGAGAAGACGCTCATAGCAAGGAAGGTTTTGGGGACAGTGAAATGGTTCAACGTAAAGAAGGGTTATGGTTTCATCAACAGAAATGACACCAAAGAAGACATATTTGTACACAAGTCTGCCATAAAGAAATATGCCACCAAGAAGCACCTTCGCAGTGTAGGAGACGGAGAGTCTGTGGAGTTTGATATTGTTGAAGGGGAAAAGGGTGCAGAGGCTGCAAATGTTATGGGTCCTGGTGGAGTGCCTGTTCAAGGCAGTAAACGTGCTTCAGAGCATAACCAGTATAGATGCTACCCAGGTCATAGGGGTCGTCCACGCAATTCCCAGAAATATTACGGGAATACCAAGAGTGGGGAAAAGAAGGAGCAATCAGAATGCACTCATGAAGGCCAAGCTCAACAAGTCCAGCAAAGACACGTGATGGAGGGTGCTGGCCACCATGGTACAAACTGGCGAAGTGCACCAGTTAGACCGGATATGTATCGTAATTACAGAACACAGTTCCGCAGGGGCCCTCCTCGCCAAAGACAGCCCAGAGAGGACAGCAATGAACACTATGTGGAAAATCAAGGAGAGGAGAACCAAGGTCAGCAGCCACCTCAACGTCAAAATCCCTACAACATCAATCACCAACGAAGACGCCCAGAGAACCCCAAGCCACCGGGTGGGAAAGAGATATCAAAAACATCAGATCCACCAGATGAGAAGCTGTCTACCCCCAAGACTGATTAGGGTGTGGCTGAATGAAGGCCAGATTACCATCTAAACCATCACGAGGCTTCGTCATCCAACAAGAAAGGAATATAGAATACCACCAATAAGGAATGAACCTCAGGAGCTTGCTTTTGGACAGCTACCCGGATACACTAGAAATATCAGCATTAACTATGCAGCATGTTTTTGCCTAACACATGTGTTGGGGTTTTATTTGTTAAAGTTTGGTTTTTTCAATATACCTTTAATGTTCTTTGAATTATGTCACCAACCTGCCAACAACTCTCATTAAAGGTCTTAAATACTAATTCAAAAAGATCAACTTCTTGTTCTTAGGCTGTGTTGGAATATTCAGGACATGCTTTAGTGGAATGCCTGGACTCTGGTGGTAGCATGGTGCCCTGGGTGTCAGATGTAGGCTTGGCTTCTGGCGGGCTAGGAGGTTTCTAGCCTGTGTAGGGAGTTGACATAATCTATAAATGTTATAGTTTGAATATGATTGGTCAACATATTCTCATGGGGAGTGGCATTAATAGGAGGTATGGATTTGTTAGAGTGTCCAAGACATTTTTGGAGGACCTATGTCACTGTGGGGTGGGCATGACCATGTTTTAATTTAGAAGACTTTGGGCTATGTTACTTTGTGTTATGGAAGCATGGAATACTTTAAGTTCTGCTTAATGGGCCATATTAGCAGGAGAAAGGACAACAAAGGTGCTAAGTGTTATTTGAAATATTAGGTGCTCACTCAATAGATGTCAAAGGAGAAGAATTTGAGTATATTGCCTTTGATCATTCTTGCAAAATTTTGGTGAATTAAGTGGCTGCATTTTGCCCTTGTCCAAGGAATTGGCATGATGCTCTTTTGAATTAATTCCATAAACAAAAGACATCTCAAAATAGTGTAGTATAGACTTGCCATGTGGTTATTAGTGGTAACTCTAATGAAGATTTATAAAGAGAAGAAGTAAGCTGAAGCTGAGAAAATTGCAAAATGTCAATTTTGAGGAGAAAAAGAACACCAGGAAATGGAATACTGTTCCATTTTGTGTTCAGGGATAAATGGGTTAAGAAATAGAATATAACGAGTGGTAATCACAGGAACAGATCCCACCCAGCTATATTTCCAACATGTAAAAAGGAATTAAGAACAGTTTGAGCCAGGTCTGGTAAGGCACATCTCTAATTCTAGCACTGGGAAGGGTGGTGAATCTCAGTTTCAGGCCAGCCTGGTCTACAGAATAAGTTTCAGGACAGCCAAGGTTAGGCAGCAAAGGACAGAAAGCTGATGAACATGTAACTGAATGATGGGACCATGTTCTACCCAAGTAAGCAGAGGAATTTAGCAGCTTCAACAAGGTGGTACTGACTTTAGAATTTAGGCTGAAAGAAAAGGGCTATAGAATTTGGCTGCATGGCTAGAGAAAGCTGCTGACTCCAGGCATGTGTCAGGGATGTCCCTAAATAGAGTCCTAGAGACCATTGTGTGAAGCTGTGGAATTGAAGCCTGGGTTGCCTTGAGGACCCAAGGTGTTAGAGATGTCAGAGTCATGGGATACCTGCCTAGGAGAGTTACTAACAGGCAGTGGAACCAGTCTAAGAGAAATAAGTCTATTGAAGTCAGCAAAACTGAACAGAGTAGGAGATCTGAAGACTGATTTGACATCAGGCATGGAGATGCAGAGTTTGTAGTTTGCCCAGCTGGCTGTCAGTCTTTCAATATTCTAGTATGTCCTCACTATACTCCCTTCCCTACATTTTGGAATGGTAATGTCTGTCATGTGACATTACTTGTTGGAAGGATGTGATCTGTTTATTTTGAATTTGTAAGGGATTGCAATTAAGAGATTGCATGTATATATTCCACACTTTCTTCATCCATTCTTCCACTGAAGGGCATCTAGGTTGTTTCTAGGTTCTGGCTATTACAAATAATGCTGCTATAAACATAGTTGTACAAATGCTTTTGTAATATGATTGGGCATCCCTTGGGTAAATTCCCAACAGTGGGATTGCGGGGTCCTGGGGTAGGTTGATCCCAAATTTCCTGAGAAACCTCCACACTGCATTCCAAAGCGGTTGCACAAGTTGAGTGCATTTACCCATTGAGACGGTGGGACAGATCTAGCGGGAGACCACCAAGTCCAGTTGGAATGGGACTGATGGAACAGGGGACCAAACCGGACTCTCTGAATGTGGCTGACGGTGGAGGAGGACTGAGAAACCAAGGACAATGGCAATGAGCATGAACTCTACAGCATGGATGGGCTCACTGTGAGCGTTGTCAGTTTGGTTGCTCACCTTCCTGGACTTAGGAGGAGCTGGGAGGACCTTGGTCTTAACATAGTGAAGGGAACCCTGATGGCTCTTTGGCTTGGAGAGGGGTGGAGTGGGGGTATGGGTGGAAGGGAGGGGAGGGAAGGGGGAGCAGGAGGGGAGGAGATGGAAATTTTTAATAAAAAAATGAGAAAAAATAAAAAAAAGGGATTGCATGAATCTCAGAAGAAACTTTGGACTTTAAAACATTGGTGAGACTGGGATAGACTCTGGAGATTTTTCAGTTTGAACGAAAGGAATTTTTCATTATGATATTGTTAAGTTTATGGGGTCAAGCAATGGAATGTGGTAGTCTAATTGTAATTGGTCCCCATAATCTCTCAGGGAGTAGCACTATTAGGAGGTGGGGCTTTGTTGGAGTAGGCATGGCCTTTAAAGAGGAAACGTGTCAATATGGGGGTGGGTGTTGAGGTTTCCCATGCTCAGGATATGTTCCAGTGTCTCAGATGACTTCCTGTTGCCACAGGACATAGGATTCTCAACTACTCCTCTAGCACCATCTCGGCCTGCATGGTTTCAGGCTGCTTGTCACAATGATAGTGGACTGAACCTCTGAAAGTATAAGTGATCCTCTCCATTAAATGTTGTTCATTATGGAAGTTGCTGTGGTCATGGTGTCTCTACAGAGCAATAGAAACCCTAAAACACTGAGGTTCAGGATTCTGGTCTGGTCTCTGGGTATCAGAATTCTGGCCTGTCCTCTGATGGAGAGGAAGGCTTCCTCCAGAGATGTAAAGAGGAATAAGCTGATAAGGAGAAGAGGGACAATAAGTGTTAGGCTAAGCCAGAGTAGACAATGTCAGAAGCAGTCTTATTGAGGATGCTGGCCTGGCTTTTGGTAAAAGATGGGCTTCCAGTAGAGGCTTAGGCCTGGCTGTCATCATCACTAGGATCAGGGGATAAGCTGGGGTTATGTTGGTTAATTATCAGTAGGGAAATGGGGGTGGCTTACCTGATTTCCAAGAAGCTGGCTTGGGTTTTGATGAGGTGGAAACCTTCCAACACAGGAGTGGGCCTGGATATGATGACGAGGACAGGAAGTGCAATTGGAATAGGATTCTCAAGAATGGGCATGGTGGGGGCAGTCTTACCTGGGATTCAGGATGCTGGCCTGGCCTCTGGGGGAAGAGGAGATCTCTCCCAGTGTTCTGGGCCAGGATATGGTGTCATGAAGGAGATGGGCAGTTGGGGTTAAGTTGGGAAGACACCAGCAGAGTTGGGAAGATCTTACCTGGTGTTCAGGGTGCTAGCCTGGACTTTGTAAGATGGGAAATTTCCACCAGAGTTGTGGGCATGGTTTTCAGGAGCTGGTCTCGCCTCTAATAGGGTAGATGGCTTCTGCCAGAGGTACAGGCCACGATATAATCTCCTCTTTCTTTCTTCATGAATAAAGACTACTTGTCTTGTTCAGGTTTCAGTTCCGTATAATTTACCAACTTGACATCATCAGATAAACTATGAATAATTCCCAGAGAGGAACTCATTTTCTCCATTCAGGGTCTTTTGGGCAGCTTTATCTAGAGTCAGAAAATACAGTGGGGACTGAGTGTCTCACCCATCCCTGGGAAACGAACCCTCTGTCTGCCACTATGGCCACCATGGTAAAACTATCACTGCATTTGCTCATTGGGGACACATTCAAGAATTGAGCCTTGCAAGTCCATGATCAATTTCACCTACATTCATGTCTACAGGATACATTTAATTTCTTTTATCAGAATGGTGCGTGGGAACTTAGCAAACTAGGTTTTCTTTCATGATGGGGGAGGGACACAACTCATTTATTAGGCCATCTCTACTTCTGTATCTACCTACTAGGCAGTTGACTGTTGTCTTTATAACAGTCTCACCCCTCCTAGACTGCAAGCAATGGTCAGGCATCCTCATTTGGTCTTGGACCTCATCTTCTCTTTTCAGTTCCCTGTTTTCTGAGAGGTGCGGTATGTGCTCTTGGTCAAATCAGAAAGCAGGGCCTGAGGCAAGAGGTTTGGGAAGCTAGACAGTCACCTTTGTCAGTAGAAAAGGTTTGTCCTGCAGCTGCCTAGATTGCCCCTGGAGCTACTGGTGTTCCACCCATCTGTCACAGGCATTCAGGCACAAGGTCTTCCTGTCTAAACAAGTCAACTTTAGTGAACATCTTTCCTCAGCTTCTCCAAATTCTCCAGAGCAGGGCAGATCAGGGTTAGAAATTTGCTTCTCACCTCTATCACTCAACTCAGAATATTGGGCCTTGGTCTGAATTGAACATGGCAAAAGCAAAAGTCCTTACCCAAGATCTAACAAGACAGGCGACCAAGTGAAGAAGACACATTTAGGAAGGAGAGAAGCTGTCAACTGAATTGGTGGGAGCTATTAGTGACAGGAAATCTGACGAGTTAGTTCCTTTGACTGTGGCCTCATCCAGTGATATTTCCATTATCTGCTCATGACTCAGTCACTGTCCCAGGGACAGGGGCTCCTTGAGACTTTGCCATCAAGATCACATGTGGATGCATTTGTAGTTCATAGCTGAGGGAAGCTACTCCTAATCCTCACAGTGGAAATCAGAGCCATAAGTCTGAGCTGTTCACTGCTAACAGTGAAGGAAAAATCATATTCATAGAAAGTGATCAAATATATGGGAAATGAGACTCAGAATGTAGAAAATATACATTACAATAAACAGATACGTACATCTGAAGCTGTCAGGATTCTGATGTCTACTTCATTTTTAAAAGAAAGTTCAATAAGAAGACAAAGAAAAGAGGTTACTCCCTAACTCTACCACTGAGGCTGGAGGAGGTGTCCCTCCATACAGAAACACAATTCTCACCTCCCATGTTACAGGATCTTGTTTATTCTCCACCCACACATGAGTGACCGTAGCCTTTGATCTCAAATTTGGGTTACCTTGAATTCCATGTTCCAAAGTAACCACTAGCTTATCATGTTTTTATCATACCAGAACAAAGACTAGTCAAGAGCCAAGCTATTTTTAAATACGTTGGAAGAAATAAGTCCGAGGATTGCAACAAAGTGGGGAAATCTGTTCTATGGGCCTGAGATGCCATCTAGTGATACTGGAAGCCCCTAACTTGCTCCACCCATTGGTTTGTTAGTACATTTCCAAGTTACTGGCCAGTCACAGGATGTGAGGTCAGGCACAGGGCTGGTCTGTGAATGTCTACCATGGGGGATAAAGATATCCCAAGACAAAGTGTGGTATGAGCTCTGAGCTGCAGTGTCCCAAGCTCTCCACAATTACATAAATTCTAATCAGTAGGAAGGCTTGCAGAAGCTTCAAGGTAAGCTGCTGTCCTTCCAGGAACTTTTGTTCTTAAGAGGGAACTGATCCTGAGAAACTCCACACTCCATTCTTGTTGCTGGGAGACCATAATATTCAGAAATAATCTTTCTGGTTTTGTGAAACCATCTAGCTCTGCCACCCAAGTGCTGGTATTAAATGTCTGGTCCACTGCTGATAGTCTACCTTCAGAACTATTAATTCTCCTGGTTGCAAACAGGCCCCCATCCAGTGCCTATGTGAATGGCTGACCTGAGAGCAACCTGTATATGACTGGGGGTGGTGTGGATGCAAATGTACTTAGGAAAACACTGAGGGATGCTCGAAAAAGAGCCCTGGGGTTCTCCAAGGTGACACACTGTAGTAATGAGGCTGCGGGCAGGCTTGCTTTTCGTTCTGCCCAGATCCCACATGGTTAGCTTTACATCCGAAATAATTACAAGGAAACTGTATTCTTTAAACACTGATTGGCCCATTAGCTTCAGCCTCTTACTGGCTAACTCTCACATTTTGATTAACCCATATTTAGTAATGTGTGTAGCACCACGAGAGGTGGCTTACCGGGAAGATTATAGCCTAAGTCCATCTTGGGTCAGAGCTTCATTGCATCTGACTTATTTCGTTTCTTCCCAGCATTCTGTTCTGTCTACTCCACCCATGTTCTAACCTATCAGGCCAATCAGTTTTCTTTATTAATTAACCAATGAAATCAACAGATTGATAGAATACCCTCCTCCATCATTTCCCCTTTTTTCTGTTTCAACAAAAAAGAAAGCCTTTCACTTTTACATAGTAAAATTACATATAACAAAACAGTTATTAAGCACGAATTACAGTTATAATATTTATATCATCTTTTATCATAACAATGGAAAACTATAACTATTTATTCTTTGACTCCATCAAAGACTCCAGAAAGATATAATACTACTAAGTAAACAAGAAATAATCAGCTTCCAAACTCTAAAAATGACAGAGACATCTCGCTATCTGGACAGTCACCCAAAGTTCCTCTGTATTGTTGGAGCATCCATCTTCAGCCTACAGGCCCATAGTTACCAGGAGACATTTCCATGAAATAGGAAATTTCAAAGGCAGATCAGTCACTATCTCCTGTGTCCTGCAGAATGTCTAGCAGACTCTTTCATGAAGCAGGAATCCCGAAGACCATCTCACCTTTAGGCAAGTTTAGCAGTCCTCTCTCTACAGGGTTTCTGTGTCCTGTTCATGCAATAGTCCAGGCAAAAGCAGTTTCTTGCCCAAATGGCTATCAAACTCCATAAGGAGCTTCTTTGATGCCCATCCTCCTCTTGAAGTAGATACAGACGTGTCTCATTGTCATGCAAAGCCCTAAGTTATTTGATAGAGGAGTGTCTATATGTTACTTTCATTGATTAATAAAAAAAAAAACTGCCTTGGCCCTTTAATAGAACAGAAAATTAGGTAGGCGGAGTAAACAGAACAGAATTCTGGGAAAGAGAGGGGAGACGCTTCAGGCAGTTGCCATATGCAGACGCCATGCCTCTCCTCTCCAAGATGGACGCAGGTTAAGATCTCTCCTGGTAAGCGACCACCTCGTGGTGCTACACAGATTACTAAATATGGGTTATAGCAAGAAATGAGAATTAACCAATAAGAGGCTGAAACTAATGGGCCAGGCAGTGTTTAAAAGAATACAGTTTCCGTGTAATTATTTTGGGTAAAGCTAGCCGGGTGGTGGGACACAGCCCTGTCGCTCCATCTACAGATTGGTGCTCCAACGTGGTGACTAAATCCACTTAAAAACCTGAGAGGGCTTTAAAGAAAGGAGAGAGAGAGTTTAATACAGCTTTTTGCTGTTTGCTAGGACGTGCCTTAGAGAGATTTCCTGTTTCAGCAATACTGGCAGAGAAAAAGCTGAGTCATTTTAAAACATGGCTTCCTGGTGCTGTGCCGCCAGTGCAAGCTCTGGCTTTAAAGCATTTCAGTGGCTTTTATGGGACTGGATGTTTGTGTGCTCACTCAGGATCAGAAAGAAAGTACTCTGAGACCATGTCAATGGCTCACTGCTCCCTGTCTGCACCTGGGCAGATGGCTGAATCAGGCTTAGGTGAACGGGAGAACATGGCGGATTTCTGCCGCCATACAGAGAGATGTTTCCAGGCTGTGCGGTGCTCTGCGCGACAGATTTGGCTGTAACTTGGATGAAAAGAGTTTCTGTGCTGCACGCTCAGTCTCAGAATTAAACTGCTGATTGCGGCTCCAATGTGGATTGCTGTGTGCCTGGAACTGTGTGCAGCTCAGAGGCACCAAATGACTGAGGCAGGATCGGCTCTGGCTCTGCTCAGCCATGCTGAACTGTGCTGATCTCAGGCAGGATCTATTGTAATTACCATAATAACAGTGCAGTTAAGGTTTAGACTGGGCAGGACACAGGCAGTACAGTATTACCTCTACATGGTGCAACTTAAGTTTTTAAGAAGTGCTTAACCTTTTAAGAAGTGCTCCTGGATAGTAAAAAAATTACAGATTCACAATAGGACAGATTCAGACATAAAAGACATTTAAATGGGTCACAATGTTGGATGAATGTACGTAGGCTTGAGAGAGAAAAAAGAGAATAAAGTTAATGCCTTTATAAAGGGGTAAAGTCTTTAAAAAGACAGAATAAAGTAAAATGATAGAGTAAAAATATGCCACTTAAAAATGGAAAATTCACAGAGAGTCTGGATTATGTATTTTATTGTGCTTTCTTTGAAATCTTTGATTTTGAAGGAGCTAAGGACAGAGAGACATTTCATTATATGGGCTGCCAAGCTAAACCAGAATGAATATTATAAGGGTATGACTTCAGAATTTGGATCTAAGGGTATCATGCTTTGGAAAAGAGTTTCTTCTTTTGTTTTCACAGAGGATGACACCTTGTGGATTGCTTCTTCCCAATATGGTATGATAGACCACGCCCTCCTGAAAGGTTGCTGTGAACACCCTCAAAAAATTACTTCACTCAACTGCCGACTGAGATGAACCTGGCACACAGGTTACACCATGAAAGACCTAAATAACAGCACCCCCACTCAGCAGGAAGCAGTTTGGAGAGAAATAGCTGAGCCCAAGTTCCCAAATATTGTTTATAAATATTCTTTTACATTTAAAGTGGGATATGATATAGAGATGTATAATTTGCATTGATATGGATTTTAAGGTCAATTTTGTTATATGTATATGTATTTCTGATCTTGATTAAGCTATTATGATTATGTAGTTCATTTTAAAATGTAATGTATAATTAGGAAATATAGGTTGTTTATGGATAATCATTGATAATAGTCAAGCTTGTAGTCATGTTAGTTAGATTTTCTAGATATATAGAGATATATTTCAGTTAGATAGGCATTCTTCATATCTTTCAAAGACTACAGAAATTGGCATTTAAGATTTTTAATAACTTAGGGCTTTTCATGACAATGAGACACGTCTGCTCCTGGCAGCACCAATCTACTTCAAGAGGAAGATGGGCATCAAAGAGGCTCCTTATAGAGTTGGTTAGCCATTTGGGCAAGAAACTGCTCTTGCCTGGACTGTTGCATAAACTGGACACAAAGAACCCGCAGAGAGAGGACTGCTGAACTTGCCTAAAGGTGAGATAGTCTTTCGGGGTTCCTGATTCATGAAAGAGTCTGCGAGACGTTCTGCAGGACACAGTAGAAAGTGACTGAACTGTCCTTGGAATTTCCTGCTTCATGGAAATGTCTGCTGGATACTATGGGCCTGAAGGCCGAAGATGGATGCCCCAACGGTACAGAGGAACTTTGGGTGACTGTCCAGGCAGCGAGTTGTCTCTGTTATTTCTAGACTTTGAAAGTTGCATATTTCTTGTTTACTTAGGTAGTATTATATCCTTCTGGAGTCTTTGATGGAGTTGAAGAATAAATAGATAGTTATAGTTTTCCTTAGTTATTATAAAAGATAAAGTAGATAGTAATATTGTAACTGTAATTCTTGCTTGATAACTGTTTTGCTATATGTAATTTTACTATGTTAAAGTGAAAGCCTTTCTTTTCTGTTTAAACAGAAAAAGGGGAAATGATGGAGGAGTGTCTATGTGTTACTTTTATTAATAAAAAAACTGCCTTGGCCCTTTAATAGAACAGAAAATTAGGTAGGCGGAGTAAACAGAACAGAATTCTGGGAAAGAGAGGGGAGACGCTTCAGGCAGTTGCCATATGCAGACGCCATGCCTCTCCTCTCCAAGATGGACGCAGGTTAAGATCTCTCCTGGTAAGCGACCACCTTGTGGTGCTACACAGATTACTAAATATGGGTTAAAGCAAGATATGAGAATTAACCAATAAGAGGCTGAAACTAATGGGCCAGGCAGTGTTTAAAAGAATACAGTTTCCGTGTAATTATTTTGGGTAAAGCTAGCCGGGTGGTGGGACACATCCCCGCTGCTCCATCTACAGTTATAAAAACATTTAAAATGACATATTCTGTAGTCTTTGGAAGATATGAAGAATGTCTATCTAACTGAAATATATCTCTATATATCTGGAAATTCTAACTAACATGACTACAAGCCTGACTATTATTGATGATTATCCATTAACAACCTATATACATTACATTTTAAAATGAACAACACAATTACAATACCTTAATCAATATCAGAAATACATATACATATCATAAAATTGACCTTAAATTTAAATCACTCAAGCAAAATCCATATCAATGCAAATTATTCATATCTATATCATATCCCCCTTTAAATGTAAAAGAACATTTGTAAACACTATTTGGGAATATGGGCCCAGTTATTTCTCTCCAAACTGCTTCCTGCTGAATGGGGACACTGTTAATCAGATCTTTCATGGTGTAACCTGTGTGCCAGGTTCATCTCAGTCATCAGTTGGGTGAAGTAATTTTCCAAAGGTGTTCACAGCAACCTTTCAGGAGGGTATGGTCTATCATGCCATATTGGGATAGAAGCAATCCACAGGGTCTCATCATCTGTGAAAACAAAAGAAGAATCTCTTTTCCAAAGTATCGTATCCTTAGATCCAAATTCTGAAGACAAGGTATTTTCAAAATATCTATCTTGGATTAGTTCAGCAGCATTTGTAAACAAATATCTTTTAGCAGCTGTTGCTCCTCCCTCAGCATTCAAACAATTCAAAGAGAGCATAATAGCAGACAGTATCAAGGTTCTCTGTATTTTCCATCTTTGTGGAGCTTTGTTTTAACCTCTATTTCTTTTATTTTTACTTTTACTTTTTGAGACAGGATCTCTGTATATCTTTGTCCTGGAATAACTCTGTAGACCAGGCTGTCCTTGAACTCAGAGTTCCTCCTGTCTCTGCCTCCCTGGCATTGGGATTAAAGGTGTGTGCTACCACAACTTCAAGTCACAGAGGTCAATCTACCTCTACTTCTCAAGTGTTGGGATTAAAGGGGTGTACTACCACACCCAACTACTTCCTTTTTTTCTGTTTTTTTTTTTACTTTTAAGAACTTTAACCTTTAGCCTGCATGTATTTTTAACACACTGTAAACCATTTAGATGTTTTCTTCAACAAAGAATCTTTCTTTTACTCTATACCTCTCTTTTTGTGATCACATGAGTCTTTAATTTAGCAAACAATATAAGTAGGATTAAAGCCGTGGCTTTGACAGCTAGATCCAGCTCATTCCTTAGCTTTCTGCTATTCCAGCCTTGTGGCTGAGATACAGGCCAGAGACATGTTCATTGCCACAACTCTACAGTGTTTCAAGGTCCCTTCCAGCAAGCAAGCTGCAGCATTCTGCTTACAGACCAGACTCATTTGGACTGCCTGCCTGAAAGAGTCAGAGTTTGCTCTGGCAGGACGGCCCACAAAGCCAGCATTTTTAAAAGGCACAGATATTTTTCCTGCTACGGCTGAAAACCAAAAAGCATGCATTCAGCTTTACATCAACACTGTTTAAGTGTTTCGTGGCAGGACCTCTTAAAAGAGAGCTGCAGGGTTTTGCAGCTAAAGCTGAGTCAGAAAGCCTCTCTTAGATGAGAGTGTTTGCTTGCCTCTATCAAGCAGAGCAGAACTGAGAAATTGCTGCTACCGAGAAAACATGCTTCACTCTATTCTTTCCCAAGCTTTCTCAGGCTTTCTGTAGATTCAGTTATCCACCTGGGCGCCATTCCGTAGTAAAGAGGCTGTGGGCAGGCTTGCTTTTTGTCCTGCCCGGATCCCACACGGCTAGCTTTACACCAGAAATAATTACACGGAAACTGTATTCTTTTAAACACTGCTTGGCCCATTAGCTTCAGCCTCTTACTGGCTAACTCTCACATTTTGATTAACCCATATTTAGTAATGTGTGTAGTACCACGAGAGGTGGCTTACTGGGAAGATTATAGCCTAAGTCCATCTTGGGTCAGAGCTTGATTGCATCTGACTCACTTCCCTTCTTCCCAGCATTCTGTTCTGTCTACTAAACCTACCTATGTTCTAACCTATCAGGCCAATCAGTTTTCTTTATTAATTAACCAATGAAATCAACAGATTGATAGAAGACCCTCCTCCATCAACACATGTGAGACTGTTGGTCACAAAGCCTTTACTGCCAATGACAGCCTCAGCTTGATGGTAGAGACCAACATGGTTTTAAGAAGGAAAAAACTATCAAGAGTTTTACTCTGACTTGTCCAAGTGCACCATGAGAAACCCACAGGCATGAATATAGACACACACACAGAAACATAGACACACATATTGACAAATATTACATAGATAAGTAAATGTAGTATGTTTGAGGGTCTAGGAGAAACTTTATTTCACTTTGCGTTATCTGACAAAGTTGGTAAATTGAATAAAAAGAGTTTAGGAGATTAAGCAGCATGAAAACATACAGGTATGTTGTATTAGTCGCACTGCAAAGGCATCTGTCTTCCCACAGAGATGGCTACATGATCGTCTCTGTTCTGATGGGTGTGCTCATTTCCAGGGGCATTGTAGTTATGAAATGGGTTTCTTTCACAATTCTAAGTACAATTTCATATTATCTTCTCATCTTAACATTTTTATTTTTGCCTTGTAGGTTTTGCTTCATGGATCCCAATCCCACTCATATCCTTATCCCTTCCAATCCCCCGGCTACTCTTACTAACTTCCCCCACCAGAAAAAAGAAAACAAAATTTACAAGAAAAGAAATGAGAAAGAAAGGAAAGGAAAATCTCATCATGGCAGCTGTAGTGACTCAGGGAGTCACACAGTAAACCCTTTAGTCCATATACACTTGTGAGTATGCAGAGCAATGAGTCACTGTTCTGGTCCCAGGCCTCTAGTTTTTGCTATACCGTAGACAGCTGCTCTCACTAGGGCTCCTCTTGAATATCCTCTTCTTGTCCTTGTCATGAAGATCCTGTAACTTTTGGTCTGCAGGGCTGGCCTCTTCACGTGCTCCAGCAGATCACAGAAGAGGGGGATGATGGGATGGGCCAACACTTAGCCATGTATTGGAGTCTGGGTGGTTTCTGGTTTGTTCAGCCTGCCAGCTCTCCCTCATCCTCAAAACAAGCATGATCTTTCCAGCAACACCCCGGCTAGCTCACTTTATGCAGTGAGCAGCAAGGGTTAAGGTTGTTTCTCCTGCTTGTCTGTGCTCCAGGGTAGCTTGCCAAACCTATTCCACCAGGGCCAGCTCTACTGTGTTGCTCACACGACTTATAAGGTCCACTCTGCAGGCTGCTGCAGCTAATGAGAGGCAGGGCTAACTCCAGCTCTTTTGGTCTTGTGACCACATGGACAGCTCCCCCACCTTCCACAGGCCTTGAGGTGTGCTGAGGGGGCTTCTGTCCCATGCCCATGACACTGTGTGTTAGATGAAGGGCCAGGATCACTCACCCTTACATTCTCAGAGTTTGTTCATCTGTCCCCCCCATCAGCAAAATGGTCAGCTCTACTGTTTTGCCCATGAGAGGGGCAGGGACCAGTCTCCCTAGTGCTGCATCTGTTGAGGGGCCAGGTCATCTCTGGTTTGCTGCAGGTGGAAGGCATGAGGAGTCATTGTGATGAAATCTTGTTTTTGCTCTAAGAAATAAAGCTTGCTTAAAGGTCAGAGGGTGGCATTAGCCATATAGAGGCCACGCAGGAGTGGCACACACATTTTAACCCAGCACCTTTGAATAGAAAGCAGGAAGATCAGGAGTTCAAGTCCCTCCTGGACTACACGAGGTTGATCCAATCTAAGTAAAAGAAAATCAGAGCCAAGTGATGGAAATTCATGCATTTAATCCCAGCACTAGGAAGGGGGAGACAGTAATATAAGGCAGGAGGTGACAGGAGCTCACCCCCATTCATGCTGAGGAATTAAGGTAAGAAGTGGTTGTAAATTGCTCTTTGTCTCTCTGACCTGGCAGCATTTACCCCAATATCTGAAGTCAGATACTTATTATTAAGACAAATTAGAAGTTGCACTACACCGAAGGGCATCTTTCCCTCACCCTTGCTTTCCCTTGTCAGATGAGGAGTATAGGGCCAGCTCTCCCAATCCCATATCCTCTGATAAGGCTCACCCCTGTCCCCACACAATGGGTAGCACTAGTCTGGTAAAATGGAGAGGTGTAGCACCTGCCCCCCCCCCCCCAGTCATGCAGTTGGTGTTGAGCAGGACCAGCCCTGCCACTCTGATTACACAAGATTTTAATATGTTTTTAAAAGCAGCTGAATCCTGCTAGGATAAGACTATCCAGCTGCAAAGCTGAATGGAAGCATGCAGTCCCTCCGAATAATGAACACTAAAATGTGGAATATGTGAACAGCCAGCACACTGAAGATTAAACCTAGCAGGGTGTGGGTCAAGAAGGCAAACCATGCTGAGGGTAGAGACAATAGTTTTGTTTGGTAACATTTAGTATTTTCTTTGAGCACTGCATACATGAGTACCTTATTTTCATGATGTCAATCCCAACCCCTACTTCAATGCTCTTGGTGGTCTCTCTCTCACTCTCAAACGTTCTACAAGAACTGCATACGTGTCTACATACATTTGACTGAACAAAATGGAACCACTCTTACTCAGTCCAGTGCCTGTATTTCACTACAACAAAAAGTCAAGATAAAGGAACAAGAGGAAGAGAAATAAGAGAGGAAAAAGTTAAATTATCCCTACTTGAAAACCATATGATCCTGCATTTGAATCACCCCAAATATTCCACCTGAAATGCTTATCCCTGATAAATATTCTGATAGGAAGACAGCATACAACTAATTCTATATACCAATAATAAACATGCTCAGCACGATATCAGGGGAAAGTGCCATTATAATAGTCTCAAAATAAGTGAACAAAATAACATAAAATCAAATTAAACACCCAGAAATAATCTTTTTCTTTGAGTGACTTTTCATTATTATATTTTTATTATTTAAAACAATTTTTAAAATGAAATATATTTGATTGTGTTCCCCATCCCCAATTACTTCCAGAACCTCTCTCCCTGCCAACCTACCCAACTTTAAGATTTTTCTTTGGACTAGAGAACACCCAACCCAAATAAGGCAATCAATAAATGCGCAAATGAAATGAGCAAACACTTCTCCAGAAGTTAAGTACAAATGGCCAATAAGTTCATGAACATTGAACATGTTTAGCCATCAGGGATACATGGCTCAAAACCACATTGCAATGCCATCTCACCCTGGTCAGAATGGAACAATCATTAAGAAAACAACAGCAATGCAGGCAAAGATCCTGGGGAAAGAACGCTTATGGGCTGCCAGTGGGAATTTAAATTAGTCCAGCCTCTCTGAGCATTAGTATCAAATTCCACTAAGAATAGGACTACCATAAAATCCAGCTGTATCTCTCCCAGGAATGTACCAAAAAGGTACACGGATGAACTGCACACATGCAAGTGTATGTGTATCTACAGCAGTGCCGTTTACAGTAGCCAGGCCATAGAGTCAGTGCTGTTGTCCATCTACAGATGAACGGATGATGGAAAGGGGAAACCATTATACAATGGAAGTCTGTTCAGCCGTAAGGAAGTAAACTATGTGATTTCGAGGGAAAGAGATATAACAATACTCAGGAAAATAAGAATCCTGTATTTTTGCTCATTTACAATCTCTCATTCTCTCCCTCCTCCAGCTCCCCATCTATCTCTGTATCTATCTATGTGTATCTATGTGTCTATCTATCTATCTATCTATCTATCTATCTATCTATCTATCTATCTATCTACCTACCTACCTACGTACCTACCTACCTACCTACCTACCTACTTACCTATCTATCATGATGTGTGTGTTTCAAAGCAAAGTATGCCAGGGTCTAAGTGGCAATAGAAAGGGAGTAGAGGAAAGGAAGTAGAGCCATGAATTGGCACAAAACAGATTGACAGAACTTGCTAGTTTGAATGGAGCTCATCACTGAGCAAGGACTATGCGGTAATCATCTTTAACATGACTCCAGTGTTACGTTTTCCTTTCCATTAGGCTCTCTTGACCAATGAAATAATTAACTCACCACTGACTTGCATCGATCTTTTAAGTTTATGAAGTTTATGAATGCAGTTGTGTTAGCTAGTGTTTGTGATTTAAATCCTTTCTTTCTGTCTTATTTGATATCCAGTGTACATGAACCTATTTTCTATTGTTTCTTAGGTATATATTTGAATAAATCAGCAATAAAGCAAAGCAGAAACTGACAAACAACTTTATCCAAAGCCTGGTGTGACAGACTGAGCAGCTTGACTTAGCTCAAGCATCTTCTAGTTTTCTAGTATTAAATTTGCCCGAAGTTTCTTTCTTTTTACAAACATTTATTGTGTTACTATTTTGAGAATTTCTTTGAAATGTACATTGTATCCACATTTTCCTCCTCCAACAACTCCCCTCTCTTCCATTCTTCACTCCCTCACAAGTTAGTAAATTCTTTTTTAATTTGAGAGAGAGAGAGAGAGAGAGAGAGAGAGAGAGAGAGAGAGAGAGAGAGAGAGACTTAGAGATAACCATACTGCAGAGTCTATATAATTATACTCATATGTATTTGTATTTGTTCAGTGGTGAAATCTTGTCTCTGGGAAGACTGATTCTCCTTCTATCCACTATGAATTGCCCTTGGCTCTTCTTGTAGGGTGGGGCCTTATGAGAGTTCCCTCAGCCATGGGGGATGTTGACTGGTGTTAGCAATGTACAGGCAATCATACTGTTAACATTACATGGCTGCCACTCTTGTCACACATAGAAGACACAATCTTCTAGAAGTCTTCCAGATCCTCGGGCCTTCCAATCATCCCCCCAAACTATCCCATGCCCCTGTTGTGGGACAAAACTTTGCCTGGGAAGGCCAGACATTCATGTCTATTCCCCCGCCCCATAAAAAGCCCATAACACAGCAAATTATAGCTTCCAACAACGTCTAACCTGGTGAACCAATGAGTGTTCTTGTGCTTACTTACAGGAATATGGGTAAGGGGTTACTTACAGCAGAAATGACTCAAAGACAGTTCCATCACCAAGGCCTACCTCAGCTTCAGTGACAGCTTACAAATCTGGGAACCTGGAGCACACACTGCACAGCCTGCAGACAGCTAATTAGTCTGGAGAATGGCTCTTCAAACTGACTCATTGGTCTAATCTCTTCCAGGCAATTCAGCTAGTTTCTGGTTTCTCTAGGCCATTGGTCTGGACTCTGAGTCTCTTTGCTGCTTGGCTTGTCTGGAAGCCATTCTCAGCTTTTATTGTTTACCCTGGCAGAGAGGACTTTAGTGAATCAAGTCAGGTTCCAGGACTTTCTGAGGCGACTTTGAGATACTGTCTCACATTGCCCCCTACCGATGAACCCACTAAAGTATACCCCAAGGTGTTTTATGCATCTAATGTGTAGGGGTGTATTGTAGATGTACCAATCTGGGATGGGAACCACAGGTTCAGTGGTTCTCTGCATTTTGAACATTTGTAGGTTTCCATCTTTAATGATCTCTGACTCCTGCAGAAGAGGCATCTTTGATGAGGAATGAGAGCCATTCTGTATGCCACCATTTTGCCCTACAGAAGCTTTTCAGTTTTATGAGGTCCCATTACTAATTGTGGATCTTAGTACCTTTGCTATTGGTGCTCTGTTCATGAAATTATCTCCTGTGCCAATGCGTTTCAGATCATATCAAACTTTCTCTTCTATCGGATTTAGTGTATCTATCTGGGTTTACGTTAAGGTCTTTGATCCACTTGGGCATGAGTTTTGTGATGGGTGATAAATATGGATCTTGTTGTCAAAATCCAGTTACACCAGCACCATTTATTGATGATACTGTATTTTGCACTTGTGTATTTCTGGGCTTTTGTAAATTCAAAAAAATCAAGTGTCTATAGGTGTGTGGGTTTCAGTCTGAGTCTTCTCTTTGATTCCACTTATCAACCTGTCTGTGTTTATGCCAATACCATGGGATTTTTATCACCATAGTTCTGTAGCACATCTTGAAATCAGGATTGGTGATGCCTTTTGAAAATTCTTTTATTGTTCAGGATTGTTTTAGTTATTCTGTATTTTGTTTGTTTGTCCCAATGTAGTTGAATATTGTCCTTTCTAGTTTTACAAAGCACTATGTTGGAATTTTGATGGGGATTTCATTGAATCTGTAGTTTTCCTTTTTGGTAAGGCTAGCCATTCTTAACTATGTTGATACTATAGATCCATGAACATTTTTTAATATCTACTTCAATTTCTTGCTTCAAAGACATAAAGTCTTTCTCATAGAAGTCTTCCACTTGCCTGATTAGAGTTACTCCAAGATACATTCTATTATTCGTGGCAGTTGTAGAGGATGTCATTTCCTTGATGTTTTTCTCAGCCCATTTGTCATTTGTACATAGCAGAGATATTGATTGTATTGAGTTAATCTTGTAAACCAACCACTTTGCTGGAGGTGTTTATCAGCTGTAGGAGCTGGTAGTATTTGGGGACTGCTTATGTATGCTGTCATATCATCGGTGGATAGCAATACTTTGACTCTTTCTTTTCACTGTGTATGCACATGATGTCCTTCAGTTTTTCTATTGGTCTATCTAGACTATCAAGTACTATATCAAATAGATATGGAGAGAATGGACAGGCCTTGGCTTATTCCTGAGTTTAGTGGAATTGCTTTGAGTTTCTCTCCATTTAATTTTTTTTTTTGAATATAGCCTTGCAGCAAAACTGCCGTCATTGTGCTGAGATATGCTCCTTGTAGTCTTATTCTCTCCAGGACTTTTATCATTCATGGGTGTGGATTTTTGTCAAAGATTTTGAAGCATCTAAGGAGATGACATTATATGTTTTTTCCTTTAAATTTGTTTATATGGTGGATTATATTGATTGGTTTTTGTATACTGAATTACCCCTACATCTCTAGGATGAAACCTACATGGTCAAGGTGGATGATTCAGTTTCTAAATGTAGTCCTCTGGTCTCCACATATGAGTGCACACACAGAGACAAGTAAAAATCACCCTCCCCATGTGTGTGTGTGTGTGCTTGCATGGGTGACGCACACACACACATACTATAGTGGATAGCAGAAATGTACTACATGAGAATCTTGACTGTGTGCTATGAGCATAGTATCAGGGAGAGTAACAGTAAGAGCTGAAATTCCCCACTTTGCCCTTCTTTTTCTAGTTAGTCTGGAGAAGGAAGGATGGGTCTGTGCATCAGCCAACTCTCAATGCTACCTTAGAGTGGATACCAAAAGCCTGGGATCTAGCAGCCTCAGCAAAGCTAGGCTTGGCAACCATCTGCAATGCAGGGATTAAGGACATGAGTCACGGTGACAAGAAGAGAGGAGATTTGATCAATGTGGCCAAATTGGAAGATTAATAAATACAGGATACAGTCCCTACCAGTTTGGCTTGGAGTTAGTTAACAAGAACTTGGGGTGTGTATAGAGGAGAGCTGGGTCCCGGGGTACAAATAAGCATAATTAAGTTTAGCTGGGAGTTACTGAACAAGAGCTTGGGTGTTTTGTATATAGAGGAGAGCTGGGGCCCAGATACAAGTATGCATAATTGAGCAGTTTTAGTTCAAAAGGCAGCTCTGCCAATCATTGTAGCAGTGTTCTGAAGTCCTTATCTGTCATGGATGAAAGAGATCAGCCTGACTCTCAGGAAAGGACTGCTTTCTGCCTCCAGTGTGTGACCCTTATATCCTGGATAACAACCTTCTTCCAGGGAGGGTGGTGGTCCTGATTGTTCCTGCTGCCCCCACTCCACAAAGTGACTACAAGGACAGATTAAGGTGTCTCTGTTCCTTCAGCCAAAGTAAAGGAGAAAGACCAGATGTCAGGCGTCCATTCTGCTCTTACTTGACTCATGGTCTGTGTGAGAATTCCATACCTTTCAGAAGGGAGAAACATGATGTTAAAAACTAAGGAAAACTGGGTTGATGTTTTAACAATTACCCTGTGGACTGAGAATGTCTGTCATACCCCGGGGAAAGGTGCCCACAAATCTAGATGGGGACAGCAATTAGTTCCTAAATCAAGAACTGGCATCTGGAGGATGGAGGTGAGCTCATCCCTACCTGGAGGACACTGATGTGTGAGAAAGGAAGCCCACATGCACCCACACCACACCCCTTGTGCAGCTGGTGAGGCTAAACTCCCTTTCCTCACCTCCCAACAGATGTTCAGCGCCTGGAGGCAGAAAGTTTCCTCAGGATGGAGACAGCAGGTCTCCCCCATTTCCTTGCTTACTAGAATCACTCTGTTCCCTCTACCCTTCTGGTGGGGACTCCATGCCACTGCCCCAGGAAAGTCTCTAGCAACTCCTAGTAAAGTACAGCCAAAAACAATTCACTGTGTGACGCTGCCATCTGGTGATCATGTTATTTTGTTAGCTCAGTTCTCAACTCTTGGCTCTCCAGGAGTGAGGAGGAACAAGAAATATTAACCTAGTAATTGGCAAATCATATTGGTATATTATGATATGTAATATATATATATGTGTGTGTATACATATATATGTATATATGTACACACCACACACACACACACACACACCACACACACATATATATATATATATATATATATATATATATATATATATATGTACAGTCAGTTGGCAAAACAATCGTGGGTGACCACAGATGCCAGGACTCGATGTTTTGAATGGCCCCAAGTCAGATGGTCCTCCTGTTTCCCATTGCTGTGCTGCTTCACAGTTTTTTTCATTTTCCCTCTGTTCCTCATTGGCATGGCAGAGGAATAGCATCCAAATCCATGTGAAACAGGTATCATTAGACCCAAGTTTTGGGAACAGAGGCACCGAGATCCCCAGTGAGGGGGATAAGCTGTACATGGGACCTCAGACAAGTGGCCATCCATCTTTGAGAGATGTGTGCACCTGAGCAGAGGGAAGAGGGTAGGACAAGCCTCCAGAACAGGGCATGGACTGACCCTGAATCCAAAACCAACATAGATTGTCAAAATCCCCTGGAACTCTGGATGGGATGAGCATTTGGAAAACTCTGGGAGGTGATCCTTTTCTCATTCCTGAAGAGTACTAGGCAATAAAAGCTTCACCAAGAAGAGACTATGGTGTCTCGGCTCATCTCCTATGTGAAGTTGGGGACAGGACTCTGTAGGCACATGTGCTTCTTCTCTGCTCTGTTACTCAACTACACAAATGTCACTATTTTGTGTCTTCTAGAGAAGGACATCAATATCTAACACATTGTTCATTCACATGGTGAATAAATGACCTGTCCTACAGAGGGTCGGTATTCAATCCATAGAGAGAGCGAGTCTGTTAAGTTTGTTGGTCGGCAGTGCATTCATTTGGAAATTGGGCAAGAGACCAACAAAAGACAAGGCTCCCTTACACTCACAGAGACAACGAAGCCACAACAGTTGGTAGTAATGGCTGGATTCTAACACTACCCAGTCCTCTTGGCATTTGCTGTTATAGGGGCATCTATAACAAAACACCTGTGTACAGGCAAACTGCTCACTGTTCTGCATGGATCTGAGCAACAGGTACTAGAAAAGAAAAGCAGGGTTGCTAACTTGGCTACCAAAAAGCATTCTGTCACTCCAAATATGCTTCCTGAAGCATGGGGCCATAAGGAGAGGTAAAGCCTACATGGAGAAAAGTCAGTTCACGTAGCTCCCAAACTCAGTCAGAAGGACCACTGCTGAAGAAACACATCCTCACAGCAGACAGTGCACTTGCCACAACCCAAGACCTTACCCAGAACAGACCCAATTAATCCCGCATCAAGAGTTCTATCGTGCCTTTGTCAGGGGGAGAAATGAGCACAACACTGGGGTGGCAACGAACGTCCTGTTTATTAAAACGAGCACATTGTCTAGATGACTGAGTTAAACTGAGCCCTTCTCGGGTGTCACTTGCTGCCTGAGGAGACGAGCTACTGAGCATGTCAACCAGGTCACCAGGCTAGCTGCCACCACCTCCTCCCCACACAGGCTCTTATTTAATGTGGGATTGAGCAGGGGACGACCAGCATTTTCAAAGCAAGCAAAACGTTTTTGGTTGACTTTTGCCAATGGTGTGTGGTGATATTTTGTTTGTGCTTTAACAAAGTGTTCCTGAAGAGCAGAGTACAGAGCTAGTTAGCCATAGAGGCCAGGCAGTGGTGGTGCACACCTTTAATTTCCAGCACTCGGGGAGACAGAGGGTAGGTTGATCTCTGTGAGTTCGAAAACAGCCTAGTCTACAGAGTGACTTCCAGGACAGCCAGGGCTGTTTCACAGAGAAATCCTGTCTTGAAAAGAAACTGATAAGGAAAACAAAACCAAAAACCACTCCAAGAACATGCAGAGTGCACTGTGCCTAGGCTGAATCCTGAGCTCCTCTCTCTGCCCAGTCATGTGACTTCCTGTATCCACCTCCCCAGTGCTTGGATTAAAGGTTTGAGCCACCACTGCTTAGCTCTTTTTTCTTTTAGAGTGGATCCATTTCCTGTAGCCCAGCGTGGCCTTGAACTCGTAGAGATCTGTCTCTATCCCTAACTACTGTGACTACCTCCATACTCTGATCTTCAGGCAAGCCTTATTTATTAGATTACAAACTAAATATCACCACAATTTTGTTAACACAAGAATAATGTTGAAAAAAAGCCAGCTGTGGTGGGACATGTCAGTAGGATTTGCTGAAGAATGCAGAGGCAGGAAAGTCATGAGTTCGAGGCCAGCATGGAAATTTACCCAAAGTTATTCTGTACCATTGGAGCATCCATCTTCAGCCTGCAGGTCCACGGTATCTGGCAGAGTTTTTCATGAAGCAGGCAATTTGTTTTTTTTTTTTATTTCTTTTTTTTTTTTTTCTCATGGTTTATTTTTTTTTATATTTAAAAATTTCCATCTCCTTCCCTCCCTCCTCCCCCCCTCCCTCCCCTCTTCTCCCCTTCTCTCCCCTCCTTCTCCCCCTTCCCTCCCCTCCCCTCCACCCATACCTCCCCTCCTCCCCTCTCAAGGCCAAGGAGCCATCAGGGTTCCCCACTCTATGCTAAGACCAAGGTCCTCCCAACTCCCCCCAGGTCCAGGAAGGTGATCGGACCCCAAGCTGAGAAAGGCTCCCACAGAGCCCGTCCAATGAAGAACATCAGAGGGCCCAGAGCATTGTCCTTTGCTCTCAGTCCAGACCCCGCTGTTGGCCACACTCAGAGAGACGGGTTTGGTCGCATGATCAGCCATCAGTCCCATTTCCAACGGAGTTGGTGATCTCCCATTAGTTCTGTCCCACCGTCTCCCATGAGTGAACGCACCCCTCTCGTTCCTGACTTTCTCCCTCATGTTCTCCGCTCCTTCTGCTCCTCATCGGGGACCTTGGGAGCTCAGTCCAGTGCTCCAATGTGGGGCTCAGTCACCTTCCCCATCTGTCGCCAGCTGGAGGTTCCCTCACGGTCCTGACTTTCTTTCTCATGTTCTCTCTCCTTCTGCTCCTCATCAGGACCTTGGGAGCTCAGTCCGGTGCTATTTGAAGGAAGACTGTTTCACCACCTATATTGGCATTTTGTCAGTCACTTTCTCTCTGATTCCTGCAGGTAGCAATGTTTGGATGTATAATGAACAAGTAGGACAGTTTTCTTATAATCCCAAAATGATATTTTGTAAATGTTTGTGTTGCTTATAAATGGCTAATGGTCACAGTCAATTTCTAAAATACAAAAATAAAGGGGTTATGAATAGATATTAATACTTTGCATTGGTATGTATTTAGGTACAATGATACAAATTTAAGGTCAATTTTGACACACTATGTATATGTATTTCTTCTCTTCTTGAGACATTTTTTGTGCAGCTCATTTTAAAAAGTGTAATGTATAATTAAAAATCACAGATTAATAGGTAGTCATTTATAATCATCAAAACTTGTAGTCATGATAGTTAGATATTTTGGATATACAGAGATATATTTCAGTTACACAGACAATCTTCAAAACTTCAAAGACCTACAGAATATGGCTTTTAAAAGGTTTAAGAACTTGGACTTTTCTCGACAGTGAGACATGTCTGCTTCTGGCAGCAGCAATTGCTTCAGAGAGGTTTGAGGGGCATTGAAGAAACTCATTATGGAATTTGCCTTCAATTGACAAGGGCTCTCCATTTGGGGCAAGAAAATGCTATTGCCTGGACTCCTGTATGTTATGCTGTAGTGGACATGCAGGACCCACAGAGAAATGACTGCTGAACTTACCAAAGAAGCTGAGACCGTGCCTTGGGGGTTTCTGCTTCATGAAAGAGTCTGCTAGACATTCTGCAGGACACAGAAGAAAGTGACTGACAAACTGTCAATATAGGTGAAACTGTCTCTGACATTTCCTGTTTCACAGAAAAGTCTGCTGGATACTATGGGCCTGTAGGCTGAATGTGGCTGCTCAAACATACCGAAAACATTGGGTGGTGACTATTCAGGCAGCAAGATTTGTCTCTGTACATTCTAGAGTTTTGGAGGCTGTTTACAATGACCTTCCGTCTACTCTAGGGAATATTATATCCTTCTGGGGTCTTTGGTGGAGTTGAATACTATATAGGTACAATTATAGTTTTCCGTAGTCACAAGAGGTAAATTCAGATATGAAACCTTTAGACTCCCAAAAATAAAATAGATAATAGAATATTTCTTTAATTTTGCCAGATACAAATAGAATAAATGCTTCTTGTTGTAACTGTAATTCTTACTTGAAACACTCTTTTATTATATATAATTTTACTATGTTAAAGTTAAAACCTTCCTTTCTATTTAGACAGAAAATAGGAGATTAATATGGGATTCCCTCTGAAATGCTTGTTGAATATGTTTTATTGCCATTAGAGACTACCAAAGTTAACCTAGTCAGGCTATGGCCATGTCAGAGGAGTAGCAGGTGGCACTTGAGCTTCGGGAATTTAGCCCCACTGGAGTGGAAGGCACTGAAGGGTGAAATGTCAGATAGGCGAGGCCCCAAGGGCTTCACTTCCAGAATATCTCTTGCTACTACTGTGCTATTTGCCGCTGTCATTTAACTCTGGTACCCCCTTTTTTTTTTTTTTATTTTTATTTTTTCCTTTTTTTTGGTTTTTCGAGACAGGGTTTCTCTGCAGCTTTTTTAGAGCCTGTCCTGGAACTATCTGTAGACCAGGCTGGCCTCGAACTCACAGAGATCCGCCTGCCTCTGCCTCCCGAGTGCTGGGATTAAAGGCGTGCGCCACCACCGCCCGGCTTCTGGTACCCCTTTTTAAATGCACTGACTTCAGCTATTGATATCTGTAGTGTACGGGTGAAGGTCATCCACTAGAACATGGGCAATGATCAGGGCTCACATCCTGAAGAAAACTTCAATGGCCCACCCCTCCTCCAGGCTGCAATACTGGAAAGTTTTGACCTTCTGAAGGCAGTCATAGTCGCTGTGAGTAATGAGTTGGAAGTCCCTGTCACATCCAATAAACAGCCTTTCCATCCTGTCCTCTGCCTCTTATCATCTTTCTGCGTCCTCTTCTGCATTGTTGCCTGCACCTTAGAGTA